>NC_069122.1:9635215-9960215 GCF_026914265.1 Mya arenaria
GAGGCTTATAATATTGTTCTCGAAAGTAAGGAGAAATCAAAAGAAGAAAAGGAACTATTTCTTATGGGCGTTCTTAGTGCCGAGAAGTATGATTCTGTAAAAACGAAACGAGGCAAAAAGCGGGTGCGTGCCAGAACAAAGTTCCACGTTAATGGCAGTGCTGTGTGCAGGCAAACGTTCCAGTTATTATATGATGTGAAGCGGACAACGCTAAATAATATTATCCAGCACATGAACGACACCGGCACTGGACCACGAGTACATGGAAATACAGGGCGGCGTCCGAAGCACGCATTTAATGTATACTCATACAAATCCGATCAACTAATAAACGGTTGCACTGCTTTATGGTCTAAAGTCTTGGCTGATTTAATATTGTTCTTGAAGATTATATTTTTTTAAGCAGGCAGCCTTGGTCAGAACACGAAATTAAAATCAATAGCAAAACGAAGTACTTGCGACGCATCGCGCAGTGTTACAGTGCTTACGTAAATACTTTTGAATGTTATGTCTATGTGCATTTAAATGATATTTCAGGAAGCAAACTTGAATTACCGGTGAGAGGCGTACCACAAGGATCAATATTAGGGTTTTTGTATTCAACATCTTCCTCAACAACATCGTCTACTTTATAAATAATGCAGCTTTGTATAATTATGCAGAGGATAAATCTTTTTGATACACTCTTTCTGTGTGTGATAAAAATCCTAATGTTTTTAAGACCACTCTTGAAGAAGAAAGTAACATTTCGAAAAACTGGTTTATTTCCAATCAAATGCAGGCTAACCCTGACAAAATTCAAGCAAATTCAGTTGGCTCAATGTCTGTTAAAGAAATAAAACAATTCAATATACTTAATCACGCCATTGCTTGTGAAGAGCAAATGAGACTTTAAGGCGTTCAGGTGGATAGTTAATTAAATGTTGATGCCCAGAGTTCTAAAATGTGCAAAAAAGCAGCTAAGCAATAGAATATCCCTTAAAGAATAAGCAAACTTTTGACGACCAATACTAAGCTTAAAGATATTTAAATCTTTTATCAGAATCAATTTTCACTACTGTCCTGTCGTTTGGAATTTTGTAGCAAGACCAACACTGAAAAAGTGGAAAAGATTCAATACAGAGCTTTAAAAATTATTTTTAATGATTACACCTCAACCAACTCATAGAGATCAATTGCCAACATTACATTTGAGCAGGATAAAATACATTGCTATTAAATTTACAAATGTTTGTTTGTTAGGTTTCTCACCAGAATATGTTCAAAACCTTGTAGCGTTTAAGACATGCATTTTTTATCTCAGATATGAAAGCTGTGTAGATGTAGGAAGAACTTTTTCCGCTTTAAGGCCAGTCAGGTATGGAACAACCCCCCAAAGTAAATAAGGTGCGCACAAAACTACCCGGAATTTAGAAGGTTGATCCGCACCTAGACAAGCCCCTTCTTGTAAATACTCAATGTGCAAATAATACCTTATTGCTTTAAAAATGAGATGGTATTGTTTTTCAGCTTGCGCTTGTTGTACTGATAAGGTGGGTTACCAATTTAATATGCATGGTTTTAGAAAATAACTTGAAATCTTGCATATCTAGACCACCTTCAAGTTTGTTACCAGTAATTGTGTTACGTATGATTTTATCTCTTTTTCTGTTCCAAAAAAACTCGGAGATCGAATTTATTATGTTAGAAATATCTGTATTTCATTTGTTTTAATATCTATGTTTAATGTTTACTTTACAAGTATGTATGTATAAAAGGATAAATGCGATATTGTATTCCGTTGTCAAACATAGATTGGAGTTTGTTGCGTTGGAAATATTTAACTACTAGCATTTGAATATATACACGAATACATTCATATGCTAGATTTGGATTTCGACACAATAGCACTGGTAGTCAAGAATGTAGGGTAACATGTTTAGGTGTACTTACACACCTGGGAATAAAGTTGATAGAACTTCCAAGATGCAATAGTGGACTTAAAGGACCAACAAAAAATCCTCAAAATATCAAATGGTACGTCATTTTTATGGTTCATTATTAAGAAAACATAATACAGGTGTCCTTTTAAACACATGTAGTTGCTTTGAGCGAACTATAGGTCAATGTTGTATCGGACGTAGCAATATTTTGAGCTAAGTAAACAAGCTAGGACAGAAGTAGGGTTTATAGTTCCGTTATTTTTCCAAAGTATGTAAGTTTCCGTTTACTCCAAGCATTAATTAGCTGCTTACACTTTTCAATTTTGTCGGTCCAACTTAGGTTGACACATTCTTAATATTTCCAAAGTAGACGCCAAGAGATTTAACATGTTTTGTAGTAAATTGTACACCATGTTACATATGACGGGTTGATTGTTCGATCTACCTACCCAGAGACCTAGCGTTTTCATCTTGTTAAGTTTAAGACCCGAATGCTTTAAATAGGTATCAATTATTTCTTAAACAATGGGTATTTCTAAATGGTTTTTAAGAAATCAAGTAGTGTCGTCTGCAGTTTGGGTAATTTTAATGTTGTTTTCCTTTACTTTTAAACTTAATATGTTTCACATTGTTTAAGTTTAATTGATAAAACTTCAACAACTATAATAAAAAGAAGAGCAGAAAGACGGCATCCCTGTCAAACGCCACGTTGTAAATAAAATGAGTCTGATATCCATCCATTGTTTGCTATTTCGGACGTAATATTGCAGTAAAGAGTCTTAACCCATCTAATAAACGAGTCCTTAAAGCCGAATTTAATTAATATGTCGACCATAAAAGGCCATTACAATGTGTCGTGGGCTTTTCTAATATTTCCACTCGTTGCTACGCCATTCGTGAAAATATTTTTCTTTGACCACTCGGGAAAAAAAGAATCTTACTCTGAATTCAACAAATATCCTCTATACCATTATCAATATAACACTAAAATTATTAACAAAAGGATTTTTGTTATTTTTAAAACATGTCATATCGTTTGTTTTATAATAAAAAAAAAACGATCCATGGGATTGGAATTTATACCTAAACAACAAGAGATCTTTGTCAAACATTAGGCCCCGTCCCCCTGTTGTCAGGATTATATGGACATCTGAATGAAATATGCATGGACCGAAATGACAGCAGATTTTGTCTCTGACATTGGATGCCGTTGAGGCAGTTTAAGATTATGACCAATCAAAGTGTGAGGATAGAGTTTGTTATGACTATGACCTTTGACTCTCTGATCAATATCCATAGGAGTCATAAGCTGGTCATCAAAAACCGAAATGTCAAGTTTGAGGGCCATGGGTGCAGGCATTGACAAGTTATCACATAGACAAGTTTTTTTTGTTCAAGGTCACTGTGACCATGACCTTTGATCCGATGACCCCTAAAATCATAAGGGGTCATCTGCAGGACGGACGCAACCCCAAGTCAAGTTTGAGGGCCATGGTTGTAGGCATTGTCGAGTTATCATTCAAACAACATTTTCACATTTAGATCACTGTGACCTTGCCCTTTGACCCGATGACTCCTAAAATCAATAAGGGTCATCTACTGGTCAGGCCCAACTTCCATGTCAAGTTTTAGGACCATAGGTCGAAGTATTGTCGAGTTTGCTTTTAAGGTCACTGCGACCTTGACCTTTGACCCCTAAAACCAAAAGGGTCATCTACTGGTGAGGCCCAACCTCAAAGTCAAATTTGAGGGCCATGGGTGCAGGCATTGTTGAGTTATCACTCTGACAACCTTTTACAATTCAAGGTCATTGTGAACTTGACCTTTGGCCTAATGACTTCCCAGAACAATAGGGTTCATCTACTGGTCAGCCCCTACTTCCATATCAAGTTTGAGGGCCATTGGTCTAGGCATTGTTGAGTTATAACTCGGACAACCTTAACAATTGTTAACCATTAAAGGTCACTGTGACCTTGACCTTTGACCCGATGAGCCCTAAAATCGATGGGGGGTCATCTACTGGTCAGGCCCAATCTTAATATCAAGTTTAAGGACCATTGGTCCAGGAATTGTCGTGTTTGCTCACTGCGACCTTGACCTTTGACCCCTTAAATCAATAAGGGCCATCTACTGGTCAGGCCCAACCTCAAAGTCAAGTTGGAGGGCAATGGGTGCAGGCATTTTCGCGTTATCCCTTGGACAACCTTTTACCATTGAGTTATCACTCGGACAAGATTTAAAGAAAAATTACCATTAAAGGTCACTGTGACCTTGACCTTTGACCCGATGAGCGCTAAAATCAATGGGAAGTCATCTTATAGTCAGACCCAACCTCCATGTCAAGTTTGATGACCATACGTCCAGGAATTGTTAAATTATCACTCGGACAAGCTTTGGTCTACAGAGGGACCGATCGACCGAACGACTGACCGACCGACCGACCGACATGTGCAAAACAATAAAGCCCTCTTCTTTGAAGGGGGCATAATTATATAAACGCACCACAGTACTAGACTGTAACCTTAACCATCACATCAATATATTCGCTTGTAAAATTTAAACAGATATTTACAATTTAAACAAACCCCTATACATTGGTAAATATATACAGTTTATTGCGCAATGTTTAAGATCGTTTTGATAGCCGATCCAAACATTTCATTTGATATGTCCTACTACGTTAGTTTATACAATATTTATTCAAATATTACAGTATAATTGTGCATACAGTTTGATGATAAACATATTTTATGTGCATGGGTAATATGCTATGAAAGAAGACATATGAGATATGCACAAAGCAATAAATATACAGAATAGAGACGGAAGCTTAATAGAAAATACTACGTTTTTGTTAAGTACTGTGTATTTCTTTTTCTGTGTGATTTTAGAGGAAAGGTAAGCTTCGTCTAATGTTTTGTTTTAATATCTATGTTTAATGTTTACTTTGCAAATATGTATGTATTTAAGGATAATTGCGATATTTTATTCCGTTGTCAAACATGGATTGGAGTTTCATTGCGTTGGAAATATTTAACTAGGCATTTGAATATATACACGAATATATTCATATGCTAGATTTGGATTTCAACACAATAGCACTGGTAGTCAAGAATGTAGGGTAACATGTTTAGGTGTACTTACACAGCTGGGAATAAAGTTGATAGAACTTCCAAGATGCAACAGTGGGTTTAAAGGACCAAAAAAAAAAATCTTCCAAAAAAACAAATGGTATGTAAATTTTAAGGTTCAATATAAAGAAAACATAATACAGGTGTCCTTTTATACACATGTAGTTGCTTTGAGCGAACTATAGGGCAATGTTGTATCAGTTTGTGGTTCGTAAAACATTTACATTTTAACGCATAAGTGTTGCAATATAAGAAATGTGGTCATGTACCAACTGTTTGACACAACCTATGGACTTGTTGGTCTTTGGTGGTGAAGCATATTTGTTTTTTTGGCAATCAGAAAGTGATTAAAAGTACAACTGAACATTACTTTGACGCGCTATTATTATATGACAATGAAAATGATAGACAGCGTTCTAGTTAGAAAAACACTATATTTGAGTATCAATCATCTAAACGGACATTAGTTTTGTTACAAAATAGCCCCTGTTCCATTTTCGACAAATACTGATGACTTTCTTCCCAGGGTGTTGCTCTACACGCTGAAGTGACTTCCCTTGATACTTGCTCTCGGATATGCAAAATAAAATGAGTGTGAAATGGGTGCCAGTCAATTGACATTTTATCTTCCGCGTTATTGCAATTCAATAGCATACATATATAAGTTATCCCAAAAAATGGATTATCGTCAGAATTACTAATAACACATATGGACTCTGATTATTCGAGTCTGATTGTTCAAGTACAAAAGTTGACAAAGTCTAAATAACGATGAAAAATCATGTTGTTTTTTCTGAACTTACTTGCGACTGAATTTGTGAATAATGAAGTGTACATCATACATTCCCTCCTCCAATCCCCTTTCCAAATCGAAAACGCATTTGCCTTTGACGACACGTGATATGGGTGTAGGGAGACCGAAAAAGCATGAATAGTTTGTTTTGGGCTTGCTATGAATGTTCCAGTCTGTGACGTATCTTTCTTTTAAATTTTACTTAGGTAATCATGTGGAAGAAAATGTTAGCAAACATATGTTGTGTTTTTATTTTTAATAATGTGTTCTTTGTTTGTTCCCAGTTTTAGTACAATGACGCTTTTCATTATGAATCTCTATGATTACACAACTTTAATCCTTTTATTTGCTTAGGCAAACTGTGCGTGATGTTCATAGTTTTAAACAATAACTGCATCATATCTTTGATAAGTTCTTGCACTAGGTACTTTCAATTTTATTCCTTTCTCTGAGATCCCTAATCATATGAGTACTTGGGATTTACCTATAAGTTTATTATTATTGTTTTATAATTAAGTTTCCTCAAGTAAATGTACACTTTGATAAGATTTACCATTTACGTTTGTGCACGCAACTAGTTTAAACCCCCAGCAAGTTTACATTCTACTGACCATTCCAAGGCGGTACCTTACAATCCTTGACAAACTCCTGTTTTTATTTAATATATATGTAATGTGTTGTTCGTGGAGATTAGTGCTGTTGTTCCATGTTTCTTGGTTGTGATTGTTTGTTTTTGTGTTCAATGTAGTTGGCGTTTACCCTAGGCAATTAAATGGGGTTTATGTTTAAACATTTTGCTACTGAGCTTGTTTCTGTAGTTTTTCATATAAGTATTCACAATCAATATGATAACTGTCATTTGGTTGTATAGTATGTGGATAAAGAGATTGCTTGAAATTCTTTTTCATCATTGCAATGTAAAATGATACCAAATTTAATCAATGTTCGGCGTCAGGTTCCAATTTTAAACCATGTTTCTTTCATGCTTTACGATGAAATATATCAATTTGATATTTCCACTGCAAAATAACGAGTGAAAATATCATCAATCATGATCATAAAAAAACTACATTTTCACTCGTGGCTTCGCCACTCGTGAAAATATGTTTTTCTATGACACTCGTGAAATAAAATACGATCTTACACTGAAATAAACAAATATCCCCTATTTATCTACCAGTGAGGTAAATCATTACAACAAATACACCAGCCATTAGAGTAATTCACCAATGAAAATCATAAACAAAGAATAAAAGGCCAAATACATCAAGAAACTTTAAAATTTCCGTATATATGATATAGTTCTAGTTTTACTCTTTCAAACATATACTTAGAGAACTTTTTTGTTTGCTTCAGAAATGTTTGTCGCATTTCGTGTTTATCTATATTAACTAAATGTATCACGTGGAAGAAAAAATATATAGTAATACGTTTGAATCATTAAGGGTCTTCACAAATAGGCAGAATAAAAAAGCAATCCTCGACATTGTCGTTAAAATGAGCCTTTCACATACATTATGACATTGAATATTATTGTTCGTTAACTAGTTAACTAGATTCAATGCTAAGAAAAAGGTTTAAACCAAATTAAAGAGAAGTCTTGTTCGTTTTATGTAATATCATTTTCAAATAAAACCTAAAAGAACAGATACTTTGTTTTAGGTGTAATTGGGAGCGTTATTAGAGTACAGAACTTCTTGCATCTAAATGCAGAAGACTATTCCTTGTATGTTGTCATTATTTTATTTCATATATATATAATCAAATCTAAACGTACGCTTTTTATTCGTATTGCTGCAGCGTCTTTTTGTTCGATTGCACTGTTTTAGGGCAACAGACCTAGGTGTGACAATGTTTCGTCATCCAGTCGTCTAAAGGGTTTTTAGCACTGTCTCGGAATATGTTGATACTAATTTTCAAATGGGTGAATAGCCTTTAAAAATATCAACTAGTAACTAGAGGCATAACGTGGCAATACTAACCATATCAACAGCTCCTCCAATTGTATACCACATATAAAGACTACAAATAAAAACATTTTTTCACCGCTGAAATTTCTATCGATAAGGAAGAATAGATCAATTTGTGATGTATAAAGAAGCTTGCTATACTAGGCTTTTATGGAAATTACGATGGATTAGTTAAGTTTAAACTCATTTGTTCTAAAACGATTGTGAAACAAATTATAACAACATTATATTACTCCCTATCTTTGGCACGCTTTTACGCGAGAGTGTGGGGGAAACCGGAGTACCCCGAAGGAAAACCACTTGTCCGGCTTAATGACCACAAACCAAACTAACAATAGTCACCTTCTTTTAATGAGTTTTATGTTTGTATATTCAGCGGCGCAAATTAATTGGATTCCAACCTAAGCACATCATAGGAGGAGAAAACGTGTCCGGGTGCTTGTAATTCTAAAAGATAAGGCACTTGAATGCCTCCCAAAATCAACTAACATGTCTAGCGATATAGACCATGAAAAGTGTGACAAGCATGGTTCTGAGTATGTGTTCTTTTGTAAAAAGCATGCCAATGTAGGATGTGGCAGATGTCTTCTGAAAGAACACGTTACCTGTGGACAAAATATTGTTGATCTTGATGATATTACAAAAGAAAATGTAGATACTCAACTGGTTAACAACCTTAAGAGTTCCATGGAAGATATGAGCGATTATATTTTACAAATCGAAGAAAACTTGTCAGGAAGTCAGTCCCGTAATAACACTAGCAAAGAAGCCTGCTTAAGAGAACTGAATGCTTACAAGAAAAGAATAGAGGATCGAATTGAAAAACAAACAAAAAATGCTAAAGATGCGGTGACTGACATGTACAACAGAGGTGAAGAAGACATTAAAATTGTCTCAGCGGCATGTTGTGAACTAAAACAGAAAATTACATCAAAGAAAACAGATTTTGATGCTAGTATTTGCAATGAACAATACAAGAAGCAATTCATTTTAATGACGACGCTGACAGAAGAACTGGAAACACTGACACCTGAAGTCGAAGAGATGAAACAACGAAGTATTACAGAGCCCATTACATTGGTTTGCAACATCGATGTGAAAAAAATGGATTGAGGTCAAAGGATCAGACTTTATTGTAAAAAGAGCAAGTGACCGTCTCGATGTACGTATGCAATAATATCATCGTAATATAATAATAAGTAAGTACAATAAATAAAGATAATGACCATAACTTCCTACAAATATTGGCAGAAAAGTATTACTCAAATATCAAAAAAAACATTTTTTGATTCGTTGTAAAAAAACAGTTGAATTGAATGTTTTTACTGTTTGGCCTCGATTTCATTTCAGCATATTTTAGACAACAACAAAGTTTTGACTTAATCAATGACTTCTCATTTGCCGGTGAAAAATATTAAGCAAGCATATATATACAATGAGTATTTGCTGCTTCCTACGGATCTCCATTCAAATATGTTTAAGATTTAATTGATTGCATGTTTCCTCTGCAGGAAAATACGTCAATGCCTCCGCCGCTTTCTCCCAGACCAACTCGTTATGATCCAGCGCTCGAGTGTTCCAGTGACATTGATGACAAACCGGTAGGGTTTGTTTTGACCTTTTTGTTGTTTGTACT
Source organism: Mya arenaria (assembly GCF_026914265.1). Lineage (NCBI taxonomy): Eukaryota > Metazoa > Mollusca > Bivalvia > Myida > Myidae > Mya > Mya arenaria. The sequence continues at coordinate 9,644,668 of NC_069122.1, forward strand.
ATGCTTTAGCACATGTTTGCTGGATAAAAGGCTAATACTAGTTAGTTTGCTTTTAACAAAACCACAACACCAGTAGGGTACTTCCCACTGTATATATGGTATATCTATTATTTCCCAGGATTTTGACGTGCAAATGTTATTGTGTAATATTCGAAATGTCACGTACATTACCTTATAATATAATTTCTTTATTCCCTTGATATTTAGCACATGCAGTCCGAATCGAATACACCTTTAATAATATTTTTACAGGACTGTGGGGAAATAAGATTGGATGACATTGTATCGTGCGTACTGATTGGACAGGTAAATCTTTTTAATAATATCATTTATTAAGGTTGAGGTATATATTTTTAATTGTGCAAGTATTGATGCATGCTAGACCAAGTTCTTAAACCCCAGGTGAGGTCTAACAATTTTTTTATTGACCATGCCAAGGCGGTCATCTCAACACTGTCTAATCACAATAGGTTGATGTAAGTGTAGTGTTTGATGTCTTGTAATTTTGTGTGTCACTTATTGTTTGTTTTGTCTGATCCCTGCGCCTTTTTAAGTATTAGTTTCGGCAACTGGGCTAGTCCTTGTAATTTGTTTGGCATTATTACAGTTCTTGACACCACCGATACTCCTTGACGCTCCCATTGTTTTGTCATTCAGGTGAATTACCTTACAGTTCTTGACAAAACTAGCACTCTATCATATTGATAAGTAAACTTTATAATAAAACTACATTTATGTGTGTATCCTTGTAAGGCAACATATAGGTTATCGTTAGAAAAAATTAGTTTAAAAGTTTATTCTGCCAGCTTATTAAGTAAAGTTCTGATGTTGCCGTTTTATTTGACATGCTGCCTTTCTAAATGATATGACATTATATTTTTCTCATTTTGGAGCTGAAACTTTACCTTGAACATATGTTTTTACAGGGACATTTCAACAATTTCGCTGAAGTCTTCAAGGGATTTTGTAAGCCAATGAACGTAAAGGTAGTTGTCAAAGTGTACAAACGCAAATGTACGGATAGCATGGTAAGTGCAAAATGAATTATGTAATATTTTTCTTATTGTGTGTGTGTGCGTGCGTGCGTGCTTGCTTGCGAGTGCGTGTGTGTGTGTGTGTGTGCAAGCGTGCGTGTGTGTGCAAGCGTGTGTCTGCATGTGTGTCTTTTCAGTGTAAACATTTTGACAAATACTTTAAAAGTGAAAACATGATAAAATTGGCCATATGATTACATGCTTGCTTAGTGACATTGGCAGATAAAACATGCCCTGTTTCTGATCTGTATTCTGATTTGTTATGTTTCAATTGATTTATAGAACAAAAAGGCATTTTACATAATTCACCTTTTAGGTGTTAATATCTCCAACATTATTCATTCTTCATCGAAAATATGTTTAAAGAAAAACCAATTGGTCCTACTTTTTCTTTAGTTTCAACGTAAATATGATATATGCACAACAAATGTTATAATATATTTATCTTATTTTAAGCGGCAAGCCTTTGCAACGCATATGACAGCGCTGAGAACATTGGATCACCCAAACCTTGTCAAATACCTTGGCATTGTCCTTGAGTCACAGCCAGTTAGAATAGTCATGGAGTATGTTTCAGGTACGGTAACACATTGTTCTTGAGTCACAACCTATTAGATTTGTTATTGAGTATGTTACCTGTACGATTACACATTATCATCGAGTCACAACCAATTGGAAATAACATGAAGTATGTTACAGGTAGCAATACGTATTGGTCTTGAGTCACAAGCAATAAGAATTGTTATAGAGTATGGTAAAGATAGAATCACACAGTGTCCATTAGTCTTAACCAATCAGAACCTATTAGGATTGCCATGGAGTAGGTTTCAGGTACGATATACCACATTGGTCAGAACCTATTAGAATTGTCAATGAGTATGTTTCATGCATTGCTGGTCTCATTGGAAATAATACCTGTTATAATATTTGCAAAGATATTTATCATCTCAATGTTTTTAAGCGTTTACTAGTGCTTGTATTAACTTCGCCTTCATATTTGGTTGCAGGCTGAACGATTTAAGTTTGGGATACATAACAGACCCAACTTTGAAAACTAACAGGAAGCGGTGAATTTAGCCCCATTTCAAAAATTCAGTAATTTCGTTTTGGGGTGAACTGTATAACATGGTGTGCACAATAGTGGTGGAAGTCCTTCTTTGATATTTTGTATGATTTTTTCCTAGTACTAGAGCAGTAACCAGCTTGAAAATCTAGCACATAATAGTTAACATTCCCATTCCTGTGCAAAAGTCGCACTTTGCGCTCGTTCTGATAATAAATCGCGTTAATTCTGCAATAACTATATAGGAATAATTATTGAAGACATAACGCGAGTTATTTGAATTATTATATTTGCTAATGTTTACTTTGTCCACCTGATAGACAAGCAATGCTTCGAGCAGTATATTGACACATTTAATTAAGGGATTTTTTTGCATAAATATTGTACTTTACAGTAAAGAATTCTCTTTATGCTATTTAATGGTGAAACGTTTTTTTTGTTATGTAAGCAGTTTCTACATTTCTGATTGAAGGTTAAACTTGCAGAAAATATTAAATGTGTTGAATACTTTTTTTCTGCAGGGCAGTGTCTTCTTGATTACCTTCGTTCGATCGACAACAAACAAACAACGATAGAAGCCGCCGGGATGTGTTTAGACATTGCTACAGGCATGGAATATTTGATCGCTCATGGATGCTTGCACAAGTAATATAATTATTTAGAACTTTTTCTGTAAATGAGATTCATGAAGTGTATAAAGCAGATTATAACAATGTATATAATTGTATAATCTGTATAACGGCAACACATGAATAATAATTTGCATGGAAATGGGGGTAAATGGTATCTTAGTCAACGCCCCTCGATGCCCCTTGACAAACAAAAATAAAGGTGCTGAAATTTCAACGTTCATGTAATTATTATTTCATTTAGATTTAAGAGGAATTATAAAGACATTGTTGAAGGGTTTTCAAGGTATTTGTTTGCAATATGTAATATTTCAATATAAAAAATAAATAGCTGAATACAACTAGTTTTACTCAATTTTTGTCCGGGTCTCATCATATATATGACAAAGAACTAAACTATCTAAAAGTTCCAAGGCCACTGTAAAAGGCAAAATCCATCCATAAACTTCAGCAACAACTCCAAATACCTTTAAAAAGATATGCAAGACTTTTCTATAAAAGAAATTAAAGAAACATCATTGGCCTGGGGCCATTTCAATAAAGATTTAAGTAGATTAAGGAAGTAAATTGAACTTATCATGGCGTCAAATTTTGTTTGTTGTGTTACTGAATTATGCGAATTGACTGCAGCCAGTACTTAAAATGATGACAAAGTAATTACAATTAATAAAAACAACTTGTTGACATTTGTAACGTTTCTACAGATTTAAGATTGTTTTATTTACGGCTAAGATCTTTTACTGAAACGGGCCCAGATAGCATAAGGAACAAGAAGAAAAAATTGTATTTAGTATCACTTTATACAACATAAATATCTCAATAATGGCAATAGGATCCATGACTCGAACATTCTAACACAAACGATGTGAGGTATATAATGTGAAGAAAAATACATTATAATAATACATAATACAATAATTTTGAGTTAAAACCTTTGGACAACAGTGCTTTGTTTGTGAATCCAGTAAGTGTCTAACATTAGCTTTAAAAGTCCTCAATGGGCATAAAAACTAAACGTTTAAAAATAAACTCTTACTCACCCAAAAAGCAGTACAAAAACATCAATTGATTTAATATAACGAAAAGGATAAATGAATATCGAAAACAGTGAGACTACCGTTTAATTTTAAAGAAAGGTGTAGGAAACACGATATTTCTACATAAGACGATATTTGATCACTGTAAATCTATAAGCACTCGACCCACAAGTCATATTATATTTGTGCGTTTCCAGATATTAAATACATTGTTACAATCTTGTTATCAGTAATCAATATGTTCCATTAGTACATTATTTAGCAAGAAGTTAAAAGTTTATCACTCAAAATTTTCGTTTGTTTTAAAAAAAATTGTATTGATTATAAATATGAGTATCACTTTAAAGATGCACAGTCACAGTTATACCGTTTTCACAACTTTTTTATATTGTGTCTTGGAATGAGCAAATTTGGGCGTAAATTTATGTAAACCAGTGGGAAAGGACTGCTGACAAAAGATCAGATCGCAGATTTTCAAATTTTCAGCAGTCTTATATGACTGGTTTACATGCATTTTCGCATAAATTGGCTCGTTCAAAAACAAAAAATGAAAAAAGTTCAAATCGTTCAATCTGTGAGAGTGCAGCTTGCTATAAGTTCTTTTACTGAACTTTGTGGCGACAAAATTATACAAATTTAATGCTGAATCAATTAAACTATTAAAGTCAGAACGATGATTGTTTATACGTTTGCCTTACTTGATGGCTAGTTTGACCGATATATGGTTTTACAAAAACAAATACAAGTTACAAATAATATAACGATCGAACTTGTTCATTTTTCATCGACCCAAGTTTAAATTCAGCGCTATTAGTGAAGTTAAAACATAATCACTTTCAACTATACTGCGAACCAATGTAAACATATAACAAGAGTCTTGAAAGTTTGTTTCGACAAGAATATCTTTAACATTACTAAAGACTTTTATTCGTGCAAATTCCTAACAGTATTATAGCAAATTCTAATTTGTGTTTGTTTTTGTTCTTAATATTCGTGAAAGAAGTGTTAAACTGCATCACAAAATAACGCATTTTATGCTATTATCCTTAACAACATTAACCTACATTTCAAAAATGTTTGTCAATTCCCGATCAATCAATTCGGCACTTTGTTTCTTGTTATAGGACTCTCGCAGCCAGAAACTGTTTCATAACAAACGATTGCGTTGTAAAGATATCGGATTACGGCATTTACAGTGTTGCAACAAGTTTGACTGATAAACTACCCCCGAGTCAAAACAGACGGTACAATTCAAGAAAAGGTACATATTGTAAAACAGCCTCTCATACTGGATAAACCAAAATCATTTTTGTCAGCGAGGGTGAGAAAGAGGGGGAAGGGTTGTAAGAAGAAAGGTAGGGCAGAAAGGGAGATTTTCCGTGCATGACGTCATAAATCAGCAGCCATATTGATTAAATGCTTTCATTTAGAAGCGGTTAAGCATTTTTACACAGATTTCCTAAGATGGTCCAATGGGTTTATAAAAAGTACTTTAAATTATTTCTCGGAATCGCAATAGTTCAAATAAACAGGGTTATAGCAACACATTGCTCCAGCCGTGGAAGCATGATATTATTATTTCCATTCAGTGTGCTGTAAAATATTTTATTTAATATGTAATATTTGTGTATGCCTTTAATGTGCAATATTTCGATCAACAGAACGACCGACAGAGGAGTCGAATGTCTGGAGCTACGGAGTGGTAATGTGGGAAATCTTTTCTAAGGGAGCCAAGCCCCATTTCGAACGCTCTCATAGGAACAGTAAGTTGTTTTGTGTCTTTATTAATGCATAGATATTTAAATAATACACAGAAAATAAAAAATAACAACAACAACATTTAAAACGTCTGTATCTTGTGTTACGGCTTTGAATTTATATTTAGTTCATAGACGTTTGAAGCTACATGGTAGTGTTACAATAACATGAAGCAACTTGCTTAACAAGAGTTTGATTAACATGACTGAGTTAGACCATCGAACGTCGGATACAAATTGATTCGAAGATTTAAAATACATTTGGCTTTTTTAACATCGTTTTATTGTGGAACACAGAAAGCTTGAGAACTTTGTGTACTTAAATCAATACAGTCTGACAGAATAAAAACTGCACAGTTACAACAATGGTCAGTATAAATGTGTCATATCCCCTAGCACCGGTAAAAGCTGCATTCTCATAAAGTTTTATTTTTGTCTTGTAAAGAGCAAAGTTTTGCATAAATATCAGCAAACCAATGAAATGAGATTGCTGACAAAAAAAACAGATCGTAGAATATCATATTTCCGTTCAAATAATTCATGTTTTATGGCTTAAACCGTTAATAACGGTTTAAGAAAAATGGATAAAACATCAAATTTTGATTTTCAATATAAAAATCTGCGATCTTATTTATGTCAGCAGTCTTATATAACTAATTTTCATGGATTTTCACAAAAATTGGCTCGTTCCACGCCAAAATAAAAAAAAGTTGTCAAAATGTTCAATTTGTGAGAGTGCAGCTTTAAGGAAGTATTCTATTTTCAAAAAATCGTTATTATATCCAATCAGTCCGATTGCCCCATGGATTTATACTATTTATACTACTGCAACTTCCATTCCTTATGTATACAGCCTTTCGGAAATTTAAAATATTTTCCGATGAAGGCAATATCTATGGATATGTTCGGATCGTAAATCGCGTTGTAATACAAATTAAAATCTGTTTATCTTGTAATTGCTTGTGTCAGCAGGCCACGAAAAACTTTAATCAACATGTTGAACTGCGATTTTTTTTTCTGGTATTAAGGTTTATCTATGTAGCCTTTCTTTGTTGTTTTGTGACGTTTTATGCCTCGCTTAGTGCATATTAAGCCTTAACATTTTGCCTTCAAACAGGGACATCCTTGTACATTTTGGCTACTTGACTTGCGTTTGTAGTTTCAACTGCAATATTTATGCTCCCCCCTTCGAAGAAGAGGGGAATATTGCTTTGCACAGGCATGTCGGTATGTTGGTCGGTCGATCGGTCGGTCGGTCGGTCCGTCGGTAGACCAAAGCTTGTCCGAGTGATAACTCAACAATGCCTGCACCCATGGCCCTCAAACTTGACATGGAGGTTGGTCCTGACCAGTAGATGAACCCTATTGTTTTTGAGGGTCATCAGGCCAAAGGTCAAGGTCACAGTGACCTTGAATGGTAAAAGGTTGTCCGAGTGATAACGTGACAATGCCTGCACCCATGGCCCTCAAACTTGACTTGGAGGTTTGGCCTGACCAGTAGCTGACCCCTATTGTTTTTTGGGCTCAATGGGTCAAATTTCAAGGCCACAGTGTCCTTGAATGGTAAAAGGTTGTTCGAGTGATAACTCAACAATGCCTGCACCCATGGCCCTCAAACTTGATTTGGAGGTTGGGCCTGGCCAGAAGATGGTCCCTATTGATTTAAGGGGTCATTGGGTCAAAGGTCAAGGTCACAGTGACATGGAATGGTAAAAGGTTATCCGAGTGATAACTTGACAATGGCTGCACCCATGGCCCTCAAACTTGATTTGGAGGTTGAGCCTGGCCAGAAGATTGTCCCTATTAATTTTAGGGGTCATTGGGCTAAAGGTCAAGGTCACAGTGACCTTGAATGATAAAGGGTTTTCCAAGTGAAAACTCAACAATGCCTGCACCCATGGCCCTCAAAATTGACATGGAGGTTGGGCCTGACCAGTAGATGACCCCTATTGATTTTAGGGGTCAAAGGTCAAGGTCACAGTGACCTTGAAAGCAAACTCGACAATTCTTGGACCTATGGTCATCAAACTTGACATGAAGGTTGGGCCTGCCCAGTAGATGACCCCTATCGACTTTGGGGGTCATCAGGCCAAGGTCAATGTCACAGTAACCTTTAACGCAAAAAAGTTAACAAATCTACCCCCACTGATATCTCAACAATGCCTGAACCTATGATCAATAAACTTGACATGGATGTTAAGCCTAACCAGTAGATCACCCATATTGATTTTAGGTTTCATAGAGCCAAAGGTCAAAGTCACAGTGATCTTGAATGGTAAAAGGTTGTCCGAGTGATAACTCAACAACGCCTGAATCCATGGCCTTCAAACTTGACTTGGAGTTGCATCTGACTTGTAGATGACCCCTTATGATTTAAGGGGTCAAAGGTCAAGGTCACAGTGACCTTGAACGAAAAAAACTTGTCTTGTGATAACTTGACAATGCCTGCACCCATGGCCCTCAACTTGATATTTAGGTTTCTGGTGACCAGCTGATGACTCTGGATTTTGAGTTCATAGAGTCAAAGGTCATGACGGTCATAACACACTTTATCCTCACACTTTAATGGTCATAATCTTAAAACAGCAACAAATCAGCTGTCATTTCGGTCCATGCATATTTCATTCAATTGTCCATATAATCCTGACAACATGGCGCTCAGGGGGGGGGGATAATGTTTGACAAACATCGCTTGTATAGATAAGGGCAACGCAGTCTCTGCCGACAGGGCTTAAGACTATAAGTATCTTCCATGGCCGAGAGTGTAAGATAGGTTCATTCCGCCCCGAGCGTAGGGGGTTTTGCGGAAACGAGGTTTAACGAGTTTCCGCAAAACACCCTGCGCGAGGGTCGGGATAAACCTATCTTACACGAGCGGCTATGGTAGATGCTTTTTCTCCCACCTCAGTTAAACAAAATTAAGTAAAAATGTATTTTTTTGCCAGAACTCTATTGTGCTTAGTGAAAATAATTGCGTACGGATATGCAATAATTCGTGGTTGTCATGGATATTCGCGCAGTGATTCAGAGTATGTAAATGGTCTGATCGGTCTTTAAATAGTTCTAAGAAGAGTGAAGCATTATTTCTTGAAAGGTGCGTGAAAACTGTTTTCTGGTGACATTTGAAGCGAGAAATAATTAACTCGCGTTCTAAATATTGCCACCAGACAAGGTTTCCATGATGCGCTACAGACGACAGTCTTCAACAAGGGAGGTAATTACAATTTGGTGACCATTAAAAGAAGTTCCATACCGGCATTTTTTCTTCGCCCGTGGGCAAGATAAGAATTTCTAGCATGGTTAAATTAATGGACCTACTTATCTGAGGTGGGAGAAATATTTTTTTCTTCAGAGGAAACTTAGTATTTTTATTGTGTAGTTTCAACTGCAATATTATAGATAAGGGCAACGCAGTCGCTGCCAAAAAGGCTTAAGAAATATTTTTTCTTCAGAGGAAACTTAGTACTTTTATAGAATCAACAAAAGTTGTTATTTTCACTATATCCTCAAGAGTGAAAATATCATCTTTAAGTACTACTTTAAACATCAATTGAAGTAACTTCGATAGAAACTGAGTACCTCACTTTTGAACCAGTAAATTATGTCAATAGGGAAAATATGATATTAAGAAGAGACTGGACATGTTTGAAGTAAGATCGTTTGAAAATAAACCCAAATTACCATCAATATGATAACCATATTATTCAAACGTTTATTGAAGCTGAATGCTCGAACATTTGCTGTTGTACAAAACCAAAGTTATTGAGGTATTATAAACTATCAAGCATCTTTTAAATGTGTCTGACTTCGTAATACGAAATTTCCGTAAAATAACACAACAATTAGCAGATAGTTAGGTGAAATACTACAATATTCCACCAAAAAATGTCAAACGACCATTGGACTGTCAGTATTTAAGTGTGGTCTTCACTTCATCTTGGAAACGACTTATCTACAAGCGAATCAGACTAATTTCTGACAGTGAGGTTGAATTAATATCCATATTAATACCTTGAAAACAGTTTAAACACTTTCGACTATTCAACTTTTCATTCAGAAAATGGCGAGAAAACATTTCGTGGTTTAACCATTATTATAAGGAACTTAAATGCATCAATAAAACCTTGTTGATGATTGTGTATGAAATGTTTGAACTGAAACACGAGAAGAATAATAAACTATATTTTCAGAAAGAGACCTGCGTCTTTCGATGATTTTAATTGTTAAAGCCTATAATACAAACATACATTATTCTAGAAAGAATATTTTACTTACCAAATTTACAGCAGTAAACATATACACCCTTAAGTCACCTTTTTATGTGTATATCAAGTTGTATATGCCAAGACAAATATTTTACATACACAAATATCTACTTTGAAACAGAAAAAAAGCTCAAAATATATTGGTATTAAATTCTACGGCGAGATACGAAACTAAGTTTGAGTAGAAACTGTCTTTGTTGCAAGTGAAACAATTTTCTACTCTAAATAATTAACAAAAACATTTTACCCCAACTTGGTATCAGAAAGAGGAACTGTTTGCCAATTGATAACGACATGGTTGCAATACACATGTTTGTATTGGATAAATATTTTTTCACAAACCGGCGAAGGTAAGACAATCTACGCCGTCGGCGCTTAAAGCTGCGCAAATCTGTCTAAAAGGGGGTCTCTAGCAAAATAAATTGAAACAGCTATAATTCATCGATATTAGAGATGCACTCTTACTTCAAAATAAGATTTACTACAATTAATACAATTATTTAATATACATACAAGGGTGAATAAATGTCAAAAACAATGGTTCTGATGAAGGATACTGAGTTTAATCATTTGGAAGAAAAGATAAGCTTATATATGTCTCTTTTATTTTTAATAACGTTTTCTTTATTTGTTCTCCGTTTTAATGATGCATTTTATTATGAAACTCTATGGTCACACAGTCTTAAAACTTTTATTTTATAAGGCAGACTGTGTGTGATGCTCATAGTTTGCAACAATGACTGCATCGTATCTTTGAAAAGTTTTTGTAATAGGTGATCTGAATTGTATTTCTCCGTCTGCATATTGAGTTGGGATCTCTAATCATTGAAGTATTTGGGGTGTACGTATAAGTTTATTAGTATTTGTTTTATTATTAATTTTACTCAAATTAAAGCATACTTTGATAAGATTTACCTTTTGTGTGTTTTCTTTATTTATGAGTGTTGGGATAAGAGTGAGGTTGTGCACACAACTGGTTTAAACCCCCAGTAAAATTACATTTTGCTGCCCGTTCCAAGGCGGTACCTAACAATCCTTAATATGCATTAGTTTATATATAGTATGTATGCACTTTGTTGTTCATGGAGTTTTGTGCTGTTCTTCAATATTTCTTTTTTGTGATTTGTTGTTGTTGTGTTCTATGTATTTGGCGTTTGCCCAGTGCCATTAAACCAGATTTATGTTTAAACGTTTTGCTACTGAGCTTGTTTCTGAAGGTTTTCATAAGAATTTAGTATTAAGTACAGAAAACACGGTATTTCTATATGCAATAGTAGATCAAAGTTTAAATTTTAGCACTCACCAATAATTTAATATTTTGGCGTTTTCAGCCATTAAATTCACGGTTACAATCTTGTTATGAGTTATTAAAATTTCCCATAAATACATTATTTAGTACGTAATTTAACATTTATCACTCAAAATTGATGATGGTTATACATGTTTATGTATTGAGTTTGAATAAGAGTGTCACTTAAGCATAAGAGAAACATATAAAAAAATCGATTTCAGGGACAATATTTTTATTTCACTCGTGATCATAAAAAAAACATTAAAAAATATATAAAATCATGTTCACGAATGGCTACCTTTATCAATATATTGATAATGAATTAACATAAAATTCGAAACAATTCAACTATAGTATTGACGCATTTTAAGGAACACCAGACATCATCTAAAGGTATAGGTACTGGAGTTAAACACACTCTGACAGAGTTAACCTTCATTTTTCACCTAAAGTATACTGTTTGTATTTAATTTTTAAAACAGTATTAAGATTCTTTTTGGATTTTCAGAGGAGTTTCTGCCAGCTCCAAGAATTACACCTGACAGCATCTATCACCTCATGAAGCGCTGCTGTGCTTCTGATTCTAAGGAGAGGTTTCTATTCACAGACATCCTTAGACAGCTTCGCCGACTTATTAAAAATCCCCCATCCACAGAGAAATGGAATTAATCAGTAACATTTTATGCGTTAGTGTTTTTACATCAATCTTCATAAGTATAATGCACGCATTTATGCACTTTTATTAGATATTTGACCATATTATTTCACAACGAATGGTGAAGAAGTTCTTTCGATAATATGTTAAACCCTTTCATGACACAGAGAATCGTCTTTCTTAAAAAAAAGGCTAGCACTGACTAGCTTTGTTTTTGAATTGATATTGTTGTGATCTACCTTCACCGTGATAAAAATGAGTTTTTAGATGATGTCTTAAGAAAAAAAAACATAAGATTGCAAAAGACTTCTGTCATTTTTCCAATATGGGCAATATGTTGAGTGGTGTACCTATTTTACCTAACATAGCTCATCGATATGAATTGGTATTCAGTTTAAAATCAGTTAGCAAGTATTAAATTTTATCATTATCGTGTACGTTTGCTTTTCGGATGTACTTGTCTAAACATTAAATTGCTATTTAAAATGTAAAATCCATAAAGTTGAAGCAATATTTTGTCTATATTGAATGAAACTTGATGTTATTATTTATGCAAACAAAGACATAGTTATACATAATAATAAAATTGCATGTGTTATTCAAAACGGATTTTTTTTAATTTGATGAAAACGTGCCTTGGTTGCCGTTTGTAAAATAGTGTGCAATCGGCATGCCTTAATGTCATATATCAGCTTAATTTAGATGTGGTGTTGTACGTATACTGATTGAGATTGCCTTGATAAATGTTTACCTTAAATCAACGTTGCTGTTTTTTCTGTAAACAGAGACATGTAATAATAGATGGAATGCATGCACTACTTGATTGTATTTATGAATTTATGTACAGTGATTTTTTTATCTGAATTTCATGTACCTTGCTGTGAATGGCAATATTTAGAGTATTTTTTCTCAAATAGTAACTTGTCAAGGATTAAGCCCAAACCTGCTTTTTAATTCTGCAAATGAGTGATTTTCGTCTGGGTAAATAGTTTATAAAGTGTAACACATTTGTAACACAATGTTATTTTGTTTAATTTCTTATTTCCTGTATTGAACTAGATTACCATCATCACTTTATAAAATGGTAATATACATGTCTGATAATCTGCTTACTAAAAAGATTAATTGTTGATGATACCTGGTAGCTTAGACCATATTTTACTTGAGCACATTTAGTGCACCTTTTAAACAGTGTTCAGATTTTACTCATCTATGTTTTATTTCCCCATTTTAAGCATAATCATGATATAAATGTGTTACGATAACCAACATATCCCACATTTTTTGTATTATATGATATATGATAGTAAATTAGGAATTGTGTTAACAATTTGATGTATATATTTATATACTCTCTTATAACTAATTTACAATGGCCATGTGTGTATATATCTCGTGTTGAATGTGTCAAATGTATATCCTTGTTTTCTCTGTACTTGGATGAGGCTTTAATAAACAGAAATTAACCTAAACCACAAATCGGCTTTAACCAACACTTATATGCGAGACAGTCGCCACAGAATGACTCATGTGTCCCTTAATCATTCCTAGTCTATATTGAGCCAAACATACGCTTAAGAGGCTCTATGACACTCTTTTAAATATGCCCAATAACAAACATTATGAAATCATTTAATGTTAATAAATCTTATAAAGGTTCTACCCAAGTCAAATCCGTGCCCAGTAAATCCAAATCCTGTTACATTAAAGTTCATCTTATGCCAAACTTACCACAGGGGGGGGGGGGGGGGGGTGCGTGGGTATGGGGTCATACATCAAACCCAGCTCAAAATAAACACAAAAGCAGCCACAATTAAGTCCATTAGGTGCCATACAAACGCCAAAGCAATGTTGTTTTACCACAGAAGGATTCTACACAAACCCTTCAAGGGTCAAACTATTCCTATTGTGACTACAGTCTTATAAAGCCTCATCAGTACAAAATAGAACACATTGTTGTAACCATACAGCCCATCCAAGGAACAAAACCATTTTATATGAAGCTCTAATTACATCTTCTCAGTACCAGATAGACCACATTTCTGGCTTCAATAAGTCCCACTCAGAGCCAAACAAACACAAGCGCAACTCTTATTAAGCCTAGTCAATGCCAAATAGCACAGTAAGGCAACCGCAAAGACCGTTCCGAGCCCAACAAATATATATGCAGCTCTAAGTTAGTCTTCCTAATGGCAACTATACCATATCTCCGCAACCATAAAACCATTTCAAAGCTTATCAAACCCATGTGCAGTTCTATTTAAACCAACGCAGTGCCAAACAGGCAACTATGAAACCCATTTAGAGTCAAATAAAACTCATGTACAACTCAAATTAAGCCTAATCAGTGACAGCTTTATCCAACCAATTTTGGCAACCACAAAAAACGTTCAGACAAATGCAAACCAATCGGCTGTTCTAATTAAACCTAGTGTCAAACAGACCACATCTTTGCCACCATTAACCCAATTTACGGCCAAACGACATAAGAGCAGTTCTATTTAAGTAAAGCTTATTCAGTGCTTCATAAGCCCAAATGCAGCTCAATAAACACAAGTAGACCACATCATGTTTGCAATCATTAAGCCCATTTAGAGCCAAACAAAAACATGTACTGCTCTTATAAATTCTGCTCAGAGCCAAATTAGACTACATTAAAGAAACCTTTAAGCCCATTTAAAGCCGAACAAACTCATTTGTTAAGTAAGCATGTTTATAGCTAGACGGACTACATTTCGGCAACCATTATGCCAAGTTTGGGTCAAATAAACCCGTGTGCTTCTCTTATAAGGCATTCTTAGTGCCATACATTGCGCATTTTGGCATCCATAAAGCCCTTCCATGGCTCAATTAATCAACAACTGTATAATTAACCCTAATACTCAATCCCACGTTGTGGAAATATTGGCATTTATAACCATATTGGATATATCTAGAGTGGCTTCAATTGCAATAATTCTATCCCGTAAATTTATATTTGCATCATATACTAGAAAATCGTGCAGAAAATCTTGGTGGCATTTTAGAAGGTTGACCTTGGAATTACTTTGACCTTGACCTTGAAGTACAGAGTATAACTGTTAGGTACATTGGAAACAAAGACAATAATTTTTGAACTATGTATCCCCTTCTATTTAAATGTGTGCCATATTTAAAGGTTCCACGGCAACAAGAAGTTTTGTTTTTGAGGAACGTTTGGATGAATTTTGAAAAAGTTCAATTTCGACATCTTTAAAAATTATACAAAATTACCCTGAAAAAGGTATTCATTCAGCTAACAGTAACAACCACAAATATATATTAACATGATAAGGGTAATGTTGTCATCATCTCGCGGTCGTATTGGACAAATCCAGAGTGGGTCCTGAGCTTTTTTTAAGTCAAATTGTCTGTACGTAACAAAGTTTCAATTTTAACCCAATGTACACAAATGTTTCACAATATGACTTGCAGAGCAAAACAGTTCATAAAATCAGATATTAATCTAAATGAACTTGTTGCACCAAATGATATACATCAGTTCCGTGAGGAAAATGACCTTTCCATAGCTCGTACCGTTGAATAAAAAATATTTTTTTTTGCTTTAAATCCGTCAATTACTGAAAATGTACAAACATAACATAATGATTTAGCTAGGTGCTGTAACCGGATATGCTAGATAATTCGATCATTTTTCATCAATGAAATTCAACAACATAGGTTTGAACTAGGTGAAGTCCAAACACAACATTCGGACCTGCATGGAAACCTTAACAGAAACAAATTAGGAACACGACACGTTTGATTGAATGACTTTAAAAACAAAAACATTAAAGCACAATATAACGAAAACGTGGACTTTGTAACACTTTTAAGCAATGAATCGTACATGCAATATAACGCCAAGCTAAGCTATAGAAGATGTCTTATGAAGGAGGCAGGCAAATACTAACAAGAGACGTCGAATACTTCTGTTATCTCTGAAACACTTGGAACACAGTCCTGTACTATCACGTAGCAGTATGTACATTTATATCTTGCGAATTGCCATTTTTTGTCTCATGCAACATATACGATCTTTATAATCATACATTGAAAACTATAGGGACAAGACAAGTAGTCAAAAAAAACAAGTGTCATCCCTGATTAAATGAACATGGTAACTCCCGTATCGCATGAGCAGTTAGAAAACATACTTTTTTTTAAATATCGGTCAAATCAATTCAGATGGACTATTAGTGTTGTGCATATGGTATGTTCTGACTTGTGGTTTATTCTTGTCATATTATAAGTATTTTCCATGGTCGCTCGTGTAAGATGGGTTCATCTCAGCCCGAGCGTAGAGTATTTTGCAGAAACGAGGTTTACAGGACACCTTTCGTACACGATTTGCCATGCTAGATGCTATTCTCCCACCTCATATAAACAAAATAAAAAAAAATGTTTTTGCTGGAACTCTTTAGAGCGTGTTGAAAATAATTCGCGCACAGATGTTTGATAATTTGTGGTTGTCATAGATATACGCGCAGTGATTCAAAATTTTAAGTAGATCGTTCTTTATATAGTTACGATCAGAGTGCAGCATAATATTTTGAATGAAGCAATTCTTTTAAGTGCCATTTAAAGTGAGAAATGATTAATTTGGATTTTAGATATTCCCATTAGAAAAGGTTTCAATGGTGCTACAGACGACGGTCCTCAAAAAGGAAAGTTGTGTTGTGGTGACAATAAAAGGTAGTTCCATACGGGTACTTCTTTATTTTTGTCAATCCGGGATTTACTTATATGGTGTGGGAGAATAATTTATTGCAAACCCTCAAGCTCGGCTTAAGAGGAACACGAGCGGCCACAGAAAATACTAATAATCTTTATAAACCGCAAGGTATCCGAATGGAGAGATAGAGACAGGTCCATTTCCCGGACCTGTATTTCTGATCATATGACCCATGTAAAATACATGTGTTTGTCATTTTGGGAAAGGGATAACTCAAACGGCCGGATTTAAGCTACTACTTGTCTGCTGAACGATTTTACTGGGTACATTTGTGTTCCTCACAAGGGTCAACATTTCGAATGTAATATACGTTTGATATATTATTAAAATTCCAATATGTATTCAGGTGACAAATCTAGTAGATGGCTACAACAAGGAAAACGGAATATTCAATGTTCCTGTAGCAGAAATTTATATCCATACGTTCATGATCAACGCTGCCGCCCATAGTTATGTTCTGGTCGAGTTAGTAATTGATGGTTAAGTTAAAATAGTGGTGTTGGCTGACACTGATGATATACATGATATCACTACAGGGACAGCAATTATTGTATAACTAGTACAAATAGCTGACAAGCATGTTTTTATCGCTAGAGTTTCGGAATCCATATGCAAATAATAAGTTCGTTTTCACAAGCACTTGCAAAGTTTTCAGGTTTTATAATGAACTTAATGCTCAGTCATAGAGGAATAATAAACTGTCAAGCTGGGATCCCAACATAAGAACCTTATTTTTACCAAGCTCGAAAACGTTAAAAAAATACGCCAGCAAATTCGATAAGAAAATAAAAGTTGTTTTTATTTATTGATGTTAAATCCTTTGTGTGTTCATTGCCGTAATTTGTAGTTTTAAACATTTTCGCTTGTTGCATTTCATTTACATTTATATGCATTATACAAATTGTCGCATATAAATTTTGCACGTAATGAACTGGTTACATTTATGTAGATGTTTTCGAGCATGTATTTTTTATAACATTTTAATATATAATGGGCTAGCGACCGAATGATTCATAAAGCGATCATGGAACTGTTTTTAAAAGTGTTCTAAAAGGTCAAACAAGGTCATCGCCTAACCTGACAGCCGCGCATATGTTGCTTTTATGTGAATACGTTACTATAAATAGCAACAAAGATAGCCACCTCGTGTTCTCATTCTGAACGTCAAAATACCATATTTATTTCTTAAAACAAACGGACTTCATAATCAATAAAAAAGTTTAGCGTTTTTGTCAAACTTCAAAAAATAATTGCCATGGATAAAAAGGAATTTTAGATTCTGACTTACAGTTGAATTTTACGATATTGAGTTTTAAATGTGGGGCCAACGTGCTGCCTTGATACATCATATTTGCTTCAAGACTCAATAAAATAAAGAATTAAAATATTAAATTGACGCCAGTTTATGTCACAATAAATAGTTTTCCCCGACCCTTTGGACCAAAGAACATGGTATGTACATACTATCAACGGTGACGATGCATAGCGGATTCTTTCAGGGCTGTTCGATATTTGCGAGTTTTATCCGGCGCCGATTCGGAATCTATTCAAAAACAATCTTTGCAAAAGTAAGGTTAAACTTATCGAATTATCTATTATTTTACTCTAGTATCCTTGTATAAAAGACTTAAACAGATTATAGGTGACTATTTTTGGAATTTAAGATATGTCGTTTTAGGATCGTGTCAAACATACAAAATAATTAAAGAAATTGAAAAACGTAGATGAAAGAGCAAAAACTGTTATTGTTGTGTTTTTGTATCGTTACATAAACTTAAATATTTGACACTGATAAAAACAAAAAGAAACTATACAATGTTAAACATTCAGTCGTAACGTACATGTAATATTGGTATGTGTCTGTAGAGATTCAATAGTTATCAAATATCATCAGTAAACGACACGAGTGATCTCATCAGCTTTTGAATAGCAAATTACCCATCAACAGTTGAATTTCAATTATAATTTTCTTGTAAAATGCATACTTAAACTTGAGTAAAGACCAATAACACCATTCGCCATGTTGAAGAGCAAATATTTTTTGCTCGTGTGCGAATAAATAGATGTGTGCTCTTCGCAGATTGCTAAATCTGAGTTAACTTGGAGCTAAATACGACTGGAAAAGGTTTGTGATTTTATATGTAACTTATACTTCTGTTTAATTAATAGAAAAACAGTTGGTTGGAGATTAATATCATAGTCATATAAATTCATGAAGAGTATTTAAATGAACTTCAGATATCACTTATTTGTACATTTTGTCATTCAATGACATATTAAAAATTGAGTCGTCAGAACAAAGCTGCCTGCACGGAACGGGTGTTATTTGTCGTGCATGCACACATTGAAGATAATTCCACATTCTTATGACAAAAAACTTCATCCATGTAGCTTCTTATTGATCATTTGATGATTTGTGTTTTTGTGTTTTATGTCTTTGACGTTTATCTTGTGCCATTAAACGGGGTTTATGTTAAAAGTTTTGGCTACTGAGCTTGTTTCTGTAGTTTTTCACATAAGTATCATATACGGTTTACACTTTATTACGATCCTATCGAATTCGTAACATATCTTAATAAACAGCTTTGTTTTCACCTTGTCGAATCAATAAGAGCATTAGAAACATTCATAAAAAATAATAAAATATCTACTTTAGTAAAAATCGTGTTTTGTTTCAATGTAGTTTGGGTTTATTAGATTTTTTTTCATTTTGGAAAATTTTTGATATTTCAGCAAATATTTTGACAGACAGTTTATGTCTTTCTTTAAGATAATAACACGTATGAAATGAGAAATAAGAAAACCGATGTGATTTCAATAAAAGAAGCTTAATTTAAACATACAATAATGATGTCCAGCGATCAATGAAGATAAAAGGTCAAGACAAAAGGGACGCAAAGCATAATTGTAATTAATTTAGTTATTGACAATAAAAATGCATCAGAAATTCTTTCACTTAGTTATATGTCAAAAGTCCATTTTTAGATGGTGGAAAGTGAAAAACAGCGACCTTATTGTAAAATCTAAGGACAAATAAACCAAGACAAGGTTTTATCAATATTCCTATTGCCAGTATTCAATGTTTGACCGTATCAAATGTAATTTTTACTACATGAAGCAGTGATCCCTTTTTTCAGTCAGCTTACTGTCAGCTTTACCTAACTTTTTTTGCGCCGGGTTCCATATGTTGCTATATTTTAGACATCAATATCTTTGTCAAGTTTTATGGTTAAAATTTATAAAAATGACATATGGATATTTATGACAATTTCATACGACAACAACCTTTACAGGTACGAGTTTATATGATTGGGAATGGTAACATAAAATTGTTTTTGGTTTTAATAAATAATTAAGGTAGATCTGCATCGATCGTTTGTGCGTAGAAACGATACAATTCTATTAAAGCAACCATATCTACTAAAGCGTAATTCTATTTGAACCGACCGTAAACACTCGCGCAGTGTCGTACATTATATTTGGTAACAGCAAATACATACCATATTTAACGACAATTTAAACGTTAGTTGCATGAAAATACAGTAGTCAGTCACGGTATGTATTAGTATAAGACGTTTCCGGACGCCGATAAATTTATGCAGTTTAACAATGCATACGATATGCGGCTAACAACGACGACAATAGTAGATTTCATACGAGATAAATCCCAAAACCTACGACTTCCGTATGACATGAGAGCTGTAACCTCTCCGCAACTCGTGGCAAATGTTTTGACAGCGTGGCAGGGGTATTAATATTAATATTCAAATAACAGTAGTTTAATACATAGGTTTTCATTAAAAAATCATTTGCCATCAGATTTAATCATTAAGTGCAATTCTAGACAATGAAGACGAAATCTGGAAAACGTCACTCAATACTAAGCGATCAGTCCAATGTTTCAAGCTATCGCTGAAATATATCACATCTTCAACCACATAGATTTTTATCTGACCAAAATGACGTCTATTTTTCGATTCCAATAAGTAAATATTTCGAAAGATTTCCTACATGTGTTGACATCTTGGTCAATGTAAACAGATGATCCCGGGCAACCCCGTAATGTTTCTACGTCGACAACCTGTTTACATTGAACAAGACGTCAACACTTATTTGAAATGAACAAGTTTTCGTCGAATGGGTCATCTTTGTCGTTCACATCTGCTTTTTAGCGACTTCTCCAAGTTATATTCTATAAGAATTTTAAGAATCGCTTCCTATGCAGAATTTGACAACAATCCTCTTGTGTAAGAAACTTGTACAGGAGAACATCAACCAAAGTAATACAACCGTCGCGATTGGAATAAAACTATATATGGTAGAATGCTCAATTGGATTGTTTTAACTGGTTCTAATGCATAGTTCGAAAACATTCATGTTATAAATTAATTAATTGGCAAATTTTCATTTTGTTTCAAGCACCAATATCTTCGTCATAACGTTTATTGAAAGTGTCAAAAAGGATGTTTGCTTAAAAAATCAAAAAGTCTATTTAACGTGCTTTTCTTATAAAACGTTTAAGGTCATGAAGAAAAATGGGTCAAAGTAAGGTATGCTTACCGTATAGAATACTGATGCAAGATACATAGAATCTGAACACATTGTAAAGACTCTTGTCGAACAGTAACGAGATATAATTATTCGCAAGTTATAAGATATAAAATAAATAAAATAATTGTCGGAATCTTTTTTCATGAGCTCTTGGACTGTCCTGGCCTTAAATTCCTGACCTGAATAACATGTTTGTGTAGCAGTTATCAACAATGACTGTGTCGCATAAGTAATATATAACATTTAAACATTCTTACTTAATCATTAATCACAATAATGGACACTCTAAAGTGTAAGCATACCTTTCATACACTTTGGTCTGATTAAATGTGTGTATTATCTCTGGGTGCTGATTTCTTTTGTGTCTTAACATATTATACCTGCTACAAAACGTATGTCCACATTCTGAACAAGATATGCTTTCCATGTTCCCTTACCGACGATAAAAATAGTGAAGAGAAGGAATCTGATAATGACGTCAGTGAAGAGGAAACAGAGATTGTATAACTTGATTCTAGTTGTTTGAAATTGTTTGTTTTAATTGATAACAATAGTCAAACTAGGATTGAAAAATAACTCGAAACACCAGTCGAAAAGGCACATTTACAGCAGTCTGGTTACGGGCGCAGACTTTAACGCATATTATAGATATAGTGTTGCAGATATCAAAGGCGAAGAAGGATTTGCACTGTTGCAGATGACATACACAATGAATGTGTAAGTAAACGCATATAACATAGAGATATAAAAATAAAACATAACCTGAAGACAAACAAGCTGGGTAATAAAATGTCATCGAGAATATTACTTATGTAGTATGTATGAATTGTAACCAGATATAAAACTTACCTGATTAAATTTTGTAGTAATTGTAGTTTTAAACCTAATGCTCAGTACAATGAAATGAGTTCATTATTTGGAGAGTTCAGATGTTTAATTTTAAGCACACCTTTTTACAAACTAAGAGGTATGACTGAATACTATATTAACATAATATTTTAATGCAATCATTATTATTTTTTAACTGATCTGGCGGCGTCTTTGATAACCAGCATCAACATTTGTCTTGTTTCTATATAGAAAACGCTTAAAACATAAATAAAACTACAACTAAAACACACAACAACAACTCCGTTTCGTATTATAAGACTTTTTACTTCACATTATTAAAGACATTTATTTTACTTAAAAACAAGTACGTGTTGCAAAACTATCACATACAATTGTGTTATGGAATTAAATGGCGTCTGTATTCTGCATTGTGTACGGATTGAAAACAAATAAATTCCCAAAGCACTCTTGTACGATCTTTGAATGATTTTTACTAATTTGTTTCTTCCTCTTGCTCTGCATCCAACTGAGGAACGTCGTAACTGTCCAATACCTTATCGAACAGAAATCTCCGCTCAAGGATTGCGTACTTTACGGCTTCCTGTTCGTCGTAGTCCTCTGTGTCTTTAAGTTGATTAACTGTTTTCTTTATGGTCTTATAGATGGTATCTCGCTTGATAGAGTCACACCACACCAGCTTTGCCCCAAAACTATTCATCAGGGCCTTTTTGTAAGTACCTCGCATATCCTCAACGACATCCTTTTTGGCTTGGCTTTCACTAAGGTCGGTATCATCCTGCATAAGTTCACGCACTTCCTCCTCATACTGCGATTGACACTCTTAAAAAGCCTCATCGACAACCTCTTGCCAAGGATCAATACCCGAAGAGTTCTCCGAGGTTACAGACATGTCGTCGTCGCTGTTATCAGACTCGTTTTCATCAACAGATCCAAAAATATCTTCTTGATCACTAACCTAAGACATAGCGTCTTCATCCGAATCTTCGCTTGAATGCGCAGACCTTTTATGTCGCAACGTATTATCGCGTCTTCCTAAACTTTTTTAACAAATATCACACTGGTGCATCACAACAAATTCCTTAAGCGCTAATAAGGAGGAGTGAGTGAAACATTCAGCTTTATACATGCCCGATGGTAACGATGTTTTCGGATTTTTCTGAAGTTTGTCTCGGCGTTTTCTGTCTCATCCGTATATACATTTTGAGGCTCATGTCTGTTTCGAGAGGCACTGCTTTTCAATTTTCTCCTCATCTTATATTTTCGTGTATCCAATAGATCCATTTTTCCACTAATGGACGACTTGACTACTTGTCATCCAAACACTCACTGAGGTTGAAAACTTCATGACACTTGATTTTATAGTAGCATCATTAACCGCGCGGGTTTGTACCAAGTCTTTTCTTCAAATGCAACAAAAATGTTTTCCGATCCTGAAACGTTTGCTCGCAGCATATACATGTGTAGGAATAATACGCGCAGGTATGCCATACTCGTAAATGGTGCAACAAATTCCTCCAGGAAAAGAAAAAGTACCTACATTTGACGCACGAATATAGACGAATTTCGTTCTCGTTTCGTTCCATTATAAATGCAGATCTGTCAACGGTACTTCGCCGGACACTGACTTTAATTCGACACACAAGTATATTTGTTAAAGGAATGTGCACAATGCAACCCTCACGTTTCTCAAATGCTTGGAAAACACTACTAGAATCTCATTAAAGCCTCCTCGTCACTCCTCCCTGCCTCTTATGCCCTCGTCAATCCCTCCTGTCTCCTGTTGTATTTGAGGTACATATTGATAGGGTGGAAGAAGACTCTGAAAAAGAACAAGAACCTATAAGTAAAAGGACAAGAGCTAAAACTGCAAAGTGATTTGGTTATTAAGATTAATTGAAAATCACAGAAACAGTCAGTTTGAAGTTTAAATTTTCTGATACATTTATTAAATGTAAAAAGTTATTTCGTAAAACTTAAATACAATATTATATTAATACACGCAACATATTTATTTATCAACAATAAACCGATAATATGCTCAATTCAAGTTAGTTGTCTTACGCGGTGTCACAGATTTTCTGTGCTCGAAAAGGGATATCACTCAATAGGAAATTGTCAATTCAAGTCAAACGCCAATGTAACTATGGACTGCTTCTCTAGTCAGTCCTTTCGTGATCGCTTATTTAGGTTTAAAAACTAAAATTTGAATGCATAGTATTATAAATAAGTATACGAGTTAAACCAAGGTGAGCGAACAAAAAAAGATCGTCTGCTATATTGAGGCTGTGCCCAGATGCATATGTATTTGCATTAATAAATCAATATAAACTATTTAATCTTGTTATATCTTATGTATAATTATTTTGTAATATGAATTAATAAAATAAACACCTGTGTATCCTTAAGAGGTAGTTACGTTACTAACACAGCTATTAAGCTACAGTGGTTCTGTCAAACCGTATATTTATATTAGTAACGCCCGAGTGGTTATTTCAACAAGATGGTGGATTTATACATAATAACAGACACAATGTTCTTGTCATGTTTTCAAAACATTTCAGTATGAACTTTTAGTAAAAACGATGTATAATTAAGTATACGAATATTAATAATTAACCGTCCTCCCATATACAGACCATAAAAGACCCTCAGGGGTACCAATAAAATACATATGTCTCTGACAATAACAAGGGATTAACCGAATGCTATGATTGCTTAAAATAGCCCACTGGTTTAACCTGGTATTGGTTACGATTGCACAACGATCAGAATTACGTAAAGTGATTCAACCCAGTATTGAATGTAAACATTAGCTGATTATAAATTTAAATACCACCCAAGCCCTACGTAGTAACTCATAACTTTAGCACACCGCTTTGATATAATACCATACTTGAAATTAGCTATAGACAAAGTGTTTTGACATTCAGTAAATGCACTATTAAATAAATTATTAAATTTAAACTATAAACGAAAACCGCTCGGCTGGTGGCACGCTAAACAATGAAATTGGTGCTAATAAACAGTGCCACCTATTACCTAAGAAGTATGGGAAAAACGTGACGTCAGAGAGCGCTAAATAATTATCGCATTTATCATTTCAACTGAAGATGAAAGTCGCTTGGACTTGACTCTAGAGTATGTCATCGTAAAACCTCACTTAATGTAAACCATAACTGACTGGTTTTAAAGTCGCGACCATGTGCCTACACATTGAGTGCAATATTCCTTGCTTGGGGAGTGGGGGCACTCACTAGAAATGGTGATGATGCCACGGTTTCTTTCCTTCTATTCATAAATGGTTGCTGTTTTTATTGTCATTCAGCAAGAGGCATAACTCGAACATTATTAACGCCGATGTTATGGGCCCTGCTACATCTTGTCTCTGGCAATAAGTACCAAGTTTTAAGTGAATATCTTCAACAGTTTTGGGCTAAAGTTAAAGTTTTTGCACAAGGTTTAAGTCATATACGTTACCAGGTTATCGAAAAAACTCGATTTATTTTCTTTATCAGCTAATAAATGAATACAGCGCGCGTCCCTGATAAAACCACGGTGACAAGCGGCGATGGTGTGGCTATCTCACTATATGATGATGAAACGTTTCCAAGTACTCTATAAGGATATGGGGTTTACTACAAAGCTGGTCTAGATGATGTCCTGCATCAGTAACCGGATGTAAAAAGCATTTCCGGGTAGACATGTCCGCCATCATCGCTGTAAAACATTGCATGGAACACAGGAAATGTATGGTTTGCCTTATGGGGAAGTAACCTTATCTTCAAAATTAAATATCAATTCCCTGAGCTACTGAGACAAACGGACAATAATGCGAGATACATTGATTTGTCATTGATTTTGAACAGTAATCTTTATTGTCAATACTTACAACGATAACAAGTGTACATGTTAGTGTGATAATGAACAATGTTGAATTCACATCAATGCGAGATTCACATCAATAAACTTCTTCTCATAGTAAGAGCACAGACAGGCAATGTATAAATACAGAAGTAAAATGTTGTTATACACCGTCGGTGACGAAAAAGTATTTTCATTCCCATGGAACCAGAAGACGGTTGAAAGTAGTAGCAAATGAGGCTTCGTGGTGGATGAGGAGACGGAGGAGCCAGTCCCAAATCCAGGTCAGTGTTCTTGTTCTTCCCCTAGGTCAAACTATCTTTGGCTACGATTGCGCATGTCTATAACCTCAATCAAAGATGGTAAGTTTGTTCGATCCACCGCACATCATCCGAACCACACGTGAAGCTCTTGGTGGTGAAATATTGGATTAAAACCTTGATGATAGGTCTTTTTCGTTTCATTTAAAAGACAAAGTGACTTATCCGTTGACATACAAACTAGGTTTTCAAATAATGTATGGGGTTGAATCATCTATATCTAAGTAATGAAATATTTCAACGGGAAATCAACTTTCTTTGTACACAACTGTATTAATATAGAGACTAACTATAACACAAGCATTAATTTTAATGTTTATTAATCATCACTACATAATAACAGGGTACATAAATTAGTGAAACTAACATCAACGGTATAAACTTATCAAATATAAATACTAATCTATAATCTACTTAATCATAGTATACATAAAATGATTGAATCTAATAGTAAATCTTGTAAAAACAAAACGAATCTAATCTAAAATCTACTTGAATGATAAACTGAATGAAAAGGCGTTCTTTTTTTTACAGTGTTACTCATGTTTTGTTGTTTATAGGTGCGAAGACGATGGTAGTCTGATGTGGGAGGATGTCTTTGCGCAACTTATAACTAGGGTTGCTGTGTGGTGAAATATCCACAAGTAAGTATCCATATTTTGTATCTGTAGCCCTGGTGTAGGCGTCCATAAAAAAGGGTAATTGTCCTGGAAACATCTGTCTAACCAACATTTGTATTTACAGTTTATCTCTCTGATTTTTAAATAGTAAAAAGTAGTGTGTGTTTAAACTGATTGTGCGAAACTGTTTTCCTGCAGTGAAAGCATTTTGACATAAAAAAAATTCACTGAAATTTAAATGATGACTATATTGAGTAAAGAAATTGGAGACTTCACTACTTTCTGCAGCTTTATTAATTAAATCATCCAATATTATTACTTTGTGGGATGAATCAGTGGCCCATGTTTTTAAATCTTCCCTCATTGGGAGACCATTAAAAAACTCAATATTTGAAATGGTAGCTTTCATGTTGTCATACAAGTTCTGGTATATACCATAACAATAAAATATTCTTTTTGGTGGTACGGTAAATATTTTATCTGCCACTTTCAGCAATTCATATGTAAATGTTGATTTTCCACTCCCAGTACTTCCAGCAATAATACATGTGCTGGGACATTCAAATTTAATAGTCGCTTCATCCATCTTGTTTTATTGTGATGAAAGTTGAGATATATTCCTTTGCTAAGATATAAACTCAAAATGATAAGAAACAACAAATACATTAATTTTATATGTTTTTAATTCTAGATTTGCTACTTTGATTATTATTTTTACATGTTTTATACAATAACAAAATATGTTGGACATAACATCATAAACAAAAACATCATTTCTAGAAAAGTTAGAAGAAGAAACATATTTACAATATCTACTAGTGATATATTTTTTAATCTTGACATAAAATAAAATAAACAATACAGTCCACAAATATTTGAATAATTGCTTTGAAGATGTTTGTCAGAAAAGTCTACAGTTTTGAATTGTTTAATAAATGTGATAAAGAAATCAGTGTTATATCCTGGTGAATGTCCATAACTATCAAAAAATTCCATCATTTTCTTTTGACAGATTGCCTACAGACACGAGATCAGCATCAAACTGTTCATCAATAGAAGACACTCGTACTTGGGCCATTCTAAACTTTCGACGAACCTGTTTGGAAGTAGCATAACTAGTTTGTTTATCCAACCATTGACGAATGAACTGTTTTGTGAATAGTCCTGGATATTTTTTATTTAATATTGCATATAATGTTTGTGATCCTCTGTATGATGCTATATTTGAACTATTAAAATAATAGTTTTTTAATATGTCTTCTTTTTGTTGTGTATTCATCTTGAATGGTGAACTTGAATACGTGTCATCTGTCTTATAAAACAATCTGAATCTAATGTTGACAAGTTATCATGTTCAGCATTTCATTTTTTTATATATATCACTTGAATGTCTGCCACTAATTTTTAATGATAGTTTATAAAAGATAAATAAAATGTACTTGGTAAAAGTAACAAACATTCATGTGAAACATAAACAGAAAATGAAACATTTATGGTTATATACGATTTATTCAAGGACATAAAAGTAATACATGTAAAAAATAAAAAGAATACATATAAACAATTTGGTAAGTCAAATTAATCATTGAACTCAAAACATGTCAATTGTTTTTATTCGTCCATTTGTTGTTCACTGCACAATGAACAATACTCCATTTCTGTTTGGTTTTGATTAAAACAATTGTTCTGGAACATGTCACATTGTTTATTGGAAGTCGGGTAAATCAAATGGCTATCAGGTTCATCATTGATAGGAAGTACACGATCATCTATTGCTTTCATTCTCAAAACAGTATTTTTCAGTTCTTCCTTCCATCCATTAGAGTCAATTTGATTTTTCCATCCTTGTGAAGAGAACTTTAATCGTACGAGATCAGCCTCCTCTATTGATAGATAAACAGATGTCTCCCATACAGACATAAGACTATTGTAGTCAAGTTTATCTAGTGTTATGTCGAAAAAAACAAATCCAAATTTTCTCTCTCCGTACGCATTATACAAGTGTGATCTGATTGACTAAATGATCAAATTGACATCCATAACAATGTTCTTTCACAATCTTTGGAAATGAGTTCAACACTGTCCTTGCATGTAATATTTTGAAGTAAGATTCAAATAACAATTCGATTGATGTATTAATTGAAACAGACGCCATTGTCATTAACTCCAAAGAGAAAACGAATTTGAAGATGTGTTCTTGTGGTTGGTAAACGCAATATGATGTGATGGATCTCCTCCAACCATCTTTATATATTCACAATCTTTTGAATGTTTACTATGCTCCGCCCAGGGGTTATCGGATGACTTCCACTGAAACAATGTCTTTCCACAACTAAAACATGTCACCTTGTCACCCACATTGGTATAGAAAAATCCGGCTTTGGCTAAACTTTGTTTAGTAGGGATTATTTGCTCCGGCCAAAACGTATAGGTGCTAAGGCGACCCTCATCAATACACTGGATGAGTATATTCCGAAAAAGGAATACCACTTTGAAAAGAAATACAATCTGTTTGATTCATTTTCACTGATTTTCAACAATTGAAGTTAAAAACAACAATGTTTCCTTCAAATCATACAAGTTAAATGATTGGTTTGAAGATAGTCTTACGCGTCTGCAACCGTCTTCTACAATGATGACAGAACTATTTTTCCATGGTTTTAAGACACATTCATTAGATAGAATACATTTAATTTTTGATTTTTCTTTTTCGTGATGAACTGCCACTATGCTAACATCTGCATTCATTTTAAAATTGATCGCATCCAGGTGTGCTTGTGTCATGATTTTTACAATTATTGAACAAGGTAACATATAACAGTTTAAAACTATTGTCTAGGAATATAGTCCTCAATATCTTTACTATGAGAGAAGGTTAATAAATATGGTATAAATTCATATGTTTCTTCATGTAACTGTGGCTCATTGCTATTGTATTCATCGACAATTGCTTGAAAGTTGGAATGTCTTAATAGGTTTATCATACGCCGATGGCTAGTTTACATCCACCAATATATACTTAAAACTTCACAATCAGATATCCATGGTAACTGTGATCCACTCTCACCAAAAAAAGAATTTATCATTCTCTGATTTGCATCATACACTCTCAAATCCATACTTAATATTATGTTTACAGATATTAAAATATGTTTTCTTTCTAATAAGAACACTATGATTAAGTTGACGGATGAATGGTCAAGCTGTTTCAGCGGAGCAGTACAATGTTATTAAAGGTTAAATGTTTAGGTTGTGATAGGTGAATGACTGAATAGGTCGTTTAAGGACATTCAGTCATCTAAGGTCAGCGGATGAAGGCTATTCAAAGGTCAGCGGATGAAGGTTATAATTTACACTCACTTGACCCTAACCGTCATCTGCTGTTATTAAAAATAGTTACACACAAAGAACTGTCTGTATAGTGCCTGTGTAGTGACACAAAGAACTGCCTGTAGAGTGCCTGTGTTTTTTTCTTTCTTATGGCGTGTAGTCTCCCAAGATTAACAATTTCAAGTGATTATCTGAAATTTTGTTTGAAATACGTTTTATAAAACCAGTAGAAATGTAACAAAGACTTTTGTAAATGGTCGCCTAGATAACGTTTTATTGCTTCAAACATTTAATCAACATTATTACTTATGAATTTACATTATTCTTATCAATGTTTTTTTTTTAAACTATCAAGTACATACTCATATTTATAACATACATCATAGTGAATTTCCTTGAGAAAATGATTATTGAAAATTGTGTACAAGGTTTTGTTCATTTATTTTCAAATTGGTATGTACAATAAATGTAGTTACCTCTGAAGTTGACTTCTTTGTGTGTTAATGACTGATCTCACTACAATGATAGGCGCGAAGGGTCAAGACTTTATATAAAGGAGCTCTTAACATAATTGCTGAATTCATGCGAACGTTTTTAAGTGATCATTGACAGTTCAAGTGTTTTTCTCTAGATCAAGTGTTTGATTAATGAAGACGGACCGTCCCCGTAAAGTACAAGCTTTGTGATTCTTCAGCCGTTGCTGCTACTCAATATCATGATTAACTTGTCATCCGCTCAAAAGAGTTGGACTGGCGAGACACCTACTTCACCTTTATTAATGTGAATAGATTAAATCTTAATTATACAAAACGCTAGGTCGAAACCAAATTTATTCGCGCCAAATATGAGGATGTTGTCAAGATCTCAATGATTATGCCATTATGCAAATATGACTACGCAGGGCTATTTATAACTGATGATGTCATTATGCAAATTTGAATACGGAGGGGCCCCTATACTACTTTCAATTCATAAAGCTGTGGCTTCGAAAGATATTAAAACTTAAGTTATTACGTTACGTCACAACTACCAATATTGAAAACGTTTGTCTTAAATTTTATCTTGATGCAATTTGCAAATAAAAGGCGATCACTAACAAAGACACAACATTATTGTTTAAATGGTATGATCCTTATCGAAACAGCGTATCTTTGTTCAATTGCACCGTTTTGGGCAATAGCTCGACCTAGGTATGACCGTTGTTCGTGATCCATTCGTCAAAATGTGCTTGTGAGCACTGTTTCAGCATATGTTGAAAAGAAGGGTGAATATACTTTAAAACATTAACTTATAACAAGAGATACTACGTGGCAAGATCCTATGTAGCAACAGCTCCTCCAATATTTTACCACATACTAAGAATATACGAATAAAAACATGGGATTTTCAACGCTGTAATTTTGATTGATAAGGAAGAATAGATGGACGTGGCACGTATACAGAAGCTTGTTATCTAGGTTGAATGGAAATTGTGTTGGACTGATGCATAAATCATCTCCATTTAAGGATATAATGAATTCATTTTTTTTCAGCGGATCAAATTCATAGGTTTCGAACTTCATAGGAAGAGAAAACGTGTTGTGCGCTTGTATTTACAATGGATAAGGCACGTAAATTCCTCTCAAAATCATCTAATATGGCGACCGATATAGACCATGAAAAGTGTGACCAGCATGGTTCTGAAAATGTGTTCTTTTGTAAAAAGCATGCAAATGTAGGCTGTGGCAGATGCCTTTTGAAAGAACACGCTACCTGTGGACATGACATTGTTGATCTGGATGATATAACAAAAGAAAAAGTAGACACTCAACTTGCTAATCACCTTAAGAGCTCCATGGAAGACATGAGCGATTGTTTTTTTACAAATCGAAGAAAACTTGTCAGGAAGTCAGTCCCGCAATAAAACTAGCAAAGAAGCTTGCTTAAGAGAACTGAATGCTTACAAAAAAATAATAGAAACTCGAATTGAAAAACAAACAAGAAATGCTAAAGATGCGGTGACTGACATGTACAACAAAGGTGAAGAAGACATAAAAAATGTCTCAGCGACATGGTGTGAACTAAAACAGAAAATAACATCGAAGAAAACTGATTTCGAAGCTAGTATTCGCAACAATCAATACAAAAAGCAATATATTTTGATGACGACGCTGAAAAAAGAACTTGAAACATTGACATCTGAAGTCGACGAGACAAAACAACGAAGTATTACAGAACCCATATCATTGGTTTGCAGCACATATCTGGAAGAATGACTTTACTACGAAGATTTAGACTTTGTTGTAAAAACAGCTAGTAATCGTCTCGATGTACGTATGCAATAAAACAATCGCCAACATATAAAAATAGTTAAGTACATTTAAAAGTAATCAATGACCGTACTTTCTTTTAACTATTGTTAGAAGACTATTACTAGAATATTAGAAGAAAAATGTCTGATTCGTTGTAATAAACTTGAATTAAATACAATCATCTTTGAGCCTCGATTTCAGATCATCATATTCTAGACAACAGCAATTTATTGACCAAATGTGTCTTTTGCAGACACATGCGTCAATACCGCCGCCGCTTCCCCCGAAATCAACTCGTGATGATCCCGCAATCGAGTGCTCCAGTGACATTGATGACAAAGCGGTAGGTTTTTGTATTGCTGTTCAATGTTTTAACATAAATGTTTTAAGCTATAAAGACTTCGATTAGCTTGCCTTTACAATAGACCGCAGTACCTCTTGGAAGCTGGGAATATTCCTGTCGTTTCCAAGTATAGCCACTTCTTGCTGATTCATGGATAAACATTAACCAATAATCATTTTGTATTCGTTTTATCTTCATTTGCATCTACTTACATACCTGTGTTTTCCTTTCTGTGAAATTACAAATGTCATTATCATTACCTTTTAATATAATTAAAATATTACTTAGATATTTATTACTTGCAGTCCTAATCTTCCATTATTTTTTTTATTTTTTCAGGACTGTGGAGAAATGAGAGTGGATGACATTTTATCTTGCTCACCGATTGGACAGGTAAATATTTTGAAGTAATGACTGTATCAACGTTGAAGTTAATACATTTAAGTTTAATTTTGTATGCATTGATAAATGTTAAATCAAGTTTGTAAACCGGTATATGCCCCAATTGAGTTCGTACTTTGTTTTCACTGATAAAGCCAAAGCGATTACTCCAATATTGAATACTTACGATATGACGCTTGTTTAATGTTTGCTATTGTTGCTTTGTGTGTCGCTCACTCAGTATTTGCTGTATCCTTGATCATTGTGCCATTTAAATGTTTAGGTAAAGCAACTAGGCTAGTCCTTGTAGTTTCCTCTGATTATTGCAAAACATATCTGTATGTGTACTTCCGTGCCATGGTATAAGTATAGTTTAACATTAGAACATTGCGTTTGAAGGTCCATTCTACCAGATTATTTAGTGAAATTCTGCTGTTGCTGAATTACTAAACCTGCAGCCTTGATGATGCCCGAAGGTATTCAGTGTTGAAAGATGACATTTATGATGTTTGTGACATTCTGGAAACTTTACCATGAGCCTTTATTATTCACAGGGCTATTTTGGCGAGGTGTTTAAGGGAGTTTGCAAGCCAAAAAACACAACTGTAGTTGTCAAAGTGTACAAAGACATATGTACGGACAAGATGGTAAGTGCAAATTTAAATTAGTAATACTTTGTATTGTTTGTCATATAAGACATTTAAAAGCCTGGACAAGTCAATCTAAACATTATTGTGCTGAACCTCCGAGATCATTTAATAAGAATTTAAGATTCTTCAAAATAGGCCACAACTTAAGTTGTAGCTAAGGGGCTTTGCCAATATTACACTTACCATGGTCATAGATTGTGTGACCGAATAAATCTTTTCAAGAAAGAATGTATTTATGAATCTGCAAGGTGCTTGACATTTGTTAACTTAACTCAAATCGTCGCGGTACAGTTAGTGTTTTTATATAGAACCTTTAATATGCGATAGTGTTTGTTAGTGTGGGTTGGGGGGGGGGGGGGGTCCAATATACATGAAAGATAGCGAAATCGTGCAAATTTCGCCGAAACAAAACAAAAATACATTGCTAAATAAGAAGTTAAAACATTGTAATTAATCAACAATCACATAATTAATTAAAACAGATTACTTCTTATTGTTCCTAATGCGAAACATATAAACACGAGTAAATTGACCGTATGATGACCTTTTTCTAGATGACAATTAAGACATGATTCTACTGACCTTTAGTTTGATTTTCTCTAAAAAAAAATTATTGCCCAAAGAGACCGCATAGATTCTTATGATTCAAACAATAATCACCTTTCAACGTATATATAGTTAAGCTGAACCTATAAGTAATACCTTTTTGATTTCATTTTTCAGCGGAAAATATTTGCAACGCAAATGACAAAGCTGAGAACATTGGATCATCCAAACCTTGTCAAATACCTTGGCATTGTTCTTGAGTCACAGCCAATAAGAATTGTCATGGAGTATGTTACAGGTACGATTACACATTGGCCATGAGTCACAACCAATTAAAAATGTCATGTGTCGGTTACGATAACACATTGTCCTGGAGTCACAACCAATTGCAGTTCTCATGGAGTATGTTTTAGGTAATACATTTCATCCATTAGTTTAAACATATTTATTTGACAACGATTGTGAAACAAGTTATTACAACATTATATTAATCACTCTCGTTGGCACGATTTTACGCGAGAGTGTGGTCTTGTGTTGTGGGGGAAAACGGAGAACCCGGAGAAAACCCACTTGTCCGGCTTGGTGACCACAAACCAAACTCAGATGCGCCCAAGCCGGGAATCGAACCCGGGTCGCCTAGGTGAGAAACGAGTGCGCTAACCACTGCGCTAACAGGACAACCTTTTCATCCATTAAGATATCACACTTCAAATATAAGGCATGGTAAATAATGCATAATAAACATTATGTTGAAATATTATCCTGTCATGAAATTAGCATAAAGCAACACTCATTGATAAACAAATTAACAAAAATTAAAATAACAACTACGAAAATACAATGGCTGCTTCTTTGAAGTTTTTTTTCGGATTCAAGTGTCAACCGCAGATGGTTGAGCATGCTTGTAGTGTCACCATCATAGCTTATATGTACGTACATGAACACGTCTTGCCATTGGCTGCCCGTTTCAAGTTTTCATACGTTGTCGACTTTACAGGCGGCATCTTGTTAAATGTATAATATTTCGATATATTAGTCTCGTTTATTTTGTTTTTGAAGTACGGCTTTGCAATTATGTACAATACAAAGTATAAAGACAGAAAACAACTGTTATGGACTCATCATACATAGTACACAAAACAATACATTGAATCTCACATTTGGATTGTACCATGCCCCTATCGTCTATGTATATATTTCGTATATGACTGTGTTCTTGGTAAATGTAACATATTGTCAACTTATGTTTTTCGCAAAATTTGAAACAGCGATAAAACACTGGATTCGACATTCATCAGTGATTTCGAGATTAGATAACCCTCTCAACATCGTCGTCATCATTCATACAAAATATGGAAAAAATAACACGTTATGAAGATTTTTTAAAGGTGATTGGGTAAAGCCTGTTTTAACCGATTTCAAAGTTAATGGCAGCTTTCTGTAATGTTTTCATTGATAATAATATGTTCATTTCAAAGTACGCATAGGTGGTTACATGAACCTGTTTCATCGATGTTCTGATCGCCCAGTTTCCATATCCTGAATATATAATTATTTTCATTAAATACTAAAACTTTACATTTTAATGGATTAAAGTGATATCTTTATTTTCCGCTATCATGGTGAAAAAATGAATCTAAACGTTCGTCCAGGCTCCTTTTCATATTGGAAAAAAATGACGATATCATCTGATGACCATATTGTTAGCTGATGAATGAAAATGTGCACATCATGTAATGCATCTTAAAGCTGCTGCTGCAGGCGTCTATTCCATTTATAAAAAGGGTATAAAATTTTGGGCTAGAACATTTACCTTGGCGAGTGCCTTAAAGAATTTGAATCCATTCAGACATAAATCCGTTGGATTTGACATAATTGAAACTATTTTTAAAGAACGATTCTAATATTCTAATTTCAGCTCTGTACAAATTCAGAAGAAGCGAATATATCCAAGTAAATTTGAAGATCTGTTTGGCGTTCAGAATATATATATATATATATATATATATATATATATATATATATATATATATATATATATATATATATATATAATTCGAGTTATTTTTTCTTTAGAAAGCCACATTGAAAGGGATTTAGCTGGAAAGAGCCTCCTTTTTCAAGAAGATTTAAAACGACCTATTCTAAAAATTTCAGCATATTAGAAAAACAAAGGGAGATAGCTTTGTTACTTGATAGCTCAGATCATATTTTGTTGCGTCCCTTCAACAGAACTGTAATCACGCCCTTCTTTATGTATGCTGGTCTTTATGTCTGTGCAAGAATTGTTACTTATGTTTTAACCATTTCGTTACGCATTTAATAAGGAGATTCCCACAATGTGAGTAGTTTTCATAAAATCGATTTTCACTTCCACAGCCTTTCCCATTTTTACATGTTTTTACCGCTATTGTAACCCTGTCGATATATATTCTTGCAAACTGTACTCATTACGTATTTATAGTATTCGTTATGTAATTCAGTAACTTTTTCAATAAACTGTTTATATTTGGTGTCAAATGATTTATCTTCATCCACTGAGTACAACTAAAAAATATGTTGTTTCGTCCTTGGTTAAAACATTCGGGGTACTGGAAAAGTTGTGTTCAATGAATATTAAAAACTGCTTCTATGGTGCATATAGAATATAAAGTCATATGTGGGGATATTGCTACATCAAGATATCACACCTTACAATATCCCATTCCAATGTTCACTTAATCGTGACGTCAAGGCAAGGAGTTGGACCCACTCCCTTCGGTGGTTTAGGTCAACGATGATTGACATGATTATTCAATTAAATCGTTGTCATTCACGTTATTATCGTTATCATCGTTATTTTTATTTAATTGACAAAAGCCTTTTTCGTTACGTAAGTAAGTCTCCATTAATTGTTCACTTTTTGTTGCTACAGGACAGTGCCTTCTTGATAACCTTCGTTCGGCCAACAACAAACAAACAACCAAAGAAGCCGCCAAGATGTGTTTAGATATTGCTACCGGCATGAACTATTTGTTCGATCATGGATGCTTACACACGTAATATGATCAGTGTTCTGTGTGAATGTATACTATGAAATGATATCTTATCTGGAACAGAATGGGTTTTTTTAACTAAAACATATATAATATGCCTAGTTTAAATGATATTGTGAATTGCCAGAAGTGCTTATTGCATCGCAGTACTAGCCACCAGATAAAATGACATTATATTTTCAGGAATAATTTTAGTTGTTATTAATTTAACAAAAATGTATGTTGTAGACTTCTTGCGGCCCGCAACTGTTTCATTACGGACGAGTCTTTGGTGAAGATATCGGATTACGGCATTTCCAGTGCCGCGACAGGTTATACTAAAGACCTAGCTCTGTTTCCGGTCAAATGGTCCGCACCAGAACTGTTTAGAAGCGGTATGTAATCGACACAATACTTAGGTTAATGCTAATTTTATTTTTGTTTGATTATGACGAAACTGGAATAATTAGAAAATCATATTTGAATTCATTCCCAAGGCAAGTGATCCCATCAATTATAGAGAAGGCTATTTTGATGATTGTGTGGTGTGTTAGTGGTGTTCAGGTTACTAATTCAATGTCCTTGGGTCCTAAACAAGGTTTATATTTGACTATTTAACCGTGGGGACAGTCCCATTAATTTTCATGGATTTTTGGATATAAACCAGGTCATTTGACAATATCCCTGATGGAAATCGATCCACAGACCTATTTGATAAGAGGTTCACACAACTGCGATTATTTCATGAACAGTTCTTGAATTATGTTAAACTGTTTTTGAAGTTCAAGAAATCTATTCTTCAGAATCTAGGTATAAAATTAATGAGGCTTTAATATGTTTTATATTGAAATATGATTATAAAAATCACGTATTTATGGCAATAGGATCAATGAAATATATGGTTACAGTATTTGCCATTTTGTTTTGAATTTACTACAAGGTATGGTTGGGTATTTGATCAAACGTAAAAAACAACAAAAAAACGTGTAATATTGTCAAAAACAATTAGATTTTTTTTTCTATTAAAAATTGTTTTAAATATTTGCAGTAATTAATAAATGTAAACAATAACCGCAATGTAATTATAAAGCCGCCTTTTGAACGAAATATTTAATCGTTTTTTTTGCCAGCCCTTTTACCAACATCAAAACGAATATTGTGTCTGCCTCTTAGTTCTCATTAACTGATATTATTTTGTTTTTAAACTTTGCAAAGTTTGGAAATTTTATCTTTCTGAAAGCAGATTTGCTATGTCAGAAAATGTTCCAATTCTTGAAGCCAGGTTCAGGAAATATTCGAGTGTGTCAATAACTGTCATGGTGACCTTGCCTTGAAACTTTTCATTACAAATATCGTAATCAATAAAAATACTACAATGCATAGCAGGTAACTCTTAAATCACTGATATAACATTATACGGGATCAAAACCACTTGATAATACGTTGAGACCTACAGGGACGATCTATGGACGTGTGTGGCGACTTTGAAAGTTGGACATTTAAATAAGTTTAAGCATTATTTCATTCATTTAAACCACACATATCATGCTTAATATCATCGCAAGGATTGAGTGGTTAGGTAGAAGTTATTTCACCTCTCCCTAAAACAAGTAAATTGAATTAAGATGTCTTTAATATGCAATTTTTCGATCAACAGAACCACCAACAGCTAAGTCGGATGTCTGGAGCTACGGAGTGGTAATGTGGGAAATATTCTCTAAGGGAGACAAGCCACATTCCAAACGAAATAACATCGTTACACAGACCTTTGTAATGAACAGTTAGTTGCACCCTTATATTTACACATTACACATTATTTTTACGTCGTTTTGCGACCAATGAATTGATGTACCTTAAATAAGTTACGGCACTAAAGTAAAACAAAAACAAAGAATTATAAGCTATCCTGAAAAAATAATGCAGCCTTTTGGAAAACAAATAAAATAACGTTTACTTGACGTTTGATATAAATAAAAAAAATATTTTGGAAAGTAATATGGTTCGAGGAATTTTGAGAGACAAATTGATTACGCATAAATCGAGCACTGGAATCGAAGGTACTCATGGTAAATATAGTCATTTAATGGTGCAGTGTATTCTTGCAAAATCGGGTAATACATGGATACTACATTATGTTGATGATTGTAGTCGATTCGTATGAATGTTAGTACTGTTCACTTCTGATAGCAATCCAAGCAAATAGCATCTGGTATAGTTGTCTTCACATCAGTATGGCGCGTTCGTTTATGTACTTATACGTAACTTGTGAAAGAACAATCAAGGCTTGAAACACTGAAATCAAAATATTGCCCTCTCTGCCTTGAGCTTGCATTGCCCTTCTGGTTCGGTGCGCAATGCATTGTTCCCAGCCCAGAACCTGGAAATAAACGTAGCCAGGAACAGCGTCGAGGTACCTCCGCCGACAAATGTCAAACATCAGAGCCGGATGTCACCCAAGCCCATGTGATTGTAATTGCCTGGTATTCAAGATCGTCACTTCCGGTATGTAGATCGAAACCCGTAAAAACACATCTGTCACGCAATGATTGACTGTGAGCCGATAGACAGATAGACAGCAGCAGACTCACAGACATAGCCCAGGTGCAAGCGTTATTAAGCACCGAATCCTAGATAAAACTGCCGGTATCATGACAATCTTTAAATATGATGTGAAACATCTAAAATAAAGTTCAACTCTACAGACATATAGTGTCAGACCCAAGAATGTACGGCGACAAATTGCTTAAAGATGATTGACTTCCAATGTAACACAAAAACTAACCAAAACGTCCTTAAAGTGTCACAGAAATTGACAATAATTTAGATGCCTCTGAGTTTATTTGTTTATTTTCCGATGAACTTAAAATGTAATTGGAAATTTGATTTTTATATTCCTGAAATAACGACTGAAGGGAAGGAACATCCGAAACTGCATTAAACATTATCTTTGTTTGCAAGATTCGTCTATGACAATTAAAAATAAAGATTGAATTCCAACCCGGTGGTCGCCGAACTCTGTACTCATACAGTTTTTAAGCATCAATGAAAGAGACTGTGTCCTGCCAGATGTGAGGTCCAACCGGATCGATCAAAACTATGACTTAGCATTAGTACACACCTTCCAGAACGAATAGCTAAAACAAGGGAGAATCTTTATACATTCTTCAAGGAGTGTCTTAATACTTTTCTTTAATAATGAAATCGCTCAGAAGAGCTTATTTATCTTTGACAGAACTAAAGAAAATATTCAAGTGTACTATTGACGATACATAACCATATATGAACAATGTATTTGATCATGTGTATACAGGTGAATTATCAATTTCTTTATGCGAAAGTATCGTTATACCTATCCATTAAAAACTTATATATATGAGTTATATCCGTTGGTTAATGTCTTGACTAGTTTGATTTATTGTTTGTAAAAAAAAGATTAATGTAAATTAATCTTTATCATAACATAGATCCGTATACATCGTAAGATACATAGACATAAAATATAAAATAATTGTGGGCTGGCTGAAATTGTTCGTTGACAGCAATGGTCAGTGCCATTTTGACAACACCGGTAGAACCGGTTCCAGAAGTATACTATTGTCAACAATCGCCATTACATACAATGATCCCAAATGACCAGTAATTAGATACAACTATCACATATACAATTTTGCAGACATAATTCGTCGGAAGTATACAATATGAACTAGACTTAAACGTGAAAATGACGGTGTTAATACTAAACTTTCACGCTTGACATGACTAAAAATGGTAGAACAGTGTTGTTACAGGAATACGGCTGTAAATTGCCTAAACGCAATGTATTTTGGGAATTTGCTATGGAGTTTGAAAGGTACTTACCCTGTCGGGAATACTCTATTTGATTTTTTTTGCGTTAGGAAATGATCTCAGATTCGAAATGTACGCGATTAGCTATTCATATTGATAACAACGACATAATATAATTATGTAAAGTCATGTCGATGCACACGTACTCCACACCATTTATATATATATTCTCGTTTTGGAAGAGTTCTCTTAGAAACACCATCTACATCCAGTGTAAAGTAATAGTTTTCGAATTTTACAACAGTACTACGATTTTTTTCTGAATTTTCAGAGGAGATATTGCCAGCACCCAAAGCGACACCTGACAGCATTTACCACATCATGAAGCGCTGCTGGGCTTTCGTTCCAAGAGATAGGATACTGTTTGAAGAAATCATTGAACAGATTGACATACTGATCAAGAGTCCGCCATCCACAGAGAAGTGGAGCTAATCAGTATTATAAGTGTTAGTCTTGAGGTAGATTAAATCGTCTTCAGACATTTAATGTCCATCAATCCACCATGAATTAATACGCATATTTTAGTAAACATCAATTACCTCGCCTGTTTCTCGAAGAAAGTGTGTTGAGGTATTGTCATAATCTTGGCTTCATTTCCGATTTCATCGTCATTAGACTGATTGAAAACTGTTAAATAAATGAAAGATTGACTGAACATGTTTAACGCAATGATATTTTTGTTGACTGACAACATGGTGCCGGGAAAAAAGTAGTACCATTCATCAAGTTTCGTAATTTTAAATAGCAATATTGATTCTCGTATATTACGTAAACGTTCAACTTATACCACCTTTATAGATGTAAAAAAAGCTTACGACTGTATGTATCGATTGAAGGATACATGTTTATTGTAGAAAAAATGGTTGAACATGCACTATGTTATGTGCCATTATTTTATATAATGGAAATATATGTTTGCTAATCTGCTATGTACCAATCTGATTGGTTATAATACCTGGTATCTTAAACCATATTTATTTGAGCACATTTAGTGCATCTTTTTCAATAATATTTAGCTTTTACTATTGTATGTTGTTTTTACTCTCCATTTTTAGCAAAGTCATGATATAAATCTGTTAAAATTAGCAAACATATCTTACTTTTTGTGTTGTATAATATATATAACTATTTGATGTTTTAATCGTCCCTTATGTTTATAACAATGACAATGTGCATATATATATTGTGGTTTATGTTTAAAGTGGACATATATATATACATGGATGATAGTTTTATATATTATAATAATCTTCAACAATATTTTGGCTACAATTTATCTATAATACATGCCACAAAGCTGTAGGCGTTGATCATTTTAACATTATAATGATTTACACGAGATCCACTCTCTCACAGTGGCAAGAGGAAAGCTACAACCATTGAGAAAGTTTACTACAGACTACGACTGCTTCTCAATTGCCAACCACAAGGGCAAGCTGTGAGTGGACTTCAACAATGCCCTGTACCTGTACACCATTGATGGACAGCTGAAGAAGCAAATATACGTGGACACTGGTGTCCATTTTGGTTCAAGTCTGCTATTAGTCTCGATGGGTGAAAATTTATGTTAAAAATGCATTTGCTTCTAAAATAGTAAAACAAGTGGCCAAATGCTATCTACATTAGAAGATTCAGATCTAATTAATCCAACTGGACTATTTGTCAGCCCAAGTGGCAACTTGCTTGTGTCTGTGATGGGATCAGACAGTGTTGTACAGGTGAACAGCAAGGGGAAAACGGACCTGGCCACACCGGCTAGGAAAACTGAAGGCTTGAGGAGGCGTAGATCAATATGGTTATATGAACAAAACGCCACCCTTTTTGATGGGAATTATAAAAGTAACGATATCAATGTTTGGAAGCTTTATTTAACTTTGAATCTTGTTAAATGTTTTCAGACCCCTGTATCCGATATTATAACTTGCCTTTCTTGAAGGTTATGTTGGACACTTTTAAGGTGAAAGGTGACTTTTTCTGCAAAAAATGCCTTGAACGTTAATAATCATTCCCATAGTGATCGAGACAGAGTTGAATTGTGTAGATTGAAATGTTTGTATATAATTACTGTGTCAAAAGAAACGTAGAGCTTTTAAATTTAAACGTTGTATCGAGTTCGAAAATTTGAAGCGTAATGGGTCTAAAAAATATTGGATTTTGTTTTCGCTCGCAAAACACAAATAATAATGTTCATGTACCACTGGAGTGTTGTATAAGTCATTTCGAGCAAACGCTGATATTAACCATAACAAATAAGAAAGCTGAAAACTTTAACATAAACTATGGTTTCAATGAATTAAGTATTTTTTTTGAGGCCTAGATAACCCTATAACATACGATGACGTTTGTAAAGCTATTGCTTGCTTTAGAAGAGTAAATATCCGAGATAAATTGCTAGATTAGTATTTTATTGAAGCATGTAATATTTGGGTGGCTGTAATACAGATAATTTAAATCGCATTATTTTGCGATTGCTTGGACCTGGGTATTATTATAATATAATACAAGAAGGGCGATAAGTCTGACTTCACTCAGTTAACTCAACTTAAGTAAGGTGTATTTTGGAAACTTCATCAGCGAATATCAAAATGGTGTGAAGAAAATAAAGTTATTTTTGACGCACAATTTGGTTTTAGAAGAGTCTACTGTTTATGCAGTTTTTATCATTCGCTCAATTATTAAAATAAATATATTAACTTGACCAAACGTTTGTAT
Organism: Mya arenaria; assembly: GCF_026914265.1. NCBI lineage: Eukaryota > Metazoa > Mollusca > Bivalvia > Myida > Myidae > Mya > Mya arenaria. Next base: position 9,688,469 of record NC_069122.1, read on the forward strand.
TGCTATTTTATTGTCATTAAACGTTGTTTTTATTCCATATATCTCAATGCGCTTACTAGATATATACATGTAGCTCTTATTGAGAGAGAAGTGCAGTCTGTGATTATTCTTGTGACGTAACGGCGAATTTGTTTTATCCTAATAGAGAGTTCTAAAACTATGGACAGATATGAAAACAAAAAACGTTCTGTAGCTACTTTAAGGTAATATACAGACATATTGTAAAATTGATCAACTCGCGTAAATAGCACTGCTATCGGCTATCCCCTCCTGATTTTATCAGAGGGCTTATAATAACACGGTATTATTGAAAGCATGTATAGGTTTAAAAGCACTTGTTGTCAATTTAAAAAGGTATGAATGTAAACCAAGGTTGGCACTGCAGTAATTTGATGCCTTTGTTCCACCTTTTATTACATACGGGTGTGAAATATTAGGATGTACAAAATCTAACATTTGGTGAAGATACATTTGACCACTCAACTTCAAGCTCTGATGTTTATGGAGTAGATACCTGTTACGTATTAATGGATACGTACGTATTTAAAAACACTGGTTTAAACTTAGGAAAAGCGATAATATATTTATTCTATCGGTCATTGAAGATGGAGTTAGAAGTTGATATGGGTAATCAAACTGATTAAGTAATGTAAGAACCTTCTCACACGATATGTTTTTTTTATGTATGGTGTGATGATGCACAGATTAACAAAAACAATTTATTTGCATTTTTAAACGTCTAAAAGACGACTGTTTACAAAACGGAAAATAAATGTCAACGAAAATGGTATTGTTTAATTTGTGTAGATAACCTAAAACGTCATTTGAAATTGAATCTTTTTTAGTTGCTTCAACAAACATACGCATTTGGTCTCATAATTAGAGAGTATGTACTGTTAGATATGATAGACAAGAAGGAAACTTGGGACATTGTCAAATATGTGTTATAAATGAATAAAAAGACGAGAATCACTTAATGTTAAGCTGTATAATAAACAAAATAAACCTGAAGCATTTATGAAAAGGAAATAAATATCGGAAGCATTTAAGATTCTATATACTTTATTATAATGAATACATACACAAAATTATTAGGTGGTGCATTGTTATAAGTAGTGTTTTACATTAACATTATTTGAAACATGTTTTATCCTATTATTTATTTATTTAATACTTCATATGTTATGGCAGTAAGTTATATATGAAAATGATTATTGCATCATGTACATGGATACGAAGGTCACCTATTCTTATTAAAGCTGCACTCTCACAGATTTACCGTTTTTCCAATTTTTTTTTGTCTTGAAATTAAAAAATGTTTGCGTAAATATCTGCTGATGAGTGATGAAAGACTGCTGAGAAATGATCAGACCGCAGATCGTCATATTTCCATTCCGAATATAATGTTTTATGGCTTAAACCGTTAACAACATTGTTAACACATTTTCTATCCAATCCTTGTGCACGGAATGAAGAAAGACGATTTTAGCTTCGTTCGCCGATAGATTCAACATTTGTCGTTGTTTTTTAACAGAATAGAACAGAATAGATCAGAATGTTTACTTTATTGGCCTTTCTGATAACTCATTCATGTGCTCTTGAAATGCACTTTATCCAGGAGATTAAGTCCCCGGAAGCAGAGAAGGTCTTTGCTCAAATACAATAAGCATGGCATTCGAAATATAACTTTTCGGGTACTATAATTTCTATGATAAAGTGTATTCAGGCGCAGATTAATGAGTTTGGAAAGGACAATTTTGCTCATCGTTATGGGCATAAAAACATATATTAAATATTGCATGCATGAAAGATCAAAATGAATTATTTTGCAATCTATTATTTATTATCAAATTAAATAATATCGTGATAAAACTCAAGCTGATTTATAGTACTGTATTTGTGGAAGTCTTTAGGGGTGATGTATAGCATACTCGGATTTTTGACATAATATCTAGGAATATAATTCTGCCTTATATCATAATACATTGAACAAACTACAACAAAATGAAATTCATCTTCTCTATCTTAACAGTAGGGAGATGGAATATATCAATCAATACTTGTGAAAAGTACCGTATATCACATCGATGGCAATAAACCTTTTAAAGTATTATAGAGATGAAAGGTTAACAACGATTCAGTTCACATCGTTGTTAACATTGTTTCTGAATAATCGGATTATCGGTGGGTAAGTGATGGGGACCTTCTGGTTTGCGTTCTATGACGTTTGAGGAAACGTTGGTAATCGTTCATGGTCGCTGGGTTAGCGCCAGAAGAGCGTTGTGTGAACGCTAGTGTGAACGTCGGGAATCGGCGGAGAACGCTGGTTACGAAAAAATGTTTTGAACATGCACAAAAGTTCTCACTGAGACCAGCGTTCTTCAACGTTTAATTTTAAACGCTGGAGAACGTATAAGAACGTTTTACTAACGTTCGCCGAGCGTTGCACGCGTTCGGCTATCGTTAATCAGTCGTTACTCTAGCGTTACTTGGTTGTAACTAATCATTTGCTCTGCAGTGAACGACTCACTGGCGACCTGTCAACGACCGCTGACTGTCCCCTAGCGCACGCAGCGTGTGACTTAAGTCAAACGAACGTCCTTTTGGCGTCCATTGAGCGTCATTCGAGCGTTTCCCGAACGTCCATGCATATGGGTATATAAACCGATGCTTTGTTAGCAAGGTTCATTTGATTTTTGGCTACCATAGAGAGCACCTTCTATGGAAAATCCAGAAAGACTAAGGAAGCTATAAATGCTTGCTATAGCCCAGCATGAAGTAGATGTACTGACTTTGAACATAGCTGAACACATCGAGGGACCTCGCCCGCAGAGAAGAAGACCCCGACGAAGACGACAGTGCTGGACTAAATCATGGATATTAAGGCGTCAAGAGTTTGGTCTGTACGACCAACTCATGGTTGAGCTCCGCCAGGAAGATGTCAGTTCCTTCACGAACTTCATGCGCGTACCACCTGATATGTTTGATGAGATCCTTGGACGATGTGAGAGGCAGACGAAGCAGCACACCTTTTACCGAGAGCCCTTCGTACCTGGCCTGAAACTGGCAGTGACACTGCGACATTTGGCCTCAGGATCTAAGTATGCTGACATGAAGTTTGGATAGCGCATTCCATCCAACACAATCTCCGTTCTTGACCGTGAAGTGTGCCGGGCAATCGTTGACGAGTATCTGGATGAGGTGATGATCACTCCAAGCACTCCTGAAGCCTGGCGTGAGATTGCCAACCAGTTTATGACAAGGTTGAACTTCCCTCATTGTTGTGGTGCCCTTGACGGCAAACATGTTGCCTGCAGATGCCCTTGCTCTTCCGGATCAACCTACTACAACTACAAGGGATTCTATTATATGATGATTATGGCCCTAGTGGACGCAGATTACAAGTTCATCTGAGCAGATGTTGGTGGTAAGTGTTCTTTCACATAATGTCTTTAGTGGAGATTGAATTAAATTATTCTTGGTGTTACTAATTGTACTGTATGTTTACGTTGATGTAATTTGTGTTTTTCAGGGAAAGGAGCAGCATCCGACGTACAAATCTATTACGGGTCTGAGCTAAAAGAATGCATCGATGATGGCTCCATTGGCTTCCCACCAGCTGAACCCCTGCCCAACGACAACGAGGATGTGACGTACTACCTAATCGGTGACGACGCGTTCGAGGGGTGTTGCGACGAAGTCGTGTCACTAGTGACACTGAAAATACATTAAAAATCAAAATGGTCAGATGGCTTCCTTGAGTGGATACGAGTGATTTTGATCAAAGTTTGAACCAATTTAACTAGATCTTATTGTACTTTTGACTAATTTTCGTGCCAGCTATTTGCCAATTTTAGTAATAAGGCAAGTCTGGATATACGACGCACCAATTCTAGTTATAATTCAAAGCAATAGTAATAATTAAGCTCACCATGACTGAATCGAGAGCTGTCTGGAGGGGGGTCTATTGGACCGGTCCTCACTGTCGTAGTCAGTTGAATCCGACTCGCAGAAAGGCTTCAGGATTTTGCTGATGCCTTTCCGGGCCCGGCGAGAGACCTTTAAACTCAGCCCCAGCAGCACACTTTTTACGGAGGCGGCGTAGGTGGTCCTTTCGGTGACTGGCTCGGGAGGCGAGAGTTGATCACGCAGCATCGTCAGCATGTCGCCGCTCTCCTTGGCCTTCCTCTGGAGGGTCGCCATGTCGGAGGACACCGACAGGGCTGGGATGGGTTGACGTTCTGTGACGTTCTCATCAAACTCGTCAACTTCAACCCTCTCCTCCGCCGCTGCCCGCCAAGCCTTATCAAGGTCGCCTTAACTTTCGGCTATGCTCGCCTTCAACTAGAAAGACACGAAATGACACAGGCAAACACAGCATGTTTGGAAATTGACAATAAACACTTGTACAGACGTTTATTTTTTACTTATTATTCTATATTGAAGTATAATTATATGATTAGTTCAATATCTGTATCAGTACTTAAACTCTTGACGGGCTTCGAGCGTAGATTGACAGCACGGTGGAAAAATCCATATTTGTCTTTTATCCATGTCTCCCTCTTTGTCAATTGTTGCTAGCCATCCCCACTCTTCTTCTTGTCCAACCTGGTAGATATTATAAGCATACGGTAAGAATATGGTAGGTATATAAGTATATGGTAGGTATATGGTAAGTATATTAATTCCATTAATATTAAAGTCAGGGCAATTATTTGAAGCATTTTCCAAAATCTAAACGTAAATACTTGCCTTGTAAACATGTCCCTGAGGGACTTGAACCAGGTGCACAAGTGGTCCCCGCTGATCTGCAGGTCTGTGGCCTTGGCCTCGAGTATCCGTTGCCTCTTCGCCTTGTTCCTGTAATCTGTCTTCTGTGTGTTCCACAGCAGTTCGTTTTCGCGGATAAACTCCACCAGACTATCCTCAACCGCCCGGTCCAGGATCCTGCAATCCTTTCTCTGCTTTTTCCCTCTCTTTGCTAAGGTCGGACCGTCCTCATTGGGGTTTTCAGGGTGTTAAGGGTGTTCAGGGGGTGTCACATTGTGCGTTACTTCTCGAATGTGCTCTTCCTCCTGGTGTTCTTCTTCGTACGAAGATATTGTTAGTGAAAGAGGCTTTGCATTCTTCTAACTTGCGGCGGTAGTAGCAGAAGCCCCCATCCCACCCTTGTTTCGTCTTGGTAACATAATGCTGACTGTTCAAACTCACAAGAACAACTGAATTCACTATGAAATTTCCAGAGTTTTGTACCGTTCGACCGTAAAAATAACACGCCAGCAAGACGTCTGTCGTTATGCACACGTTTGTCACACGCTCAACACGCTCGTCTAACGTTGAAAACGAACTGCAAAAGATACTAAATAAATACGGTAGAATAGTTTGTGGGGCTACTAAGTTAATTTCGATTGATGTTCTCCATACGGAGCTATGTTGGCCTACTCTGTCAGAAAACGCATTTATCAAAAATTATGTCTCTTCTATAAAATGAAAAACGGCCTTGCCCCAGAATATCTGTCATCCCTTGCACTTTTAAATGTCAGTTCACTGAATTATCCACTACGGAATGCATCTAACACAAAAACGGTTATGTCACGCACAGATTCTTTCTTTTCCTCCTACTTACCTTCAACTATACGTGCCTGGAATGAACTTCTACAGAATTCAATTGCATCCTTTAAATATGCACTTCGTAGTCGATTGCTAGTCTGCCCGCCTTAGTAGCATTACTGTAACCGCCGTTTGCAAGCACTTCACACTCGACTGTGTACTAGTTGCACAAATTCCTTAGTCCTATTTTTAGCATTAGTAACAATTTTTCTCACATAAAACATATACATCGTCTAATCGTCAATCATACGCATTGTTCTGGTAAATGAGCGATTTAATTCCTACGGAGAAGAACTCTATAAGCTATGCTTTCGTTCCAATCCATTTCAATAGTATAGACAACTTTGTATTAACGTTGATAAATCGTTCGTCGCTCGCCAGTGGCACGTTAGAACACGCTAATGGTTTTCAGGGGTATCTTACTTGGTCGTTGTTAAACGCTTCACGTGCGTTAGACACACGCTAGTCATGCGTTAGGCACACGTTAATCACACGCCATATATGTCATCTTGATTCTAGAACGCTCAAAAATTGAACGATTGAAATGTTCAGAGAACGTTGAACAGAACGTCATGGTGTGACGGCCCCATGATTGGTTTATTACTGACCATACAATGATACAAATAACAGTGCTGGTTACATCTTTGATTTCCACGCAGTAAGATAATACTCAAACATTTTAGGAATTTTGGATCTATGTAAGTTATAAATAATAACTTATTATTATTTTACAGATCCACAGTCTTATATGTAACTCACAAACAGCATAGTAGCATGCCGATGGCATTGATACCGAAGAAATAAAATGTGAAAGGATAGAATGAAAACAAATACGATCCGACTTCCACCACCAACATCTGTTAAAACATTTGCACAGTTAAAAAAATTGACAACAGATATTCCTCATTTTTAGATTTTATACAAAAATACAAATATATACTCATACACATCCGATCAACTAATAAACGGTTGCATTGCTTTATGGTCTAAAGTCTTGGCTGACTTAATATTGTTCTTGTGGATTATATCTTGTTAAGCAGGCCTTGGTCAGAACACGAATTTTAAATCAATAGCAAAACGAAGTACTTGCGACGCATCGCGCAGTGTTACAGTGCTTACGTAAATACTTTTGAATGTTATGTCTATGTGCATTTAAATGATATTTCAGGAAGCAAACTTGAATTACCAGTGAGTGGAACTCCATCCTGAAAGGCGTACCACAAGGATCAATATTAGGGTTTTTTGTATTCAACATCTTCCTCAACAACATCGTCTGCTTGATAAATAATGCAGCTTTGTATAATTATGCAGATGATAAAACTCTTTCTGGGTGTGATAAATATCATAATGTTATTAAGACCACTCTTGAAGAAGAAAGTAACATTTCGAAAAACTGGTTTACTTCCAATCAAATGCAGGCTAACCCTGACAAAATTCAAGCAAATTCAGTTGGCTCAATGTCTGTTCAAGAAATAAAACAATTAAATATACTTAATCACACCATTGCTTGTGAAGAGCAAATGAGACTTTAAGACGTTCAGGTGGATAGTTAATTAAATGTTGATGCCCAGATTTCTAAAATGTGCAAAAAAGCAGCTAAGCAATTCAATATCCCTCAAAGAATAAGCAAAATTTTGCAAAAACTAAGCTTAATATAATTAAACTTTTTATCAGAATCAATCTTCACTACTGTCCTTTTCGTTTGGAATTTTGTAGCAAGGCAAACACAGAAAAAGTGGAAAAGATTCAATACAGAGCTTTAAAAATTATTTTTAATGATTACACCTCAACTAACGAAAATCTTGTTCATAGAGTTCAATTGCCAACATTACATTTGAGCAGGATAAAATACATTGCTATTGAATTTACAAATGTTTGTTGGGTTTCTCACCAGAATATGTTCAAAACCTTGTAGCGTTTAAGACATGCATTTTTTTATCTCAGATATGAAAACTGTGTAGATATGGGAAGAACTCTTACCGCTTTAAGGCCAGTCAGGTATGGAACAGCCCCCCCCCCCAAAGTAAATAAGGTGCTCACAAAACTACCCGGAATTTAGAAGGTTGATCCGCACCTAGACAAACCCCTTCTTGTAAATGCTCAATGTGCAAATAATACCTTATTGCTTTAAAAATGAGATTGTATTGTTTTTCAGCTTGCGCTTGTTGTACTGATAAGGTGGGTTACCAATTTAATATGCATGGTTTAAGAAAATAACTTGAAATCTTGCATATCTAGACCACCTTCAAGTTTGTTACCAGTAATTGTGTTACGTATGATTTTATCTTTTTTTCTTTTCCAAAAAACACTCGGAGATCGAACTTATTATGTTAGAAATATGTGTATTTCATTTTCTGAGTGATTTTAGCTTCGTCTAATGTTTTGTTTTAATATCTATATTTTATGTTTACTTTGCCAGTATGTATGTATAAAAGGATAACTGCGATATTGTATTCCGTTGTCAAACATGGATTGGAGTTTATTGCGTTGGAAATATTTAACAACTAGCATTTGAATATATACACGAATATATTCATATGCTAGATTTGGATTTCAACACAATAACACTGGTAGTCAAGAATGTAGGGTAACATGTTAAGGTGTACTTACACAGCTGGGTATAAGGTTGATAGAACTTCCAAGTTGCAAGAGTGGGTTTAAAGGACCAAAAAACAAAATCTTCAAAATATCAAATGGTACGTCATTTTTAAGGTTCATTATTATGACAATATAATACAGGTGTCCTTTTATACACACGTAGTTGCTTTGAGCGATGTTGTATCGGAAATTACAATATTATGAGCTAAGTAAACAAGCTAGGACAAAAGTAGGGTTTTAAGTTCCGTTATTTTTCCAAAGTATGTAAGTTTCGTTTACTCCAACATTAATTAGCTGCTTACACTTTTCGATTTTGTCGGTCCAGCTTAGGTTTACACATTCATTTTTAATATTTCCAAAGTAGACGTTAAGATATTTAACATGTTTTGTAGTAAATTGTACACCGTGTTACATATGACGGGTTGATTTTTTTATTTAGAGACCTAGCGTTTTACACCGTGTTACATATGAAGGGTTGATTTTTTTATCTAGAGACCTAGCGTTTTCATCTTGTTAAGTTTAAGACCCGAATGCTTTTATTATTATTTTAGGTATCAATTATTTCTAAAACAATGGGTATTTCGAAATGGTTTATAAGAAATCAAGTAGTGTCGTCTGCAGTTTGGGTAACTTTAATGTTGTTTTCCTTTACTTTTAAACTTAAAATATTTCACATTGTTTAAGTTTAATTGATAAAACTTACAACAACTATAATAAAAAGAAGAGCAGAAAGAGGGCAGCCCTGTCAAACGCCACGTTGTAAATAAAATTAGTCTGATATCCATCCATTGTTTGCTATTTCGGACGTAATATTGCAGTAAAGAATATTAACCCATCTAATAAACGAGTCCTTAAAGCCGCATTTATTCAATATGTCGACCATAAAAGGCCATTCTACTGTGTCGAACGCTTTTGTAATATTTCCACTCGTTGCTACGCCACTCGTGAAAATATTTTTTCTGTGATCACTCTTGAAAAAAAAGAATCTTACACTGAATTTAACAAATATCCTCTATATCATTATCAATATAACATTCAAAATTATTCACAAAAGGATTTTTATATATTTTTAAGAACATGTCATATTGATTGCTTTAAAATAATAAAGAAGAAAAAAAAAGATCCATGAGATGGGAATTTATACTTAAATTATATAAACGCACCACAGTACTAAACCGTAACCTTACCCATCATACCAATATATTCGCTTCACCATGTAACGTAGTGACGGGTTGATTTTTCGATGTACCTATCCAGAGACCTAGCGTTTTCATCTTGTTAAGTTTAAGACCCGAATAATTTCCAATGGTATCAATTATTTCTAAAACAATAGGTATTTATACATGGTTTTTAAGAAATCAGGTAGTGTCGTCTGCAGGTTGGGTAACTTTAATGTTGTTTCTTTTACTTTTAAACTGCATATGTTTCACATTGTTTTAGTTTAATTGATAAACCTCAACAACTATAATAAAAAAGGAGAGCAGAAAGAGGGCAGCCCTGTCAAACGCCACGTTGAAAATAAAATGAGTCTAATATCCATCCATTGTTTGCTCTTTTGGACGTAATATTGCTGTAAAGAGTCTTAGGGCCGAATTCAGAACAACCACTCTCACTAACACTCAATGAGTTAATCCTATGTAATCACATAACGGTCCAGATATTTTTCGAGTGAAAAGTATATCCGTATTCACAGGTGTGAGTGAGACTCAAGTGTTTTGCGTGAGCGGGACATTTGTGAGTGCTCGGCTAGGCCACTCGAGGATTGGTTGTGAATACGAGTTGAATGAGTGTGAGGGATAGATGTACATGCCAAGTAGAAAAGGTGAAATATATCAGATTTTGGAATAAATAAGAGACATCCTCGTTCCCAGAACATATTTAAAAGACCGGGGTAATCCATTGAAGTACGTGTGCTTCAAAAACGTTGCCTTCTATAAAAATCAAATTTTCAAAACGATGCGCCAATCATAAATTTGTTTTGTTTCGTAATGATTTTGAACGCCAAGCAAACTTGATGGTTTCGTTTCATCGATGGCTGCAAGAACATTCAGCTGAATGTACGTGAAGTTAGCAACCTAGCGGCGTGGACTTGGCGGACTAGCGGCCTAAATTTGTTCTCTATTTCTAAGTTATAGTTCATGCGTTTAATTGGGAAATATGATAAATCAATGTTTTTATTCGTACATAATAATAGCGGTCTTAAATTGTTTTCAACATCAAAGCATGTTTATATGAGTTTTCCTCTAAAAAATTGCTATTTCTATGCAAAATTCATCAAGCTGGAGCGATTTCTTTTTTTCAAAAAGTCGATCAAGCATTCCAGCGGTCTACCGAGGCGTGTAGTTAGCGGCCTAGTGGCCTAAAATTCCCCAAAACTCAATCCACCAGCCCCCCCCCCCCCCCCCAAAAGGGGGAAACGCTGATATTCGCTAAAGGATGTAGATTTATGAATATAACATTTTATTTATCATTGTTTTAGAAAAGAACTCAAAGCCGAATTTATTCAATATGTCAACCATAAAAGGCCATTCTACTATGCCGAAGGCTTGTTTAATATTTCCACTCGGTGCTACGCCACTCGTGAAAATATTTTTTTCTGTGACCATTTGCGAATTTATACTTAAACAAGAGATGTTTGTCAAACATTATGCACCCCACCCCCTGAGTGCCGTGTTGTCAGGATTAAATGGACATCTGAACGAAATATGCATGGACCGAAATGTCAGCAGATTTTTCGTCACTAACATTGGATGCCGTTGAGGCTGTTTTAAGATTATGACCTATCAAAGTGTGAGGATAGAGTGTGTTATGACTATGACCTTTGACTCTATGACCTCAAAACACATAGGAGTCATCAGTTGGTCACCAAAAACCTAAATGTCAAGTTTGAGGGGCATGATTGCAGGCTTTGTTAAGTTATCACACAGACAAGCTTTTTTCGTTCAAGGTCAATGTGACCTTGACCTTTGACCCGGTGACACCTAAAATCATGAGGGGTCATCTACAGGTCGGACGCAACCAAGTTTGAGGGACATGGGTGCAGGCATCGTCGAGTTATCACTCAAACAACAATTTTACATTCAGATCACTGTAACCTTAACCTTTGATCCGATGACTCCTAAAATCAACAAAGGTCATCTACTAGTCAGGCCCAACTTCCATGTCAAGTTTGATGATCATAGATTCAGGCATTGTTGAGATATCACTGGGAGAAGATTTGTTACCTTTTTTGCGTTAAAGGTTACTGTGACCTTGACCTTTGGCCCGATGACCCGCAAAGTCATTATTGGTCAACTTTTGATAGGCCCAACCTTCATATCAAGTTTGAGGACCATTGGTCGATGTATTGTCGAGTTTGCTTTCAAGGTCACTGTGACCTTGACCTTTGAACCCTCAAATCAATAGGGGTCATCTACAAGTCAAACCCAAACTCAAAGTCAAATTTGAGGGCCATGGGTGCAGGCATTGTTGAGTTATCACTCCCTTAAATCAACAGTTGTCATCTATTGGTCAGGCCCAACCTCCAAGTTAAGTTTGAGGCCCATGGGTGCAGGCATTATTGCGTTATCACTCGGACAACCTGTTACCATTCAAGATCACTGTGACCTTGACCTTTGGCCCGATGGCTTCCCAAAACAATAGGGGTCATCTACTGGTCAGGCCCAACTTCCATATTAAGTTTGAGGGCAATATGTCTAGGCATTTTTGAGTTATCACTCGGAAAAGCTTTAAAATTCTTTTACCATTAGAGGTCACTGTGATCTTGACCTTTGACTCGAAGAGCCGTAAAATAAATAGGGGTTATCTACTGGTCAGGCACAACCTTTATATCAAGTTTGAGGACCATAGGTCCAGGAATTGACCAGTTTGCTTTCAATGTCACTGTGACCTTAACCTTTGACTCCTTAAATCAATAGGGGTCATTTTCTGGTCAGGCCCAACCTCAAAGTCAAGTTGGAGGGCCATGGGTGCAGGCATTTTCGTGTTATCCTTCGGACAACCTTTTACCATTCAAGGTCACTGTGACCTTGACCTTTAGCCCGATGACGCCTTAAAACATTAAGGGTCATCTACTGGTCAGGCCCAATTTCCATATCAAATTTGATGACCGTCGGTCTAGGCATTGTTGAGTTATCACTCGGACAAGATTTAAAATTAGTTTACCATTAAAGGTCACTGTGACCTTGACCTTTGACCCAATGAGCCCTAAAATCAATAGGGGTCATCTACCGCTCATGTCAAGTTTGATGACCATACATCCAGGAATTGTTGAGTTATCACTCGGACAAGCTTTGCTCTACAGACGAACTGACCGACCGACCGACTTACCGACCGACCGACCGACCGACATGTGCAAAGCAATCTACCCCTCTTCTTCGAAGGGGGGAATAATTATATAAACGCACCACAGTACTAAACCGTTACCTTAACCATCACACCAATGTATTCGCTTGTAAAATTTAAACAGATATTTACCATTTAAACAAACCCCGATACGTTGGTAAAAATACACAGTTTATTGCGCAATGAATACGATCGTTTTGATATCCGATCCAAACATTTCATTTGATATGTCCTACTACGTTAGTTTAAACAATATTTATTCAAATATTGCAGTAACATTATGCATACAGTTTTAGCATAAACATAAGTTATATGCATGGGTAACATGATATGAAAGAAGACATATGAGATATGCACAAAGCAATAGATATACAGAATAGAGACGGAAATAATTGAGGCTTGAAAGAAAATACTACGTTTTTGTTCAGTACTGTGTATTTCTTTTTCTGAGTGATTTTAGAGGAAAGGTAAGCTTCGTCTAATGTTTTGTTTTAATATCTATGTTTAATGTTTGGAAGTATGTATGTATTTAAGGATAAATGCGATATTATATTCCGTTGTCAAAAATGGATTGGAGTTTATTGAGTTGGAAATATTTAACTACTAGCATTTGAATATATACACGAATATTCATATGCTAGATTTGGATTTCAACACAATATCACTGGTAGTCAAGAATGTAGGGTAACATGTTTAGGTGTAGAATAGCTTGGAATATGTTTGATATAACTTCCAAGATGCAACAGTGGGTTTAAAGGACCAAAAAAAACAAAATCTTCAAAAAAACAAATGGTATGTAAACTTTAAGGTTCAATATAAAGAATACATAATACAGGTGTCCTTTATACACATGTAGTTGCTTTGAGCGAATTATAGTGCAATGTTGTATCAGTTTGTGGTTCGTAAAACATTTACATTTTAACGCATAAGTGTTGTTATATAAGAAATGTGGCCATGTACCAACTGTTTGACACAACCTATGGACATGTTGGTCTTTGGCGAAGCATATTTTTTTTGGCAATCAGGAAGTGATTAAAAGTACAACTGAACATTACTTTGACGCGCTATTAGTATATGACAATGAAAATGATTGACAGCGTTCTAGTTTGAAAAACACTATGTTTGAGTATAAATCATCTAAAAGGACGTTAGTTTTGTTACAAAATTGCCCCTGTTCTATGTTCGACAAATACTGCCGACTTTCTTCCCAGGGCGTTGCTCTACACGCTGAAGTTACTTCCCTTGGTACTGGCTCTCGGATATGCAAAATAAAACGAGTGTGAAATGGGTGCCAGTCAATTGACATTTTATCTTCCGCGTTATTGCAATTCAATAGCATACATACATAAGTTATCTCAAAAAATGGATTATCGTCAGAATTACTCATAACACATATGGACTGTGATTACTCTATCGAAGTGTTCATATAAATAAAACACCTAAAATCAGGAAATTAAAAAAAAAAATCATTATGTTCAAGTACAGAAATTTACAAAGTCTAAATACAAATGTAACGATAAAAAATCATGTTCTTTTTTCTGAACTTACTTGCGACTGAATTGGTGAATAATGAAGTGTACAACACATATTCCCTCCTCCAATCCCCTTTCCAAATCGAACACGCATTTGCCTTTGACGACACGTGATTTGGGTGCAGGGAGAACGAAAAAGCAATAGTTTGTTTTGGGCTTGCTAGGAATGTTCCAGTCTGTGACGTATCTTTTTTTTAAATTTTACTTAGGTAATCATGTGGAAAAAAATGTTAGCAAAGATATGTTGTGGTTTTATTTTTAATAATGTTTTCTTTGTTTGTTTCCAGTTTTAGTACAATGACGCTTTTCATTATGAATCTCTATGATTACACAACTTGAACCCTTTTATTTGCTTAGACAAACTGTGCGTGATGTTCATAGTTTTAAACATTAACTGCATCATATCTTTGATAAGTTCTTGCACTAGGTACTTTTATTTTTATTCCTTTCTCTGAGATCCCTAATCATATGAGTACTTGGGATTTACCTATTGGTTTATTATTATTGTTTTATAATTAAGTTTCCTCAAGTAAATGTACACTTTGATAAGATTTACCATTTACGTTTTTGCACACAACTAGTTAAAAACCCCAGTCAATTTACATTCTACTGACCATTCCAAGGCGGTACCTTACAATCCTCGATAAACACTCCTGTTTTTATTTAATATGTATGATAAGATTGTTTGTTTTTTGTGTTCAATGTAGTTCTCGTTTACCCTGTGCAATTAAAAGGGTTTTATGTTTAAACATTTTGCAACTGAGCTTGTTTCTGTAGTTTTTCATAAACGTATTTACAATCAATATAAGAACTGTCATTTGTTTGTATCGTATGTGATAAAGAGATTGCTTGAAATTCTTTTCCATCATTGCAAGGTAAAATGATACCAAATTTAATCAATGTTCGGCGTCAGGTTCCAATTTTACACCATGTTTATCTACCAGTGAGATAAATCATTACAGCAAATACACCAGCCATTAGAGTAATTCACCAATGAAAATCATAAACAAAGAATAAAAGACCAAATACATCAAGAAACTTTAAATTTTCCGTATATATGATATAGTTCTAGTTTTACTCTATCAAAAATATACTTAAAAGAACTTTTGTTTTCTTCAGAAATGTTTGTCGCATTTCGTGTTTAACTATACTACTCAAAATTTGATAAGGATCACTTGATTAGTTATTTGTAAAAACTTAACCAAATAAGCATGCTTATTTAATTTCAAAGCATTAGTTTTATCCCTTCGTAGGCCTCTAGAATGTTCGATGATTTTGATTGTATTGCTACCAGCGCGTGCACGGGCGGCACGGAAAACTGCATACCCACGAAATAAGGCTTTTTGGCATACATGTAACAACTTAAACATGTGGTCATTTCTTGTTTTTCGCTTCGTGGTTTCGATTTTTACTCGGATCATCTACTACATTGTGTTCAAAATGCCAAACAGAAGACGTTTAACTCCTGATGAAATGCATGTTGGCATTGGAATGCTGGAGGCAGGGTTGTCTCAGAGGACTGTGGCAGAACACCTGAATGTGTCACAAAGTGTAGTTTGGATGATGTGGAATCGTTATCAAACGAATGGAAATGCTCAACATCGACATGGTGGTGGTCGTGCAAAGGCTACATCTGACGTTCAGGATCGTTACATTACAGTTTTAGCCAGACGTAACCGCTTTCGTAACGCCACTTCGTTACGTAATGACTTCCAGAACGCCACAAACGTAAGAGTTTGAACGTAAACCATCAGAAATCGTTTCCATAGTGCTGGCTTGATGACACGACGACCGGCAATTCGCATCCCATTGACCCGATACCACATCCAGGAGCTTTTGGACTGGGCACGTCAACACGTTGGATGGACGTTAAACAAATGGACCACAGTGCTTTTTACAGACGAGTCAAAGTTTTGTATTGACTTTACAGATCGACGTTCCAGAGTGATGAGGGGACGTAATGAACGTTTTGCTCCTGTTTGTGTCGCCGAACATGACGTTATGGCAAGGGCTCAGTCATGGTATGGGCCGGAATCAGTATGCACGGGAAAACAGTTTTACACGTAATTGAAAACGGTACGTTGACGGCTGTTCGTTATTGTAACGAGATCCTGGACGTTTATGTTCGACCGTATGCAGGTGCAATCGGTCCTGATTTCATTCTCATGGATGATAATGCGCGCCCACACAGAGCAAACATCACAAACCAATTTCTGAAAAATGCTACCATCGAGAGAAAAGACTGGCCAGCTCGTTCCCCCGACATGAACCCGATCGAGCATGCCTGGAACATGCTTCAGAAAGCTGTTTCTGCTCGTCCGGTCCAGCCAACAACGGTTCATCAGCTCAGAACAGCGCTCCAGGAGGAATGGGCCAGACTCCCTCAGCAACAGCTCCGGAGGCTTATCAGCAACATGCGGAGGCGATGTCAAGCTGTTATTGACACTCGTGGACATCACACACGCTACTAACATTGGTTTAAGAAAAGTTCAAAGGTATTCTGTTGACTTTCCAAATTTGTTGACAACCTGATATACGCCTGCTTTTGACCCCTATCATGTTTAGGAGTCCGTTACGCTTGAACGGAATTGGTTTGGTACTGATATCTTATGACATTTGAAACCTGAAACAATGCCATTTGATAACATTTAGTGTTGATATATCGTTTTTTTTTGAAATACGTATGTACTTTATATTAAAAAATATGATCCCTATCAAATTTTGAGAAGTATATATTAAGTAAATGTATCACGAAAAAGAAAATATATATAGTAATACGTTTGAATCATTAAGGGTCTTCACAAATAGGCAGGATAAAAAAAGCAATCCTCGACATTGTCGTTATAATGAGCCTTTCACATACATTATGATGTTCGATTGCACCGTTTAAGGGCAACAGACCTACGTGTGACAATGTTTCGTCATCCATTCCTCTAAATGTGTTTTTAGCACTGTCTCGGAATATTTTAATGCTAATAATGGGATAATAGCCTTTAAAAACATCAACTAATAACTAGAGGCATTACGTTGCAATACCAACCATATTAACAGCTTCTCCAATTGTTTACGACATATAAAGACTAAAACTAAAAACATGGGATTTTTGCCGCTGAAAATTCTATCGATAAGGAAGAATAGATCGACGTGTAATGTATAAAGAAGCTCACTTTACTAGGTTGTTATGGAAATTATGATGGATTAGTTAAGTTTAAACTCATTTTTTCTAAAACGAATGTGAAACAAATTATAACAACATTATATTACTCCCTATCTCTGGCACGCTTTTACGCGAGAGTGTGGGGGAAACCGGAGAACCCCGAAGGAAAACCACTTGTCAGGTTTAATGACCACACACCAAACTCACAATAGTCACCTTCTTTTAATGAGTTTTATGTTTGTATATTCAGCGTCGCAAATTAATTGGATTCCAACATAAGCACATCATACGAAGAGGAAACGTGTTGGGTGCTTCTTGTATTTCCAAAAGATAAGGCACGTAAATGCCTCTCAAAATCAACTAACATGGCGAGCGATATAGACCAAGAAAAGTGTGGCAAGCATGGATCTGAATATGTGTTCTTTTGTAAAAAGCATGCAAATGTAGGTTGTGGCAAATGTCATTTGAAAGAACACGCTACCTGTGGACAAGACATTGTTGATCTTGATGATATTACAAAGGAAAATGTAGATACTAAACTGGCTAACCGCCTTAGGAGATCCATAACAGACATGAGCGATAATATTTTACAAATCGAAGAAAACTTGTCAGGAAGTCAGTCCCGTAATAAAACTAGCAAAGAAGCCTGCTTAAGAGAACTGAATGCTTACAAGAAAAAAATAGTAGATCGAATTGAAAAACAAACAAAAAATGCTAAAGATGCGGTGACTGACATGTACAACAAAGGTGAAGAAGACATAAAAATTGTCTCAGCGGCATGTAGTGAACTAAAACAGAAAATTACATCGAAAAAAACTGATTTCGAGGCTAGTATTCGCAACAATCAATACAAAAAGCAATATATTTTGATGACGACGCTGAAAAAAGAACTTGAAACATTGACATCTGAAGTAGAGGAGCTAAAACAACGAAGTATTACAGAGCCAATTACATTGGTTTGCAACATCGATGTGGAAAAATGGTTTGAGGACAAAGGATCAGACTTTATTGTAAAAAGAGCAAGTGACCGTCTCGATGTACGTATGCAATAAATTTTATCATCGTAATATAATAATTAGTAAGTACAATAAATAGTTATAATGACCATAACTTCCTACAAATATTGACAGAAGAGTATTACTTAAATATAAAAGCAACATTTTGATTCGTTGTAAAAAAAAGTTGAATTGAATGTAATTATTTGTTTGCCGCGATTTCATATCAGCATATTTTAGACAACAGCAATGTGTTGACTTAATCAATGATTTCTCATTTGCCGGTGAACAATATTAAGCAAGCATATATATACAATGAGTATTTGCTGCTTCCTACGGATCTCCATTCAAATATGTTTAAGATTTAATAGATCGCATGTGTCTTCTGCAGGCAAATGAGTCAAAGCCTCCGCCGCTTCCTCCCAGACCAATTCGTTATAATCCAGCGCTCGAGTGTTCCAGTGACATTGATGGTAAACCGGTAGGGTTTGTTTTGACCTTTTTGGTTGTTTGTACTATGCTTTAGCAAATGTTTGCTGGCTAAAAGGCTAATACTAGTTAGTTTGCTTTTAACAAAACCACAGCACCAGTAGGGTACTTCCCACTGTATATATGGTATATCTATTATTTCCGCGGATTTTGCCGTGCAAATGTTATTGTGTAATATTCGAAATGTCAAGTACATTACCTTATAATATAATTTCTTTATTCCTTTGATATTAAGCACATGCAGTCCGAATCAAATACACCTTTAATAAGTTGTTTTACAGGACTGTGGGGAAATCAGATTGGATGAAATTGTATCGTGCGTACGGATTGGACAGGTAAATCTTTTCATAATAACATTTATTAAAGTTGAGGTATATATTTTTAATTGTGCAAGTATTGATGCATGCTAGAGCAAGATCTTAAACCGGTATAAGCACCAGGTAAGGTCTTACAATTTTTTTATTGACCATGCCAAGGCGGTCATCTCAACACTGTCTAATCACAATAGGTTGATGTTAGTGGAGTGTTTGCTGTCTTGTAATTTTGTGTGTCACTTATTGTTTGTTTTGCTTTGATCCATGCGCCTTTTTAAGTTTGAGTTTCGGCTTCTGGGCTAGTCCTTGTAATTTGTTGGGCATTATTAGAGTTCTATACACCACCGATACTCCTTGACGCTCCCATTGTTTTGTCATTCAGGTGAATTACCTTACAGTTCTTGACAAAACTGGCACTCTATCATTTTGATTTGTAATCTTTATAATAAAACTACATTTATGTGTGCATCCTTGTTAGGCAACATATATAGGTTATCGTTAGAAAGATGAGTTTAAAAGTTTATTCTGCCAGCTCATTTATTAAAATTCTGATGTTGTCGTTTTACTTGACATTCTGCCTTTCTAAATGTTACATTATATTTGTCTCATTTTGGAGCTGAAACTTTACCCTCTTTTTACAGGGACATTTCAACGATTTCGCTAAAGTCTTCAAGGGATTTTGTAAGCCAATGAACGTAAATGTAGTTGTCAAAGTGTACAAACGCAAATGTACGGATAGCATGGTGAGTGCAAAATGAATTATGTCATATTTTTCTTATTGTGTGTGTGTGCTTGCGTGCGTGCGTGCGTGCGAGCGTACTTGCGTGCGTGCGTGCGTGCGTGCGAGTGTGTGTGTGTGCAAGCGCGCGTGTGTGTGCAAGCGTGTGTCTGCATGTGTGTCTTTTCAGTAGAAAAAAAGAAAAACATTTTGACAAATACTTTAAAAGTAAAAACATGATAAAATTGGCCATATGATGACATGTTTGCTTAGTGACATAGGTAGATAAAACATGACCTGTTTCTGATCTGTATTCTGATTTGTTATGTTTTTATTGATTTATAGAACAAACAGGCATTTTACATAATTCACCTTTAAGGTGTTAATATCTCAAACATTATTCATTTTTCATCGAAAATATGCTTTAAGAAAAAACAATTGGTCCTACTTTTTCTTTAGTTTCAACGTAAATATGATATATGCACAACACATAATATTATGTTATAATTATGTTTATCTTATTTTAAGCGGCAAGCCTTTGCAACGCATATGGCAGCGCTGCGAACATTGGATCACCCAAACCTTGTCAAATACCTTGGCATTGTCTTTGAGTCACAGCCAATTGGAATTGTCATGGAGTATGTTTCAGGTACGATTACACATTGTCATTGAGTCACAACCTATTAGATTTGTCATGGAGTATGTTACCTGTACGAGTACACATCATCATCGAGTCACAACCAATTGGAATAAGCATGGAGTATTTTACAGGTAGGAAAACGTATTGGTCTTGAGTCACAAGCAATAAGAATTGTTATGGAGTATGGTAAAGATAGAATCACACAGTGTCCATGACTCTTAACCAATCAGAACCTATTAGGATTGCCATGGAGTATGTTTCAGGTACGATATACCACATTGGTCAGAACCTATTAGAATTGTCAATGAGTATGTTTCATGCATTGCTGGTCTCATTGGAAATAATACCTGTTATAATATTTGCAAAGATATTTAGCAACTCAACGTTTTTAAGCGTTTACTAGTGCTTGTATTAACTTCATCTTCAGTTGCAGGCTGAACGATTTAAGTTTGGGATACATAACAGACCCAACTTTGAAAACTAACAGGAAGCGGTGAATTTAGCCCGTTTGGAATATTCAGTAATTTCGTTTTGGGGTGAACTGTATAACATGGTGTGCACAATGGTGGCGGAAGTCCTGCTTTGATATTTTGTATGATTTTTCCTTGTACTAGAGCAGTAACCAACCGAGTTCTAACAGTGCAATAAGTAGAGTGCCCATGGATAAATCTATACCGATCAATGTTCACACCCTTCTTATCTCAGCTACCCAGCTTGAAAATCTGGTACATAACAGTTAACATTCCCAACCCTTATAATGGAAACTGTGCAAAAGTCGCACTTTGCGCTCGTTCTGAATACTTCAAATAAATCGCGTTAATTCTGCAATAACTATATAGGAATAATTATTGAAGACATAACGCGAGTTATTTGATTTATAATATTTGCTAATGTTTACTTTGTCCACCTGATAGACAAGCACTGCTTCGAGCAGTATATTGACACATTTAATTAAGGGATTTTTTCGCATAAATATTGTACTTTACAGTAAAGAATTCTCTTTATGCTATTTAATGGTGAAACGTTTTTTTTGTTATGTAAGCAGTTTCTACATTTCTGATTGAAGGTTAAACTTGCAGAAAATATTAAATGTGTTGAATACTTTTTTCTGCAGGGCAGTGTCTTCTTGATAACCTTCGTTCGATCAACAACAAACAAACAACGATAGAAGCCGCCAGGATGTGTTTAGACATTGCTACCGGCATGGAATATTTGATCGCTCATGGATGCTCACACAAGTAATATAATTATTTAGGACTTTTTCTGTAAATAAGATTCCTGCAGTGTATTTAGCAGATTATAAAAATGTATATAATTGTATAATCTGTATAACGGCAACACATGAATAATAATTTGCATGGAAATGGGGGTAAATTGTATCTTTGTCAACGCCCCTCGGTGCCCCTTGACAAACAAAAATAAACTTGGGCAAAAGGTGCTGAAATTTCAACGTTCATGTAAGCAGTATTACATTAAGATTTAAGAGGAATTATAAAGACATAATTGAAGGGTTTTCAAGGTATTTGTTTTCAATATGTAATATTTCAATATAAAAAAATAAATAGCTGAATACAACTAGTTTAACTCAATTTTTGTCCGGGTTTCACCATGTTTTAAATGCTACGAAAGGAATTATTCCCAGATTTATAGACATACTATTAATTACAGAGTGTCGAGGAATTGATGGGTGTTGTAACCATCTCTGTTCCATGGGCCTATCTGTAACAAGTAAAACTTTGCCTTTAACTTTAAACAACAACATTGTTACATTAGCTTAAATCAAACGGAAATTATTTATCTCATACAGTTATGTTTATTTCCTTAAAATCGACTTTCTGGAATTACAATGTGCTCAATTGCATGTTTGGCCCTGGCGACGTCATATGTTTGTTTCAATGGTGGCCTTGACAGGGTTAAGTAATATCAATTTTAAATATAGAGGAGACTACAACTTCCACATCGCGGTTCGTCTTTATTTAGTGTCCATCAGGTGGATGCAAAAAAGTATTATCATATCTAAAAAACAACGTCAAATAAATAAACTTTACAAGTTGCGTACTAATGATGGCATGGGGTTAGCATAATCATTATGACATTGTATGCATGTACTAAATTATCTAAAAGATCCAAGGCCACTGTAAAAGGCAAAATCCATCCATAAACTTCAGCAACAACTCCAAATACCTTCATAAAGATATGCAAGACTTTTCTATGAAAGAAATTAAAGAAACATCATTGGCCTTGGGCCATTTCAATAAAGATTTAAGTAGATTAAAGAAGTAAATTGAACTTATCATGGCGTCAAATTTTGTGTGTTGTGTTAATGAATTATGCGAATAGACTGCAGCCAGTACTTAAAATGATGACAAAGTAATTACAATTAATAAAAACAACTTGTTGACATTTGTAACGTTTCTACAGATTTAAGATTGATTTATTTACGGCTAAGATCTTTTACTGAAACGGGCCCAGATAGCATAGGGAACAAGAAGAAAAAATTGTATTTAGTATCACTTTATTCAACATAAATATCTCAATAATGGCAATAGGATCCATGACTCGAACATTTAAACACAAACGATGTGAGGTATATAATGTGAAGAAAAATACATTATGATAGTACATAATACATTAATTTTGAGTTAAAACTTTTGACAACAGTGCTTTGTTTGTGAATCCAGTAAGTGTCTAATATTAGCTTTAAAAGTCCTCAATGGGCATAAAAACTAAACGTTTAAAGATAAACTCTTACTCCCCCAAAAAGCAGTACCAAAAAAACATCAATTGATTTAATATAACGAAAAGGATAAATGAATATCGCGTTTTATCTTTATAAGAATTGTTGGGATAAAAGTGAGGTTTGTGCACATAAACTGGTTTTAACCCCCAGTAAATTTACAGTTTACTGACCGTTCCAAGGCGGTACCTAACAATTCTTGATATACATACCAATTATTTATATATATAGTATTTATGCACTGTGCTGTTTGTAGAGTTTTGTGCTGTTCTATGTTTCTTGTTCGTGATTTTGTGTTCTATGTCTTTGGCGTTTGCCCATTGCCACTACACCGGGTTTATGTTTAAACTATTTGCTACTGAGTATGTTTCTGTAGCTGTTTGCATATATATTCAAATCGTTCAATCTGCGTGCAGCTTGCTATAAGTTCTTTTACTGAACTTTGTGGCGACAAAATTATACAAATTTAATGCTGAATCAATTAAACTGTTAAAGTCAGAACGATAATTGTTTATACGTTTGCCTTACTTGATGGCTTGATTGACGAACATATGGTTTTTACAAAAACAAAGACAAGTTACAAAGAATAAAACAATCGAACTTGTTCATTTTTCATCGACTCAAATTTAAATTCAGCGCTATTAGTGAAGTTAAAAGTAATCACTTTCAACTATACTGCGAAC
Organism: Mya arenaria; assembly: GCF_026914265.1. Lineage (NCBI taxonomy): Eukaryota > Metazoa > Mollusca > Bivalvia > Myida > Myidae > Mya > Mya arenaria. The sequence goes on from NC_069122.1 coordinate 9,712,286, forward strand.
CAATGTAAACATATAAGAAGAGTCTTGAATGTTTGTTTCGACAAGAATATCTTTAACATTACTAAAGACTTGTATTCGTGCAAATTCCTAACAGTATTATAGCAAATTCCAATTTGTGTTTGTTTTTGTTCTTAATATTCGTGAAAGAAGTGTTAAACTGCATCACAAAATAACGAATTTTATGCTATTATCCTTAAAAACATTAACCTATATTTCAAAAATGTTTGTCAATTCCCGATCAATCAATTCGGCACTTTGTTTCTTGTTGTAGGACTCTCGCAGCCAGAAACTGTTTCATAACAAACGATTGCGTTGTAAAGATATCGGATTACGGCATTTACGGTGTTGCAACGAGTTTGACTGATAAACTACCCTCGGGTCCAGACAATACAAGAAAAGGTACACATTGTTAAACAGCCTCTCATATTGGATAAACCAAAATCATTTTTGTCAGCGAGGGTGAGAAAGAGGAGGAAGGGTTGTAGGGAGAAAGGTAGGGCAGAAAGGGAGATTTTCCGGGCATTACGTCATAAATCAGCAGCCATATTGATTAAATGCTTTCATTTAGAAGCGGTTAAGCATTTTTACACAGATTTCCTTAGATAGTCCAATGGGTTTATAAAATGTACTTTAAATTATTTCTCGGAATCACAATAGTTCAAATAAACAGAGTTATAGCAACACATTGCTCCAGCCGTGGAAGCATGATATTATTATTTCCATTCAGTGTGCTGTAAAAGATTTTATTTAATATAAAATATTTGTGTATGCCTTCAATGTGCAATATTTCGATCAGGAGAACGACCGACAGAGGAGTCGAATGTCTGGAGCTACGGAGTGGTAATATGGGAAATCTTTTCTAGGGGAGCCAAGCCCAATTTCGAACGCTATTTTAGGAACAGTAAGTTGTTTTGAGTCTTTATTAATGCATATATATTTAAATAATACCCTGAAATTTAAAAAAACAACAACAACAACATTTGAAACTTCTGTATCTTGTTTTACGGCTTCAAATTAATATTTAGTTTTTTAGAAGTATGAAGTTACATGGAAGTGTAACAATAACATGAAACAATTTGCTTAACAAGTGTTTGATTAACATGATTGAGTTAGACCACCTGCGTCGAATGTCGGATACAAATTGATTCGAAGATTAAAAATACATTTGGCTTTTTTAACATCGTTTTATTGTGGATAACAGATAGCTTGAGAACTATGTGTGCTTAAGTCGATTACAATCGGACAGAAATATAATTTGAAAACACAAAAAAATACGATTGATAAAGACTTCACAGAAACAACAGTGGTCAGTGTAAATGTGTCATTACCCCTAGCACCGGTTAAAGCTGCAATCTCACAGATTTACCATTTTAACAAAGTTTTTATTTTTGTCTTGGAAAGAGCAAAGTTTTGCGCAAATATCTGCAAACCAATGAAATAAGATTGCTGACAAAAAAATCAGATCGTAGATTTTCATATTTCCGTTCGAAAATTAATGTTTTATGGCTTAAACCGTTAGAAACGGTTTAAGAAAAATGCATAAAACATCAAATTTTGATCTTAAATATAAAAATCTGCGATCTAATTTTTTGTCAGCAGTCTTATATAACTGGTTTTGATGGATTTTCGTAAAAATTGGCTCGTTCCAAGCCAAAATATAAAAAAGGTGTCAAACTCATTAATCTGTGAGAGTACAGCTTTAAGGAAGTATTCTATTTTCAAAAATCGTTATTCTATCAACGCAGTCGCTGCCTACAATGGTTAAGACATACTCTTTCTTCAGAGAAAACTTAGTATTTTTATTGAATCAACAAAAGTTGTTATTTTCACTATATCCTAACGAGTGAAAATATCATCTTTAAGAACTACTTTAAACATCAATCGAAGTAACTTCCCTCTGATAGAAACTGAGTACCTCACTTTTGAACCAGTAAATTATGTCAATAGGAAAAATATGATATTAAGAAGAGATTGGATATGTTTGAAGTAAGATCGTTTGAAAATAAACCCAAATTACCGTGAATATGACCATATTATTCAAACGTTTATTGAAGCTGAATGCTCGAAAATTTGCTTTTGTACAAAACCGAAGTTATCGAGGTAATATAAACGTTCAAACATCTTTTAAATGTGTCTGACTTCGTAATACGAAATTTCCGTAAATAACACAACAATTAGCAGATAGTTAGGTGAAATACTACAATATTCCACCACAAAATGTCAAACGACCATTGGACTGTCAGCATTTAAGTGTGGTCTTCACTTCATCTTGGAAACTACTTATCAAAAGCGAATCCGACTGATTTCTGACATTGAGGCTGAATTAGTATCCATATTAATACCTTGAAACAGTTTTAAACCCAACGTTAATCAACACTTTCGACTATTCAACTATTCATTCAGAAAATAAAAGAAAACAATTCGTGGTTTAACTGTTATTAAACTTAAATGCATCAATAAAAGCTTGTTGATGATTGTTTATGAAATGTTTGAACTGAAACACGAGAAGAATAATAAACTTTATTTTCAGAAAGAGACCTACGTCTTTCGATGATTTTAATCGTTAAAGCCTAGAAAGAATATATTACTTAACAAATATACAGCAGTAAACATATATACCTTTATGTCACCTTTTTTATGTGTATACCAAGTTGTTTATGCCAAGACAAATATTTTACATACACAAATATCTACTTTGAAATAGAAAAAAAGCTCAAAATATATTGGAGTTAAATTATACGGCAAGATACGAAACTAAGTTTGAGTAGAAACTGTCTTTGTTCCAAGTCAAACAATTTTCTACACTTAATAATAAACAAAAACATTATATCCAACTTGGTATCAGAAAGAGGAAATGTTTGGACATATCTAGAATGTGCGCATTGTTATCATTTGATAACGACATGGTTGCAAAACGCATGTTTGTATTGGATAAATAATTTTCACAAACCGGCGTAGGTACGACAATCTAAGCCGTTGGCGATTAAAGCTGCGTGAATCTGACTAAAAAGGGGTTACCTACCAAAATAGCTAGTTGAAACAGCTATAAATCTCCGATATTAGAGTGATTTTACTTCAAAAAAAAAAGATTACCACATTAATACAATTATTTAATATACATAAAAGGATGAATAAATGTCGAAAACAATGATTATTATGAAGGATACTGCGTTTAATCATTTGAGAGAAAAGTTTTTGCATAAAGTGCTCTGAATGTATTCCTCCGTCTGCAGATAGAGTTGGAATCTCTAATCATTGAAGTACTTGGGGTTTTCGTATAAGTTTGTTTGTATTTGTTTTATAATTAAGTTTCCTCAAGTTAATGCATACTTTGATAAGATTTACCTTTTGCGTGTTTTCTTTATGTAGGATTCTTGGGATTAGAGTGAGGTTTGTGCACGTAAACTGGTTTTAAACCCCCAGTGAATTTTCATTTTACTGACAGTTCCAAGGCGGTACCTAACAATCCTTGATAAGCTTACGGTTATATATAGTATGTATGCACTGTGTTGTTCAGGGAGTTTTGTGCTGTTCTTTCATATTTCTTTTTTGTGATTTGTTGTTTTTGTGTTCTATGTCTTTGGCGTTTACCCAGTGCCATTAAACCGGGTTTATGTTTAAACGTTTTCCTACTGAGGTTGTTTCTGTAGGTTTTCATAAGAATTGAGTGCAGAAAACACGGTATTTCTGTATGAAATAGTAGATCACAGTTTATATTTTAGCACTCACCAATAATTTAATATTTTAGCGTTTTCAGCTATTAAATACACGGTTACAATCTTGTTATCAGTTTTTAAAATTTTCCATAAATACATTATTTAGTACGTAATTAAAAATGTATCACTCAAAATCGATGATGGTTATACATGTGTATGTATTGGGTTTGAATAAAAGTGTCACTTAAGCATAAGAGAAACATATATTTTGTTCGCTTTCAGAGCAAGTATTTTATTTCACACGTGATCATAGAAAAACATATGTTCACGAATGGCTACCTTTATCAATTTATTGATATTGAATTAACATAAAATTCGATACATTGCAACTACAGTATTAACGAATTTTAAGGAACACCAGACATCATCTAAAAGTATAGGTAGGTAAGTTAACACATTATGACAGAGTTAACCTCCGTTTTCACCTAAAGTATACTGTTGGTATTTAATTTTTAAAACAGTATTAAGATTCTTATTGGATTTTCAGAGGAGTTTCTGCCAGTTTCAAGAAGTATACCTGACAGCATCTATCACCTCATGAAGCGCTGCTGTGCTTTCGATTCTAAGGAGAGGTTTCTATTCACAGACATCCTTAGACAGCTTCGCCGACTTATCGAAAATCCCCCATCCACAGAGAAATGGAATTAATCAGTAACATTAAAGTATGCGTTTGTGTTAGTACATCGATCTTCAGAAGTATAATGCACGCATTCATGCACTTTCACTAGTTATTTAACTATTTGTTTCACATCGAATAGTGACGAAGTTCTTTCGATAATATGTTTAACCCTTTCATTGACACAGATAGTCGTCTTTCTTGAAAAAAGGCTAGCACTGACTAGCTTTTGTTTGAATTGATATTGTTGTGATCTACCTTCACCGTGATAAAAATGAGTTTTTAGATGATATCTGGATTGCAAAAGACTTCTGTCTGTTTTCAAATATGGGCAATATGTTGAGTGGGGTACCTATTTTACCTAACATAGCTCATCGATATGTATTGGTATTCAGTTTAAAATCAGTTAGCAAGTATCATATTTTTATCATGTTTGTATACGTTTGCTTTTCGGATGTACTTGTCTAAACATTAAATTGCTATTTAAACTGTAAAATCCATTATAAAGTTGAAGCAATATTTTGTTTATATTGAAAGAAACTTGATGTTATTATTTATGCAAACAAAGACATAGTTATACATAAAAATAAAATTGCATGTGTTATTCAAAACGGATTTTTCTTAATTTGATAAAAAACGTGCCTTGGTTGCCGTTTGTGAAATAGTGTGCAATCGGCATGCCTTAATGTCATATATCAGCTTAATTTAGATGTGGTGTTGTACGTATACTGATTGAGATTGCCTTGATAAATGTTTACCTTAAATCAACGTTGCTGTTTTTTCTGTAAACAGAGACATGTAATAATAGATGGAATGCATGCACTACTTGATTGTATTAATGTATTTATGTACAGTGATTTTTTATCTGAATTTCATGTACCTTGCTGTAAATGGCAATATTTAGAGTATTTTTTCTCAAATAGTAACTTGTCAAGGATTAAGCCCAAACCTGCTTTTTAATTCTGCAAATGAGTGATTTTCGTCTGGGTAAATAGTTTATAAAGTGTAACACATTTGTAACACAATGTTATTTTGTTTAATTTCTTATTTCCTGTATTGAACTAGATTACCATCATCACTTTATAAAATGGTAATATACATGTCTGATAATCTGCTTACTAAAAAGATTAATTGTTGATGATACCTGGTAGCTTAGACCATATTTTACTTGAGCACATTTAGTGCACCTTTAAAACAGTGTTCAGATTTTACTCATTTATGTTTTATTTCCGCATTTTAAGCATAATCATGATATAAATGTGTTACGATACCCAACATAATCCCACATTTTGTTGTATTATATGATATATGATAGTAAATTAGGAATTGTGTTAACAATTTGATGTATATATTTATATACTCTCTTATAACTAATTTACAATGGCCATGTGTGTATATATCTCGTGTTGAATGTGTCAAATGTATATCCTTGTTTTCTCTGTACATGGATGAGGCTTTAATAAACAGAAATTAATCTAAACCACAATTCGGCTTTAACCAACACTTATATGCGAGACAGTCGCCACAGAATGACTCATGTGTCCCTTAATCATTCCTAGTCTATATTGCCTAGCCAAACATACGCTTTAGAGGCTCTATGACACTCTTTTAAATATGCCCAATAACAAACATTATGAAATCATTTAATGTTAATAAATCTTATAAAGGTTCTACCCAAGTCAAATCCGTGCCCAGTAAATCCAAATCCTGTTACATTAAAGTTCATCTTAAGCCAAACTTACCACAGGGGGGGGGGGTGGATATGGGGTCATACATCCAACCCAGCTCAAAATAAACACAAAAGCAGCCACAATTAAGTCCATTAGGTGCCATACAAACGCCAAAGCAGCATTACAATGTTGTTTTACCACAGAAGGATTCTTCACAAACCCTTCAAGGGTCAAACTCTTCCTATTGTGACTACAGTCATATAAAGCCTCATCAGTACAAAATAGAACACATTGTTGTAACCATACAGCCCATCCAAGGAACAAACCATTTTATATGAAGCTCTAATTACATCTTCTCAGTACCAGATAGACCACATTTCTGGCTTCAATAAGTCCCACTCAGAGCCAAACAAACACAAGCGCAACTCTTATTAAGTCTAGTCAATGCCAAATAGCACAGTAAGGCAACCGCAAAGACCGTTCCGAGCCCAACAAATATATGCAGCTCTAAGTTAGTCTTCCTAATGGCAACTATACCATATCTCCGCAACCAAAACCATTTCAAAGCTTATCAAACCCATGTGCAGTTCTATTTAAACCAACCCAGTGCCAAACAGGCAACTATGAAACCCATTTAGAGTCAAATAAAACTAATACAACTCAAATTAAGCCTAATCAGTGACAGCTTTATCCTACCAATTTTGGCAACCACAAAAAACGTTCAGACAAATGCAAACCAATCGGCTGTTCTAATTAAACCTAGTGTCAAACAGACCACACCTTTGCCACCATTATCCCAATTTACGGCCAAACGACATAAGAGCAGTTCTATTTAAGTACATTCAAATATACCACTTTTAGCAACTATAAAGCTTATTCAGTGCTCCGTAAACCCAAATGCAGCTCAATAAACACAAGTAGACCACATTATGTTTGCAATCATTAAGCCCATTTAGAGCCAAACAAAACATGTACTGCTCTTATAAATTCTGCTCAGAGCCAAATTAGACTACATTTAAGAAACCTTTAAGCCCATTTAAAGCCGAACAAACTCATTTGTTAAGTAAGCATGTTTATAGCTAGACGGACTACATTTCGGCAACAATTATGCCAAGTTTGAGTCAAATAAACCCGTGTGCTTCTTTATAAGGCATTCTTAGTGCCATACACTGCGCATTTTGGCATCCATAAAGCCCTTCCATGGCTCAATTAATCAACAGCTGTATAATTAAGCCTAATACTCAATGCCACGTTGTGGAAATATTGGCATTTATAACCATATTTGATACATCCAGAGTGGCTTCAATTGCAATAATTCTATCCCGTAAATTTGTATTTGCATCATATACTAGAAAATCGTGCAGAAAATCTTGGTGGCATTTTAGAAGGTTGACCTTGGAATTACTTTGACCTTGACCTTGAAGTATTTAATACAGTGTATAACTGTTAGGTACATTGGAAACAAAGACAATAATCTTTGAACTATGTATCCCCTTCTATTTAAATGTGTGCCATATTTAAAGGTTCCACGGCAACAAGAAGTTTGTTTTTGAGGAACGTTTGGATGAATTTTGAAAAAGTTCAATTTCGACATATTTAAAAAGTATACAAAATTACCCTAAAAAAGGTATTCATTCAGCTAACAGTAACAACCACAAGTATATATTAACATGATAAGGGTAATGTTGTCATCTTCTCGCGGTCGTATTGGACAAATCCAGAGTGGGTCCTGAGCTTTTTTTTAATCAAATTGTCTGTTAGTAACAAAGTTTCAACTTTAACCCAATGTACACAAATGTTTCACAATATGACTTGCAGAGCAAAACAGTTCATAAAATCAGATATTAATCTAAATGAACAGGTCCACTTCCCAGACCTGTATTTCTGGTCATATGACCCATGTAAAATACATGTGTTTGTCATTTTGGGAAAGGGATAACTCAAACGGCCGGATTTAAGCTACTACTTGTCTGCTGAACGATTTTACTGGGTACATTTGTGTTCCTCACAAGGGTCAACATTTCGAATGTAATATACGTTTGATATATTATTAAAATTCCAATATGTATTCAGGTGACAAATCTAGTAGATGGCTACAACAACGAAAACGGAATATTCAATGTTCTTGTAGCAGAAATTTATATCCATACGTTCATGATCAACGCTGCCGCCCATAGTTATGTTCTGGTCGAGTTAGTAATTGATGGTTAAGTTAAAATAGTGTGTTGGCTGACACTGATGATATACATGATATCACTACAGGGACAGCAAATTGTGTGACTAGTACAAATAGCTGACAAGCATGTTTTTATCGCTAGAGTTTCGGAATCCATATGCAAAATAATAAGTTGTTTTCACAAGCACTTGCAAAGTTTTCAGGTTTTATAATGAACTTAATGCTCAGTCATAGAGGAATAATAAACTGTCAAGCTGGGATCCCAACATTAGAACCTTATTTTTACCAAGCTCGAAAACGTTAAAAAAATACGCCAGCAAATTCGATAAGAAAATAAAAGTTGTTTTAATTTATTGATGTTAAATCCTTTGTGTGTTCATTGCGTAATATATAGTTTGTTGCATTTATTTACATTTATATACATTATACTAATTATCGCATATAAATTTTGCACGTAATGAACTGGTTACATTTATGTAGATGTTTTCGAGCATATATTTTTTATAACATTTTAATATATAATGGGCTAGCGACCGAATGATTCATAAAGGATCATGGAACTGTTTTTAAATGTGTTCTAAAAGGTCAAACAAGGTCATCGTCTAACCTGACAGCCGCGCATATGTTGCTTTTATATGAATACGTTACTATAAATAGTAACAACGATAGCCGCCTCGTGTTCTCATTCTGAACGTCAAAATACCACATTTATTTCTTAAAACAAACGGACTTCATAATCAATAAAAAGTTTAGCGTTTTTGTCAGACTTCAAAAAATAATTGCCATGGATAAAAAAGGAATTTTAGATTCTGACTTACAGTTGAATTTTACGATATTGAGTTTTAAATGTGGGGCCAACGTGCTGCCTTGATAAATCATATTTGCTTCAAGACTCAATAAAATAAAGAATTAAAATATTAAATTGACGCCAGTTTATGTCACAATAAACATTTTTCCCGACCCTTTGGACCAAAGAACATGGCATGAACATACTATCAACGGTGACGATGCATAGCGGATTCTTTCAGGGCTATTCGATATTTGCGAGTTTTATCCGGCGCCGATTCGGAATCTATTCAAAAACAATCTTTGCAAAAGTAAGGTTAAACTTATCGAATTATCTATTATTTTACTCTAGTATCCTTGTATAAAAGACTTAAACAGATTATAGGTGACTATTTTTGGAATTTAAGATATGTCGTTTTAGGATCGTGTCAAACATACAAATAATTAAAGAAATTGAAAACGTAGATGAAAGAGCAAAGACTGTTATTTTTTTTTGTATCGTTACATAAACTTAAACATTTGACACTGATAAAAACAAAAACAAAACAATACAATGTTAAACATTCAGTCGTAACGTACATGTAATATTGGTATGTGTCTAGATATTCAATAGTTATCAAATATCATCAGTAAACGACACGAGTGATCTCATCAGCTTTTGAATAGCAAATTACCCATCAACAGTTGAATTTCAATTATAATTTTCTTGTAAAATGCATACTTAAACTTGAGTAAAGACCAATAACACCATTCGCCATGTTGAAGAGCAAATATTTTTTGCTCGTGTGCGAATAAATAGATGTGTGCTCTTCGCAGATTGCTAAATCTGAGTAACTTGGAGCTAAATACGACTGGAAAAGGTTTGTGATTTTATATATAACTTATACTTCTGTTTAATTAATAGAAAAACAGTTGGTTGGAGATTAATATCAGTCATATAAATTCATGAAGAGTATTTAAATGAACTTCAGATATCACTTATTTGTACATTTTGTCATTCAATGGCATATTAAAAATGGATTTGTCAGAACAAAGCTGCCTGCACGGAACGGGTGTTATTTGTCGTGCATGCACACATTGAAGATAATTCCACATTCTTATGACAAAAAACTTCCATCCATATAGCTTCTTATTGGTCATTTGATGTTTTTTGTTTTTGTGTTTTATGTCTTTGACGTTTATCTTGTGCCATTAAACGGGGTTTATGTTAAATATTTTGGCTACTGAGCTTGTTTCTGTAGTTTTTCACAAAAGTATTATATACGATTTACGCATTGTTACGATCCTATCGTATTCGTAACATATCTTAATAAACAGCTTTGTTTTCACCTAGTCGAATCAATAAGAGCATAAGAAACATTCAGAAAAATATTAAAATATCTACTTTAGTATATATCGTGTTTTGTTTCAATGTAGTTTGGGTTTATTAGAATTATTTCATTTCGGAAAATTGTTGATATTTCAGCAAATATTTTGACAGACAGTTTATGTCTTTCTTTAAGATAATAACACGTATGAAATGAGAAATAAGAAAACCGATGTGTTTTCAATAAAAGAAGCTCAATTTAAACATACAATAATGATGTCCAGCGATCAATGAAGATAAAAAATCGAGACAAAAAAGACGCAAAGCATAATTGTAATAAGTTATCGACTATAAAAATGCATCAGAAATTGTTTCACTTGGTTAAATGTCAAAATGCAAATTTTTGATGGTGGAAAGTGAAAAACAGCGAAATTATTGTAAAATCTAAGGACAAATAAACCAAGACAAGATTTTATCAACATTACTATTGACAGCAATCAGCGTTTGACCGTATCAAAGGTAATTATTACTAAATGAAGCAGTAATCCCTTATTTCAGTCAGCTAACTGTCAGCTTTACCTTACTTTTTTGAGCCGGGTTCCATGTGTTGATATATTTTAGACATCAATATCTTTGTCATGTTTATGTTTAAAATTCATAAAAATGACATATGGATATTTATGACAGTTGCATACGACAACAACCTTTACAGGTACGAGTTTATATGATTGGGAATGGTAACATAACATTGTTTCTGGTTTAAATAAATAAGATCTGCGTCGATCGTATGTGCGTCAAAACGAAACAATTCCATTAAAAGCTACCATAGCTACTATAGCATTATCCTATTTGAACCGACCGTAAACATTCGCACAGGATGTACATACCATATTTAACGACAATTTAAACGTTAGTTGCATGAAAATACACGAGTTGGTCACGATATTCGCACGAGACATTTCCGGACGCCGATAAATTTAACTGTTTAACAATCTGTACGATATGCGGCTAACAACGACGACAATAGTAAATTTCATACGAGATAAATCCCAAAACCTACGACTTCCATAAGACATGAGGAGAGTTGTAACCTCTCCGCGACTCGTGGCAAATGTTTTGACAGTATGGCAGGTGTATTAATATTCAAATAACAGTAGTTTAGTAGTATATATATAAATTTTCAATATAAATAAATTAACCACCAGATATAATCATTAATTCATGCAATTCAAGACATTGAAGACGAAATCTGGAAAACATCACTCAATAATAAGCGATCAGTCCAATGTTTCAAGCTATCGCTGAAATATATCACATCTTCAACCACATAGATTTTTATCAGACCAAAATGACGTCTATTTTTCCATTCCAATAAGTAAAAAAAAGATTTCCTACATGTGTTGACATCTTGGTCAATGTAAAGAGATGATTCCGGGCAATCCCGTAACGTATCTACGTTGACAACCTGTTTACATTGATGAAGACGCGAACACTTGTTTGAAATGTACACGTTTTCGCCGAATTGGTCATCTTTATCGTTCTCATCTAATTTTCAGCGACGTCTCCACGTTATATTCTATAAGATTTTCAAGAATCGCTTCCTATGCAGAATTCGACAATAATCCTCTGGTGTAAGACATTTGTACAAGCGAATATCTACCAAAAAAATACAACCGTCGCGATTGGAATAAAACTATATATGGTAGAATGCTAAATTGAATTATTTTAACTGGTTCTAATGAATAGTTCGAAAACATTCATGTTATAAATTAATTGCCGAATTTCCATTTTGTTTCAAGCACCAATGTCTTCGTCATAACGTTAATTGATAGTGTCACAAAGCATGTTTGCTTAAAAAATCAAAAAGTATATTTACGTGCTTTCCTTATAAAACATTTAAGGTGCTGAAGAAAAAAGGGTCAAAGAAATGTATGCTTACCGGATAGAATACTGATGCAAGATACATATAATCTGAACACATTGTAAAGACTCTTGTCGAACAGTAACGAGATATAATTATTCGCAAGTTATAAGATAAAATAATTGTCGGAATGACGATATTCCTTTGACATTTTGGCGTCTAATGATATGAGGCATTTTCGAGCTTGCATGAGTTCCTTTCACGGGATATTTAAACTAGTCCGATGGTTTTTCTGTAACAAAAATCCGAATACGTGAGGTTTTAATAATCAAGCACGCTTTAATATCGGGTGTATTCGAGTTTAATACAAGTAAAACAAGCTTATTACAGAACGCTATTTGTAAATGCAATTCTAATACGATGTTGTGCCCCGATTACATGATAAGTTGTGGCTCTTTGTTTACGCGGGATGCCAGGTGATTATGACAATTGCGAAACTTGCTCGAAAAACAACTCGGCCATTGTCGAAATATATACTATACATAGTATTTAAAACGAATAAATGCCTTAGTAAATCCGTCATTATTCGGCACACTATGTCGCAACCAAGATGTTCGCTACATGCCTTGTTCTGTATTTAATTGCCATGACTCGGCAGTTGTTAACGGACGAGCGAGCATATATTTGATTGCGTGAATTTTTAAGTTCGCTCGTTTGTCGTTCCAAACACCTTACATGCAAATGCAATGACGACCCGCCGTCACTCGTATTAAATAATTAACGACAGTATGACGAGGGTATTAATACATTTAATCTGATAATGTAATTTAAGGTTGAATTTATCATTAAACTACGAGTAAACACGCTCTGCAGCTCGATTCAATCAAAAAGCAATATAACAATTTCACAGCAATATAACAATGTTAAACAAATCATGACATTCAAAATATCATTAACCATCCAAAATGTGAGTTACACTGAATTAAGTCCTTCTATCATATCAGGATGGCAACAACAGTCGTTAAGACAACCCTCGAAAACCATACTGAAGTTATTAATTTCTACAGCAAGATTTTGAAGAATGCTTGGCGTTGCAGCTATCATGGCTAGAGAGAGTAATTGACTACACAGATAACATTCTTAAAATAGTTTTTGCACTTAAAACGTTTCTTTTCATTTGGTGTCATGCCCAAAGACATTTCAAGTGGTGTGTTTGAAGAGTTAATATCCCTTAATCGCATATGAATGACATTGTTTTTATCAAATTTAAAAAAAACAACAACATAGTTTTATCTTGTCTGTTGTTTTTTCGATTAGTTAAAAGGAACACGAAAGTAAAGACTTGTTGACCGCAATATTGGTATATAGGAATTCCACATGGTATTAACATTACCTTAAAGGGATTTCGTTGCTGATTCGAAATAAAAATATATACAATTTTTTTTTTACTCATAAAGTAATTGCGGTCATTAATTAGCTATTTTTCTTACACGGAAATATATTTGAAACCATTTGTTGTTTTCCTCGTTGTGGGTCGCTGCAGCGGCCCGCTATATTTAAGACGTGGCGAGTAAAAGGTTTATGGAGACTTAAGAACTTGGTTGAAAATATGCGTCTCTTTTTCCTAAAAAAATTAAGTACTTTTGAGCTGAAATGTAGACACAGTCAATTTTACCCTTGAATACATGAGTTGTCGTTCTTACCATAATGATTGTCTCGTCATTAAATAAACGGTGTTACTTTTGACATTAATAATGTAGACACAGTCTATTTTTTACAGAGTTGTCTTTCGTACGTTTGTTTTTACAACGTTTCTGGGTACGTACTAAAGTGCTGACGAGTTAGCTGACGGTATAGAAAAAGAGTAGAGTTGCTGACCAATTTCTGACCATACAGACAAAGAAGGAAAAAAAAGTTTTGCAATTAAAGATTTTTTAAGACTTATTTTGTTTAATTTATTTTATATACTCCTTAAAGTGTACTTATAGACGGATGTCTATGTATTTTTTATTGAAAATAGCAGTTCATTGAAATAAATTGAGTATTTTTTAAATTTTTTACTGGTTTGGTGAAAAGATGAGAAGATCCGCTCACGGATAAAATTACTGTTTACGTGTTTCATTTACAATTGTTTGAACCAATTATTTTAATTGTAAATGTAGCTTTAAATGTTAGCCTCACAACATAAGGAAAACTATTTGCACTACATCAAAGAACGATCAAAAGAATGTTGTTTGTCAATTAATTATTGATCATTTTAATCAAGAAATGATTTCTCCTTAATCTGTTGTATTTTCGAAGTTGTTTTGTGGAAAACAAGGCAAAATGATGCTAATAAAAAGTGACTTATTTGCATAGTGAAAACAGGTTTATCACACTCAAACAAAGTTGCAATATTAAAAACCAGTGACATCAATATATGAGTTGTTGTTCTTTTGCTTTCAATGGTTCATACAAATGAACTAGTTCATGAATATGGAAAGGAATTACTTTAAACCAATTGACAGCTGTGCTTATGCAAGAACTGTAACTTTGGTTTGCCTTATTTATGTCTTTTCCCGAGTAAGCAAGAGACATATTGATTTAGTGCTGTCTGTCTGTCACAAAACTTAGTCCCCTGTAAAACTTATAGTTGTACTGAAACCTGGAAGAAGTGTTTAATATAAACTGTAGTTGTGCATAGACTAATGCTTTACCAAAGTAGGTCTCATTGAAATCCTTCATAGCCTTGATTCGACATCAGCCATCACCAACTTCAAAATATTTACATCACAGTTTTTCTTGTTCTATATATATCACCTTGATAAACGGATGTTAATTGTCTGGTTTAAGTCATTTGACGGTGAAGAATGGAAAGTAACGGATTTGGTCAGTCGTGGGTTTCCGACGGTGGGTTGTATTGTGACGGTTTGTGTTTCTCGATAAGCGTCTGTAAGGCCTTGAAATGTGTGCCTAACAGCTTCGTACTCATGTCTCAAGTGGCAAGGCTAACCTTTGTCTAAGATAACTGTCGAGTAACGTGCTTTGGTGGGCGGAGAAAAAAGGACGAAAGTTCCACTTCCGGTTTAAATTATTTGCGCTTTTTTACTTTCAGATCTTTAAACATGACGAGCATTGTTACTTTGGGCGCTTTATGTGTATTAGTCGGACTACAATGGGTCGCAATCAAGCGGTGTTCCATTTACGACCCACCAAGCAGAGAAGTGAGTTTGAGTCTAGTTTTATCATAAATTAATATTCTAATTTTGAATTCTGATGCGATACATAAGTATCAATTGCTCCGGTGATATATTGGTTCGTGAAAGTAAGAATTTTTAAGTGCATTTGCGAGAGCGAGTTGAAGATGATTAGATTTTGTTTCAGGGTATTTGCGGGAGTAGGTTGACGATGATTGGATTTTGTTTCAGGGTATTTGCGGGAGTGAGTTGACGATGATGGGATTTTGTTTCAGGGTATTCGCGGGAGTGAGTTGACAATGATTGAATTTTGTTTCAGGGTGTTTGCGGGAGTGACTTGACGATGATGGGATTTTGTTTCAGGGTATTTGCGGGAGTGAGTTGACGATGATTGGATTTTGTTTCAGGGTATTTGCGGGAGTGAGTTGACGATGATTGGATTTTGTTTCAGGGTATTTGCGGGAGTGAGTTGACGATGATTGGATTTTGTTTCAGGGCATTTGCGGAAGCGAGTTGACGATGATTGGATTTTGTTTCAGGGTATTTGCGGGAGTGAGTTGACGATGATTGTATTTTGTTTCAGGGTATTTGCGGGAGTGAGTTGACAGACTGCATAATGCAAATCTGCAAGAACGGTATAGCGGAGAGGGTCAATAGCATAAAGCGATCACAGTCAATGTTACCCCTAGCTCTTTTTCTAGGTAAGATTGATACAATCTAACCTCCTTAAACATACGTTGAAATATTATTTTCAATGCCCATGTACCCAATAGCATGTATTAAAATATACTGAGTGAAAATGGCTAAATCTTTTACAAGAACTAGTTGAATTTCCTTTTACAACAATTTAAGTATATCGATAAGAACTGATTATTTAGACGAAGATCTTATTACTTGGGTTTTTCTCAATTTAAGACCATTAACAGTTTTCTTTAACCAAATTCAAAAATAGCTAACGAGGTTGAACATTTATCGTTCAGTTTGTGTCAAGATAGAATCAAAGCATGATGATGTTTAAAAGTGGACACATGTCCTACTTTTATCCTTTTTGTCTAGTTAGCGAACTGGTTAGTGTGCTCGCTTCTCACCTAGGCGACTCCGGGATCAACGCCCGGCCACCCTGTGAGTTTGTTTTGTAGTCACTATGCCGGACAAGTAGGTTACCCCCAGATAGTCCGATTTTCCTCACAAGTCAAGACCTCACTCTCGAGAAAAATCGTGCCAACGATAGTGCTTAATATAATGTTGTTATAACTAAACTGCAAAGGAAGATAATTATCAGCTCAATATTTAAGCTAAGTTACGTTTGTACACAGTACTAGATTGAATCTTATTGAGAGAGGATGTAAGTTTGACATTTTGTGACTTAAAGCTGAAAAATTTTAACATTGAAGTGGTAACAAAACTTGGCTCTTGTTGGATTGAATCTCGATGCTTCTTGAATAAGAAGTGGGAACTTTAACCTGTATATAACTCTTGAGACTGTTTGCTAGCGCCCTTTGAATGGATCAACCTGTGTAGCCTTCGGTTGGATGAAAACCGTTATGCACAAGACCACATCACAGACATAATAAGGGAACTAAGTAACCGGTACTTGTAGTTACTGACTTTCGTAATAAGCAGCTGACAAGGGTAAAGGGCAAATGACATTTAATGCAAAAAGTGATTTAAAGCCAATAATCTCATTTTGATTATCATTAGATACTCATATAAGACCAATGTTGTTTCATGTTCTTCACTATATACCCTTACAGGACTCAAAAATGATACCCCTTTAGTGAGAGTAGGAAAGTTTTAAATATGGGTTGGTTTACAAAAATGGGGTTCCGATTTCAATGCCAGTATATAGGGACGGTAGAAAGGGGTATTTCATCCCTTTTTATCGTGTTTTAGTAAAGATTAGTTTGGATACTGAAAACTGACGCCATTTTGTTTGGGAGCCTATACATATCTTTCCCTAGTCAAAAACTTCCAAATAGTTATCCCAAAACGAGGAGATAAAGGGTCGCCAACAACTTATAAGAGTATCTCGGGAAACCGCAAACAAACCTTTGGTGTAAGTCATCTGGGCCAACAAAGGCGTATCATTCTGGACAATATATATATCAACAATTATGTTGTCTTTTTGCAGATATGAATGCTAAAGACGCATGTGCCTATTTCAAGTCAAGATCACAAAATGACCTTCAGTCGTTCTCAGATGTTTCAATGAGTGAAGTCGAAGGCTTCAGCTTTTTCAAAAAGAGAGGCACTATCTTTATGTCCGGCGTTGTGTGCGACTGCTGCAAGAATCCATGTACTGTCAATGAACTTCAGATGTACTGTAAGGAAAACCAGTACGATGACCAGTACGATGACCTGTTCTATGTTTTCGGCCGATAGTGTCTGCATTGGGGTCTCAATCTTCATTGCTCGTCTTAAACACTGAGTTAAAGGAATTCGAACAGAAATGTGTGAGCTTTTTTAAAATGTGACCGAACCATTTATCTGTGACCTTATTCTAATGTCTACATATGTTTATTGGTTTTCTTATGACGATGTTTGTTATCAATAGAGTGTCGTTTATTTAATTAGTTGATATGTTTGACTGATTTCAGTGACTTTCATTGTATCATATGGGCATCTAGTTAGATACTACATGTTGTAACTGTGAACCTAAACCTGACCCTGTAATTCTTAGCCTTCTGTGAACGTTTTATTTTATTGTCAACACTATGCAAGTGCTGACAAGCGCTACAGCAAATCTATGTGTTTTTATTCACATCTGATCGTTGATTTTCTTTTGTGCTTTAAAACAGACCAATTTTACTTTATTTCTACTTTTTATTCTATGTGCAGGTCTCTCAATAAGAGCCGGGGGCCGGGGATATCCCCCGGCAATTATGGCTGTATGACCCGGCTATTATCAGGTTAACAGCTGTCATGATTGTATTCTTAAAATGTCCCTTTTCTTAAATAAAAATAATACTTTGACTAAACGTAAAAAAATGAATTGAAACGATGTATTACGATCAATTTTATTGTTAAATGCGCCCGATTGCCGATTTGCATCGTGGTATTCAAAGCGCTTGTATTTGAACTAATATGCATCTACAAGACTTGGAGTGCTTTGAATCCGACAGACGCTTATTTAAAATAACATGAGATGATATCGGCATATTAATTCGTTAAAATACAACCCAGAACATCGGCGATAACAAGCCAAATATTCGATAAAAGAACAACAACATTAAAATGCGAAAATGTCAAAAAGTAAAAAAGACAGGAAGGACGATGTTAAGCAAAGAAAAATGGAATCGTTCTTTGTTTCTAGGTACGTATATAAATGATATTCCAGTTATATTTATGGCGACTCAATGACGGCGCAATTGTGGCTTTGAAATGCCATTACAAGAACTGTACAAATTTCGGATACGATTATTTTCGACTGTGTTGATATTCTTTTGAGAGACCCAATTTTCTGTTACAATGACTGCTTTAAGTTAGTTTATCTGACATCTTACTGATCAGGTAAGTGGATTGTCATATATATAAATAAAAGCTGTTTGATACTCAGGAATGATGCTAACTCTCTCCCAGTTTTTTGAAGACTTGGAGGGGGGGGGCACTTATTATTGATTTGAGGTATCAAGTAACACTGCAATAGGAAAACCCCTGTCCAAATTATTTTAACATCTGATGTTAAGAATTTCAATATTGTTAATACTGCATTTACAATCTTTGATTTTTATTATACATGTTGTTGTATTGTACATGTTCAATTGTTCTTAATATGCATTGATGCAAAATAATTTATAGCCATACTCACATTTTGCCATGTTCTACCATTAAACTTTTGTACATGTTACAGGACTTGTGATCAAGACACTGTGGAGCCGAAGCAAGTGGAGACCAGTGCATAAACATCTGATGCAGAAGTTGGAACCAGCATGCAAACAGAACAGGTTGATGATGAACCTTTAGTGAAGAAGCCTCGAATGACTGTAAGACTTATTTACACCAAAAATGATTTTATTGTAAAATTTATGTGAAGAATTGTTGGTTTTAAATATTAAGTTTTAAAATTAAAGTTATTGTATAAATAAATGAGTTTGTAATTATGAATGAATAACCTTTTACCTGAAAATTTTTAAAGGGGCTAGGAGTTGTTGGTAAGTATGTGTGTAGTTTTAGATGGTGGCTGGTTAGAAATGATTTCCTGGTTGTGGCTTATTTCTCTGCACTGACCTTTCCTTTTATATGAAGCTATTTTTAAGATCTTTAGACGTTCGTAACATATTCTAGATTTCTTTAACAACTTGTAGGTGTAACATAGCATGTAGATATTTTTTATACTGTTTGCTTATCTAACACAATAATAGAATTAGATTTGTATTTATAATCTATCACTATGCATAGGTTGACCCATATTCAGTCAACAATGGCAAGCTGCAATGCTATACTTCTGCTTTCAATTGTTATAAATGCTTAAAGTTGTGCATTTGCAATAAATTAAAAAAATATTTATAAACATTTTTGCTTGAAACTTAAGTACCTTGGGTTCAATTGTTGTTGTTGTTTTTTTTAAACTTGATTGACACAACTCGAGAGATGCATGATAAGGTGAAATAGAATTATCTTATAAGCAGAACACTGTTGCAAAATTTGCTAGTCTGTTCAATTTTGAATTGAAGGTTATGCAAATTTTTTCAGTATTAAAGATATTGTTGTTGTTGATTATTACAAAAAGAACAGTGCGATAAGAATCTTAAATATTTGTGTGAACATTACTAAGTCATGCATTATCCACTGTTTACAGGTTGTGAGGAGACAGAATCTTCCAAGAAAAAGTCTGCCCTATCAGCTGAGGACGTCAGGAAGATTACTCATTCACTCTTCCAAGGATATTTGTGAGGCAGCTGGATGTTGCGATGTTTCCAAAACAGAAGACAGCAGGGTAAAGGCACTCTCCTACAAATTTCAGCACAGTTGGCTGAACAAGAAGAACTCATTTTGTGAGAAAACCGGTATCTGGTGGCTTGTTTATGTGGAAGGAGAAGGATTGTATTGCACACTGTGCAAGAAACATAACACATACAATCCCCAAACAAATCCAAGACCTTCAATGAGGAAGCCAGCAAACGATTCCGTCCTGAGGCTATTACAGACCATTTGAATACTAGGCAGCATGGTTTTGCTATTTCAGCCGAGCTCAATCAGAGGGTATCATTCTTTCAAAAAGAAATTTTGAAAAGAGATGAAGTGGAAGAGGACGTTTTGGTAAAAGCTTTTACATCCTTGTACTGGCTCACCAAAGAGGAACTAGCTAATAGGAAAATTACATCTCTTTTAAAGCTCCTAGAAGACTTGGGGTTGGATGAGATCAGACATTTTCAGCATCGCTCTGAAGGTTCACTGCGAGAAATGTTTTTAACATTAGGTGATGTTATGGAAGAAAATTTACTTTCAAGTTTAAAAGCAGCAGATCACTTTGGCTTGATGGTTGACGAGGCAAGTGACATTTCGGTATATGAACAAATGATTTCCTTTGTCCAGTTTTATGACCAATGTGCTGGTGAAACTAAGACAGCTTTTCTATCTGTTGACAACATACTTGAAGAAAACTCATCAGCAAATTCTGCAACAATCCATGAATCAATTGTCAGAATGTTGGAGGGTTTTGAAATTGACACTAAGAAGCTTTCTTCATTTGTTTCGGATGGGGCAAGTGTCATGACCGGAAAGAATACATGAGTTGCTAAACGACTGAAGGACTCTGTCAATAAAGAACTTCTCAACATCCATTGCATATGCCATCGGTTAGCGCTTGCATGTACAGATACTTTACAACACATTGGTTACATCAAGCAGGTGCAGCTTTTCCTTGTACAGCTTTGGAGCTTATTTGAAAATTCTCCGAAGAAACTAGCTGTGTACTTAAAAACACAAGTTGGGTTAAAAGGAGTTCAACTGACAACAGAACAGAGTCGACAGAAAGCATCCCGACGATTGAAGAAAGCTTGTCAGACTAGATGGCTGTCTTTCAATGCATCCATCCAAGCCATTGCAAAAGAATATCTAGCTGTTTTGCAAACTCTAAATTCTCTGAAAGAGTCAGATGCTGCTGCACTAGGTCTATTGAAAAAAATCAAAGATGTGAAATTCATTAGCACTGTATACATTTTAGCTGAAATCCTACCACACTTGGATGCTCTAAGTAAAACATTTCAGAAGGGAACTGTCGATTTTTCTCAAATAGGACCATCAATCGGCATTACTGTAGAAAAGCTGGACGAAGTTGTTGAGAGTATGTCACCAGTTACAAGATTACTCAGTGACTTGGCACCTGATGGAAAATTGAGTATTTGTGATATGGAAGCCACTGACAACCAAATACAAATGACGAAGAACCTCCTTGTGAAATATGTGGATGCACTGAAAACTAGCCTTGATAGAAGATTTGAAGAAACCCTTCCAGTGCTAACTGCTTTCTCAGTCTTCGATCTGCTGAAAGTTCCAAACAAGAAACATCCTGGCTTCAGGCAATATGGTCTTCGTCAGATAAGTGTTATGGCTGAACACTTTACCATGAACTCAGAAGAGGATGATAGACAGGGCATCATTGATGAGATCAAAGCAGAGTGGGGAAAAGTGAAATACGATTTGCTTAGCTGGAAAGAAGACTTTGATGATTATCAATCTTTAAAACAAGCATCAACTTCCACTAAGTCTCAAAAAGAATCAACATCCCAGATAACACCAACAGAATGGAGTTTGCAGCGCATTTACCAGTTGAGACGATTCTATCCAAGACTGAGTACCATTGCTGACATCATACTGTCAACACCTGTTTCAAACGCATGGCCCGAACGAGGTGCAAGTGCACTGAAAAGAATAAAGTGTCGATTAAGATCAAGCATAAGAATGACATGCTGCAAACGCTGCTGCAGATTTCAATCAATGGCCCTGTGGCTGGAAGTGAGGAAGCAAAGGCTGTCATCCACAAAGCTGTCAAATATTGGCTGAAAGAGAAGTCCAGGAGAAAACTTCCAAAGAAGGCAGATGTTGCGAAACTTAAAATTGTCAAAAAACCACATGATCCGATCATGACAACTGATGCTTCTGTGCAAACTGAAGGTGGAGAACCTATGACCCGAGACGAGATTGCGGATCTGGTTCGGGATGAAGTGCTTGTTTATAGCAAGGCATTTGATCTGCCATGGGCTGATGACTCAGAGCTGGAGGATGACTATTTTGATTAGAAGATGACTATTTTAGATGACTATTTTGATTCAATTTTCCTTTTTTGAATAAAAATATTTATGTTTTTGAACCAAGGATTATTTTTGTTTACTTGTATCAATGGTATTTACACATGTAAAATGATGTTCAAAACAGGAATTTTGCTCTAATGAGAGCTAACCTTGACTGAATTCATAATGCTTAAAATCGTTTTCGGTCGGGGGCCTGCGGCCCCTGGACCCCCGCCTGAATAGGGGCTCTGCCCCTAAACCCCGCTGGGGGAGGTCCCCCAGACCCCCCGCTTACTTTTCTATAACACCCTCCTACTTCAAAACTTATTGAGAGCCCTGTATGTGCCGTAGTTTCCATTGTATAATCTTATGTTATTGGTAGCTATTGGTCAATATGCTCAAGTCATTGTAAAAACATAACAACCATTGGAACAAGCTTGATGAACATAACATATAAACAATATTTTTCTTTAAAATCTTTTAAAAGTTTGCGATTTTTATATGCAAAAGGAAACATACATGTCACTGCTCGGGTTTCGACATTAAACGAATAGCGAAACATAGCACATTTATATAAGTCTGACCTTGTCATGTTTAAAGATAAACCATAAATGTCTGCGACTCCGATCTTATCTTGCGGAGCAATGGAAATGATATGTTTCGCCATATTTGTGTTTTTTTTCTGTTCAGGTAAGGGAATTTAACGCATTTAAATGAAATTACGTTATCCATAGATCTTCTTGCCTTATGCTTGAATATCAATACTAAGCATAACTATTTACATATGATACGTTCTCAGATTCACATAATTTGTTTCCTTACTGTATTGCATTGTTACGATATCTGAATAAAATGGCTGACATTTATTAAACTTATTCATTACGCTAAACACCGAGCATCAAAGCAGTGTTGTGTCGAGAATATATTATCTTCCTTTCTGTTAAGGGCCTTCCTCATTGCAAAAGTTGTTGGGAAAGACCAAATGATAAATTTGTTTCAAGTGCTCATGTTTATCTAATTTTGAGGAACATCCTTTTACTGGAGTAAAATATAAACCCTTTGCAACATTGTTTGGTGTAATAAGAAGTTGAGCAAATTTTACGAATGAATGTTCCATCAAAGTTTTACTCAAAACAAATAATAAAACATATAAAACGGTGATTTGCAGAATCAAATTCTTTGCGAGTTGTCACTATGTAAACAGCAGTGTTTACAGCAGAACAGTAGTACAAGCTGGGTGTCCAGAGATAAAATGTAAATGCAGCAGATACTGCCTTAAAACTGTACTTTTTTTACTTTACAGACCACAAAAATGTGTGAAAATAAATCATATAGTCAATAATCGTTGATGTGGTCTCTTTATAGACGGTGACATATTGCAAGCTCAACAGCGAATGATCTGCGCACACTTATAAGTCACTTGGCAAGCGATCGTCAACCAGTCGCCGACAAGACACTGTTCAGTCACCACCTCATTTTAATCAATAACCGTACTTTGCAACAAACGAGTCAACATTTTTGTCTTTACGAAACCAATTGCTGCAACTTGGTGATTAATCTCTTGTCGACCAGTGAAACGTCAAAAAGTCTAATCGGCCGCAGCTATTTTGTTTTATAACGATTGCATTCTGCGAACGATTTCAAATCGCATAACAAAATATTTCAGAAGTCTCTGAAACCACACATATGTCGCATCGCGGTCGCACGGTTGATATTACATGAGCTTTAACCGTTAGGGTACGGCATGGTAAAATAACGTTTAAGAAAACCCGAATGTTTAGTAGGATATATTGCACCTGTTGAAATTCAGTAATTAAAAGGTTTTGCATACAGGTGTCAAAACACAGCCACCGCTTGCTACAGGGTGTCAATACCATGGACGTAATTACCACGTGAGTGACGTCTGGGTAGACATGAACGGGTGCAACATCTGTGAGTGTAACCAGTATGGAGCCCAGTGCTATGGGACACAATTTGGGTGTCAATTGAACAGTGAGTGGAAGTAGTTATAAATCCCCATGGTAAATACTGTCATTCCTTTTCCTGCGACAATTGTAATGATCAGACAGTTGAACATTATAAACAAATTCTTGTCTTCAAATCACTGCCATAATATTGTGGAAACACTTCGATAGCATGTACTTTCAAAACAAAACTAACCGGTAATTTCGTTTAAACGTAAGTAACAAAAAAGTATAAAATTTACTTATATACACTTCTTTCGAAAAAGTATTTCAACGATCAAAGCGAAAACATTTTGTTAATATCATTTGTTTACTTAAGTCATATGACATATAAACTCCTATAACAATAAGAATTTACACGACCGAAATTATTTTCTGAGAAACGAATGCTGCACCATTGAGCCCCGCCTGTCACTACGCAACGAAAAGCTACCTCGTCGGTGACGTATTCACGACTTTGGACGGATGCAACAAGTGTTTGTGTACAGAAAGGGGTCAACAATGTACAGCAAAGCAATGTAATAAAACAGGCTTTGGTAAGTTGGTTTAACGTCATGTGTTAATTAAACAAGGGGTTGTCTATAGAGTATTTAGAAAGAGGTCTATATAGTAAAGCTTAGGTTTACAATTCAAGTGGCTTTTATTATTGCAGTTAAGTGTTTACGCATAGAAAAGGGTTTACACTGTTGTGTCATCCTGTCTACTTGGCTTTGGTAAGGTATTGCTTGAATTGTTGTTTTGAAAGGGGTCAAACGTGTAAATATTACAAATGCAACAACTTTTGTAACGAATGCAAATATTCGTGGACTGGGCGTTAGCAGACTTCAGTATTAAAAAAATAGGTTGGGATAAAAAAAAAAACGCCACACAAATTGTAGAATGTGCCCTACCAAGTATTGGCATACTAATTATATAGGATAACATGGTGTCTGTAAGTAGATACAATGCGAATTATTGTGAAATGTAACGGTATGAAACAGCGACAAAGAAATCTGACGTTGCTCAAAATACAAAACATATCACAAATACCTGTACAAAACTAAGTTTGCGTACCAATCAATCAAGAACATTGGGAGGAATTGTGGCTAGAAATAGATTGACACGAAATAAACATATTGATGATGCCGACATTTCCAGCAGAAGATAAATAAAAAAGATGTTCAAGAAGATTTACTATGTTCAGAGGGCAGACAACCAATCAGGGGTCAACAGTACACATAGAAATACATTCGATCCATGCGGTTTTGATACGGGTACCAAGGTTTCCTTGTACTAAAAAAGCAACAGATAATAATTGGCATCTTTCTTGGTAATTAGTAGCATATTCGTTTCGATTTCCTTGAGATAGTATCATTGGCTTAATGACACAGGTGTCCGCCTTACTTTCAAGAGGTCACGAGAAGAGATAGGGCACCCGTTTGGGTTCAAACGCATGACCTCACGATTGCAAGGCGGATGCCTGTTTCACTTAGCAAATGACACCCTCTGATGAAAATTCAAACGATGATACTGAACATAACCAAGAAAGATGCAAATTATTTGTGTTGGGTCCTGTCCCTCGAATTTAAGATGGGTAATTCATGTCAGTTACTTTTTCACCATCAACTTAAATGTGTAAAAACTAATTTACTTCAGAGCAGCCAAGTAAGACACCGATTTACGGAGAATGTCACTACAACGAGGGCTGGTATCACTACCAAACGCAGTGGCTTGCAACAGACGGGTGTAACACATGCTATTGCCACAGCATCGGCAACTACCAAGGAGGCTACGAGTGTACAAAGAGCAAATGCTCCTGTCATGACAGCTCCGTTCTGACAGGCTGACTGCATGCAATCCTCAAATGACATGTTTTGAAAATATTTATGAATAAACCCATCGACCTTACAAGAAATGTATACCCACCCAAGCCCTCTACCCACCAGTTATTGTTTCCAATTACTCCTCTCAGCTATATAAGAAGTATCATGTGTGGTTATTTGAATTATTAGTTAGTGAAGTGATTATTGGACGCCCGGTGTCTTTGTATAAACCAGGAGGCTAACGCTGTCGGGTGAACGTCAAAAAGGCGTCAGGTTACTACATTGTGTGATCGTCGGGTTATATGTCGATTTTGAAATGTTTAAGACATCTTTCTAAAATTTTGATACAACGTCGTGTATGCGACAACCTTTGTCTGGTCATGTTTTATCCATAATCAGAATGACTTTCAACCAAAATCCGTTTTTTTCGCCAAAATTTGACCCTTATTTGCGATCAATATTCGACAATGCTAGGGGATGTTACAAGCCTAAGGAAATTGTTGTCGAGAAACTGACGACTGGTCGTTCCAAGGGTTTATGGCATGTATTTGGATGGATTATGTATGTGCATATGTTTGAATTGTACTTCGTACAATAAAACAATTTTTGACTATGGATAATGAAATATATCATTTCAGGTCCGAGTTATTTCGAAATAAACAAACAACAAAAATACCAAACTGCAACAATTGTATTGTTAATAATATTAATGCGTCATTTTGTTACCGTTATACATCAGATGCCTTAACAAGATTATAACGTTGACTAACACACTGATAAATTTGCCTTATTTCACTGACCGCTGGTTGAACCTTTTTATCTTTACAATAGTATTTACGTACATCATACTCATTCTCGAAGTTATCAATGTTTGACACAAAAGTAAGAGATAAGAATTGTGCAATGACAATTTTACAGACAAACATTTAAATATCTTACCTCAGACAGTATTAAACATTTAACAACATTTTATGCTTAAAGTTCGGTGCGAGATATTTCCTAATTACAAAAGTGGCCTTCTTTCAAATTAGGCCTTAAACGTTTCGAGTGTTTATTTGCTCTCCTTATGCTATCATAGACGTTCTGATATTTGCATTAAGTATCCTTTGGTTGAGAACCTCATTGTTAGGTCGTTTCTGGCGTCAAGTATTAAACAATGTCTTCGAAAAACCTCCCATGTAAATTGTATGGCACTATTGTCGGTAGGTACGCTTTGTTTACGAGCTCCATAGATTTGGCGTCTAACATAGCAATGTAGGACCTCTGATTCTTCCCATCAATAATTGGAACAAATAAAAACCCATCGTCTTCTTGGACACTGCCTAGTCTTTGTACAAACCATGGCTCTACTGGATAATGCCCTTTTAATATCCAGGATCTATCCTTTGTCGTGTCACCACACATGTTCTTCTTAACTAAAGCGATGTTGCTCAGGCTCATGTTGTCGTGTTTAAGGACAATTCCATATGTATAGCAATACTCTTTGTGTCTGTAGTTTTCATTGATAACTGGCATGTCTAAATTAGCTGAGAAAGGCACGTTGATCGGAGAGTCGAAGTGAGTACGTTCTACTAAACCAGATTCCATATCTATGACGTAACGTTTGAGCAAAGCGTGCGGATCGAACCCGTTCCGTCTAGCAGGATCGAGAAGAATATCTATCTG
The DNA here is from genome assembly GCF_026914265.1 of Mya arenaria. Classification (NCBI taxonomy): domain Eukaryota; kingdom Metazoa; phylum Mollusca; class Bivalvia; order Myida; family Myidae; genus Mya; species Mya arenaria. The sequence goes on from NC_069122.1 coordinate 9,740,256, forward strand.
AAGATTTCCTACAAAATCTGGATTAGGATAGGAAGACACATCAACAACAATGTGGTTGCCGAGTTCAAACGCATTGACGTGGTGCATAGCAAACATGTTTTCTGTCTCCAAAGTTGTGAGCTCTTTTGTTTTTAAGTTAACTATGTAAACTGTAGTAGGCTGATCTCCGTGCCAGTCTAGACTTTCAAAAGGTTCCGCATTCTTCACCATCTTCAAAGTATTTACATAAAACGGACTTGCAAAAAGGACTGCAAAGTTGCTAGTCACGGAAAAGGAGTGCATATACGGTACCGTATCAACGTTCCACTTTGCAATGAGCTCTCGTTGATGTAAAGAGTGAATTCTTACTAAAGAAATTGTACTTTTCACCAAAGGTACTAGGCTAACACTTGACAAAAACGTCAAATGACTTGATGTTCCTTCCTCTGGTAAAGGATGAGCAGACGACAGAAGGTTTAAAAATCCAAATCTTGGAGAAGTTTCCTTGATGTATGGAACCTTCGCCGTTACTGATGACTTTGTTTCTAAGCTCAAAGGATCAATAGTGTACGCCTTCCAAAAGTCATTCAAAACAACATAGTCATATTTAGATTCGTTTCTTTCGAAACGGTAGATGTTCACGTTCATGTTGTCAATTCCTCGTGTCAATGCCTCTATTTTTTCCACTTCGGAAAAATCCGGGGTTACACCTTCAAACATCAGATACGGTGTTATGTCTTTTTCGGCACAGGACTTTTTGTAGAAATCTGACTCGATCATTCTGGAAAAAGGTTAGATTTTGAAGAACGGCAAAATAGCATGCATGTGTTATTCAGTACAATATGAATCAATACTGACGAGTTATTTAGCCGTTAAAGTGACACTCTTATTCAAAATCAATACATACACATGTATAACAAACATGAATTTTGAGTGATAAACATTTAACTACTTAATACAATATGAATCAAGACATAATACTGACGATTTATTTAGCCGTTAAAGTGACACTCTTATTCAAAATCAATACATACACATGTATAACAGACATGACTTTTGAGTGATAAACCTTGAACTACTTAATAAATAGCGCAATTATGGAAATATTAATTACTGATAACAAGACTGTAACCGTGTATTTAATAGCAGAAAGCCCAAAAATATTAATGATTGCTGAATGCTAAAATATTTACTGTGATCTACTATAGCCTCATAAGGTAGAAATACCGCGTTTAATGCACATTTCTTTCAAATTTAATTTGGCATCCTTCATAAGAACCATTGTTGTCAACTTAAATTCACCCTTTTTGGAATATTAAAACAATATTTTTAATTGTGGTAAATCTTATCTGGGAGTAAGAGTGCTTCTTTAAGACGTATAAAAAGGTGTGGTTGTTCGCGTGATAGTGTGTGTGAATATCATTGTTCGTATACTTAGCAAAAGGGCTCAGAAGCATTTAATACATTTAGATGAAAGTATTTCAAATGACAGTATAAATTCGAGGGAATGTATTCATTTGCAGTAATAATAAGTACAATGCTGTCAACATGTCCTTACCGTGTAGAGAAGGAGGCGCTTCCATTGCCGTAAAACTTCCAGCTACTTAGTTTACCGAAGGCGTCAAATGCATGAAGGAAACGTCGAGAACCTAGTTCGTACCTCCCCAAACCGTTTCGAATCTAGACAATAGAAGAATGTGTTGTCAATTACAACCGACCTGATACCAAAACGATTGAAAACCATATAATTATGTTATAATTATATAACAACTAGAGAAGGAAATGTCGAATACCGTCGAATATCATGACGCTGCAAACCGTTACAGATCTAGACAATAAAAGAAAGTACTGGAGATTTCATTGTCATATCAGACGTAAAGCAAACACCAGTTACCGACCTCATAACGTAACCGACCATGACTAGCCAATATAATAAATACATAATTATAATACATGGAGTGTAGGAATGGCCTGTACCCGACTTCATGCCATAACTGATCTAGACAATATGATAATTACATAATTATATTACAAGGCGTAAAGTAAATATTTTACCGTCCTCATGCAGTAACGGAACTAGACAATAAAATAATAACATAATTATATTACACGGAGAGACGGAAATGGCTGTTACCGACCTCATACCGTAACGGATCTAGACAATATAAATTATATAATTATATTACATGGAGTGAAGGAAATGTTTGTTACCGACCCCATACCGTAACGGATTTAGACAATATAAATTATATAATTATATACATGGAGTGAAGGAAATGTTTGTTACCGACCTCATACCGTAACGGATTTAGACAATATAAAATTATATAATTATATTACATGGAGTGAAGGAAATGTTTGTTACCGACCTCATACCGTAACGGATCTAGACAATAAAAAATTATATAATTATATTACATGGAGTGAAGGAAATGTTTGTTACCGACCTCATACCGTAACGGATCTAGACAAGAAAAAACTATATAATTATATTACATGGAGTGAAGGAAATGTTTGTTACCGACCTCATACCGTAACGGATCTAGACAATATAAAATTATATAATTATATAACATGGAGTGAAGGAAATGTTTGTTAACGACCTCATACCGTAACGGATCTAGACAATATAAAATTATATAATTATATTGCATGGAGTGAAGGAAATGTTTGTTAACGACCTCATACCTTAACGGATCTAGACAATATAAAAACTATATAATTATATTACATGGAGTGAAGGAAATGGCTGTTACCGACCTCATACCGTAACGGATCTAGACAATATAAAATTATATAATTATATTACATGGAGTGAAGGAAATGTTTGTTAACGACCTCATACCGTAACGGATTTAGACAATATAAAATTATATAATTATATTACATGGAGTGAAGGAAATGTTTGTTACCGACCTCATACCGTAACGGATCTAGACAATATAAAATTATATAATTATATTACATGGAGTGAAGGAAATGTTTGTTACCGACCTCATACCGTAACGGATCTAGACAATATAAAATTATATAATTATATTACATGGAGCGAAGGAAATGTTTGTTACCGACCTCATACCTTAACGGATCTAGACAATATAAAATTATATAATTATTAATAAAAAAAAACAGACGATCATGCATATGAGCGTTTTTCCTTAGTTTAATTTGAGACTTGTAATGTCACTAATAATTTTCGGTAAATTGTATTGCCATGCCAAACATAATAAAAATCATTGGAATACGTTGTCTGACTTTCTCCGATAGTTTGAGAGCTACTTAACTATCAAAGACGATGTTTCGTTCATTAAAAAATGCATTAGTTAACACTCATTTATTTTAGCTCGGGTGTGAAGTAGCCGCGGGCCAGATACGTTGTGCCGGATACCTAGGTTTAATTTAAAACCCGATAGACGACCATAATAGCAACGAATTTTACAGTGCATGAAAGCGGTATTTTCAGTTATTTTTTATATAGGACGTCCCCCACCTTTGTTACCGAGCACAAATGAAATGAGACGGCATTTCATCTTTTCATGTATTTTAACAGACGATAAAAAAGCTTCCAGTCTGTACCTTTTTATTCAGACGACATGGTTACGGCATGGTTATTATTAAAAAGGATCAGAGCGTGTCTATTCTATTTTGTGGGTTTTCCGTGGAATGAAATATACGGGTACGCGGTTACCCGCGCGTAATTGACGATTGAGTACCATGGCTACCGCGGGTAATTGACAATTAAGTACCTGGGTACTCTCAAGTAATTGACCCTGGTCCAAAATTCTACTCTTCCATGCCCTATTTCATGTTGTATGATAAAATAATAAAATATTAAAATAATAAAATAACGAAAACTTAACTTACCAATGTCCCTTTAAGCCAGTTTGGCAAAGGGTTTTCAAATTCAATTGGGAAATCGGTATACTCCTCGAGGTTAGTCTTGAAGAAGAGTTCAAACCCAGGGTCTTCGTTTCCTCCTAAAACAGAAGAAACAACCGAAAACACGACAAAGACTCGAATAAACGTATCCATCTCTAACACGGTTGCGCTATAGTGCTTTACTACGATATGCGCAGTTCGTTAAAGCTTCTGTCGCGCTTTGAAGATGTCGCGCTTTGAAAATAGTTCTTGTCTGACTTTAAGTAGCTTAAGGAACCATGTGTTTGTGTCCTTATCGCCAGACAGAGTACGGAAATGGAAGGGCGTACGCACTCATAACTGCCCTCATGCAAAGCTGTTTCTAGTGACCTATATATTTGATAAAACGCGCACTAATATGACTATATTTTGATATATACAAATCAGTACTCGTTGCCACAATTAGTTCTACTTTTACATAAGGAATGGTTATTTAGTGAAATTGTCGTATTATATCCAATAAACTAGCGGAATAAAGAAAACCGTACATGCAAAAAATACCGGTTTTAAAAAATAGGAACGGAATGTTTTTAAAGCTTCACTTTCACAGATTGATCGTTTTGACAATTTTTTTATTTGTCGTCTTGGAATTAGCCATTTTTGGCGTACATGTCTGGAAACCAGTGATATAGGACTGCTGACAAAATAGCATATAGCAGTTTTTCATGTTAACGTTCGAAAATTGATATTTAATGGCTAAAAGCGTAACGAACGCTTGAAGAAAAATGAAAATTTCAGCAGATTTCCAAACAATTGAGATGTGTTCTATTGTGAGTTATGCACCAGTAAATTGTAACCCCCCCCCCCCAGGTCCGGGGAATAGCGGGGACTTTGACTTTCGGTCCAGCAAAGCCCGGGCAAAATCCCCGCCCTGCGGGGACAAACTGCTGGTTTTATCAAATGTATAGGTCACTAAAACCGCCAAATGCCCCCGCACCCCAGGGACCGTAAGTAAGGCCCATTCCCTGGCGCGAAAACAACCAACGCATTCACTCAGCACTGCGGGGCCACCTGGGAGGTACAAACACGGCCCATTTCCCCGGATATCCCCGGTATACACACGGACCTTGGGGAGGGGGGCGTGGTTACAATTGACTGGTACATTATCTTATATGACTGTATTGAAGGCATTGATACCAAAATCAGCTGATTCTGAGACAAAACAATGAAAAAGCTGCCAAATAGGGCTATCTGTGAGAGTGCAGTGCGCTTGCATTCTTTGAAAAATGAGCATCTAACGAAATATTGCTGGGGCTCATATTCCTAGAGGCCATGTAGGCCGTGGTCATCACTTGCGTGGTTCGTATCCAAACTACGCAGACAACTTTTCTGACATGGGTGCGACCATTATGCAAGCTCTCATAACGCCATGCTAAGTCTTCGTAAACAGTTGTTGATAACAATATGATTATTTCCATTTCGGGTCACGATTCAGTACACCAGTACCTTGATACAAAGTGCTATATTAAAGTCTCGATTTACAATATTTGTCTGATGAACTTTTTGGGCCGTCAAGGTGACAATCAGAGGCGGAGCCAGGATGGTAGGTATAGGGGCGCATGTTGGGACCCAACTAAATACAAATTCACGGTTTAAAAGGACGAGTTTAAATAAGCAAAAAAAGGCTGTTTAGTCACTTACGAACTTATAAACATATAGTATTATGGCCACCAATGATGTGAATATTATCAAATTATAGAGGCAGCATTAATAAGGCTTAGTTAAATATAACAACCAGTTCTTAAATTAGAATTCAAAATAATGTACATAAAACCGTACGTAGAATAAGAAACTATTGGATAATTAACAAAGTTTCAGAATCCCGCAAACAGAATAATACCAATTACTATAGTAATACGAAATCGAAACTTCATGGACAAGCCCAGCAGCCAGTTACTCTCAACTTTTTCATTCCCATGGTGGCCGGATTTTTTTTGGAATTGTTTTCAAAAACTGTTTTTGATAGTTTATTGTATAATCCATACAGGGATATTTCATAACATCATTATGATATCTTAAATAAAATGCCCCTTTTATATTCAACTTGAGTCTGTTTTCCTTCAACCCATACGACCCTATGGATATTCAACCTTACTCTTTGACAATACAAAAAGGCACACTGATCAAGGCACTCACTCATCATGACCAAATGCAATGAACTTTACTTATTTATATTCGAAAGTAAAGTTGCCTAGCTTGACCGCGGCATGGGGATATGTCCTGCGCCTGTAACGAACTGTGGTCAGCATTACTCGACCTACAACGTGTCGTCTAGATCCCTGGCCAAAGAGGGATATCCATCTTCAAGTACGTCTACACATAGGGTCATTGGCTGGTCAACAAGGCAATCACCTCTGAGGTTGGTTCTCATTTTGAACCAAATTCCTATCTCGTCGTCTGGCAGCTGATAACGTTATGTCAGTTTATGTAAACGAAAAACATGATGTTTATTTACAAATATTTTACTTGCGACGTATGGTCGTATCTGGTCATGGAGTCATGGTCATATTGCTTCTAGGTCATGAGATTTGCTAAACTTTGGCAGAGTCAGTCAGGTTAAAGGCACACAATATAGGCTGATGCCATTTTTTTTTTTAAATTTAATGCATTATCGTGTTTAATAAATTAGACTTTAATGATACTAAAACAACATTATTGTATAATTCAGATACATATAATAAAATATTATCGTTTTTTTAGCGTTTTTTTATCTGTGTAATTTGTGGATTCGTAGCTATAGATTAAAAAAGTCATTTATTAAGGCAAATTTAGTTTTTTATCTGTACCTAAATTATGTGCATTTTTTATCTTAAAAATTCAATGAGTTAAACATTATAATGCATTAAAATTTAAAAAAATACATCAACCTATAGTGTGCGCCTTAAAGCCCTGTAATCATTTGTACTGGTTTGTATGCTTGTGCTTTAAAATAGTGTGTATTTCAAATCGAAATTGTAATGCACGTTTGAGGGATGAATATGTTGATTGAGAAATGACCATTTTCGAAATCACGATTTGGTGTTTTATTCCCTTCAAGTTTAAGAGTATTATCTCATATATTGCTGTATAGGTCAGTGTGTTTTCTGCTTTAAATAGTGACAAAGATAAGCTAAACCTGACCAAAATGGCATGGTTTTAACAATATTAAATAATGTACAAAAATACCGCGATACGTTGTAAAAACAACTGAACAATTTTATAAGACAACCAATGCCATATTGGTTACAAAATGTATTCCTTGTCAGTGGAAGTTTTAAGACAGATATAGACTTGTCTTTGTTTCGCTCCCACCTCCCATGAATATTTAGTTGGGGTCGGACGGTAAATCAATAGCTTGTTTGTTTTGTATGCTGTCCAAAATAGAGATATAACTTTTAAAGGCATTGTCTATAGGTCAATGATTATTTCATAACATATTTTTGTTCAAGACTAGGTCAGACGGATCAAGAGACAAAACCCTGCTAAGAATGTTAAGATGTTTTTTACTGAAGAGTCATGAGATGTATGTGTACCGTTTTGCCTTCTTAGAATTAAATGCTTCGTATGTTTCAATATTTATTAATTTTGATTAAAACTTATCATGTGATATAAAAACATACAAACTTGGCAGTTGAAACATTTAAACAAAATTCCAAACATTTTCTGTCAAATTCGTTATGTTCCGATTTCTAGACAGCCCTACAAAATGTGCCCTTTTGCCTTAGCACACCGTTTCGCTTCTACACAGTGTATGTATACCACGCGATAAATTGTGCATAAATGCTACACGAGAAGGCAATATTTTGCTTCGAATAAAGACTTTAAACAAAGATAACTTCACTATTTCTTCACCATTTTAAATTAAACATAGCGCAGTCTACGCCGCTTACGGAGCCCCGCCTCCGGTCTTTTACCAGAGTTTGATTGAGAGTTTAGTTTCTGAAAACACTTCGACAAACCCTTTCACTAAACGGCCGAATGATGGAGCTCTGACAAAACATTATTTTGAAACAGGTTTATCGAAGTGTTTAATTAAACTAATCACCTGATCAAACTCCAGTAATAAAACGTAGGCGGGGCTCTTTAAGCGGCATAGACTGACCTTTGTTCCATTTCAAATGGTGTAGTAAAAGAAAAGTTATCTTCGTTTTAAGTGTTTATTTTAAGCAAAATGCCTTCCGACGTAGCATATATGACATGATTTATCACGTGGTATACACACACTGTTATAGCATCCTGTCCTATTTTAAGCCTGCCTCACATACTTGACTTAGGTACGTGACGATTGTTTGGATAAAGTAGATGATTAATATGCACGTGGCGATTGTTTGGATAAAGTAGATGATTAATATTCTGCAGTTGACGATTGCCTGTAAGTTTTTATGTTTACTGGACTTGTAAAGTAGAGGTATGCAAACGGTTAAAAAACAAAATCTTGATATTTTGTTAGACAGTTTCTCAATGGCATGGTCGTCGCCACAAATTCGAAAATTGGTCCCGTTGCAATAAGATATCACATTCGGAACTCCTCGGCCATTTTTATCGAAAACAACCTCCGATGTATATGGACGGTGTACATACTAAAAAAGTGTTACGTTAAAGTCCGCTGCAAGTAGATCGCGTAGAAATTTTATTTAGCAGTTAATTTTATGACTTATCTCTTGGGAATCTTAATTATGTTTGCAATAATACACTTCACTGGCAATCAATTTAAACTTAGATCAATAAATACAACTCTAAAACATTACATTTAATTTATGATATAATTCGAAAATTTACGAACTACTTCAACTGATGTACCGGAATACATCCGAGGTTGTTTTCGATAAAAATGGCCGAGGAGTGCCGAATGAAGATATCGTAGTCGTAAACCTAACGCTGCATTAGGTCCTTCTACAGAGCTTAAGTGGGTGGGGAAGGCCAAAATTGATAACGTTTTAAAATTTCGTTTTATTTAGTTTCAAGTTTCAACAATATTTTTCATGAGTAAAATATACATCCTTTGTTACATATTTTAGGGTAATAAGGAGTTGACCAAATTTAATGAAAGTAGATTTATCAGATTTTGGATCATTTCGTTTCGGAAAAGTCTGTCGACAATATAACTATTTTTTTTCGTGTCAAATTGCCCCAGACTACCCAATCTACAACGTCTCTGTGGGTTCTTGATGATTAGAAATATATTCAATAAAATCATGAAAAAACTGGATAAGATATATGATAAAATGCATTTTCTGGTTACAAAAAATGCAAATATCTTTCTTAAAATAGCTACAATCACCACAAGACATGGTTGACTGAGAAGTGTTGACAATTTTGACTCAAAAACATATTCATTCTGTTTAGATACATTGCCGAAAAATGCAATTGCTTTTTTACTGAAAATCAGACCAAAAATATTTGTTAAATTTGCTCAACCCCGTTATACTCGTACGCATGCTGCAACGTATGTAAGTATTATTCTTGCTAAATATTCGGAACCTCAAAACTAATAAAAACGTGATATGATCATCGTACTATCGTACTGTCGCGCTTTTGTTATCGTTCTGTCGCGTTTTCTTTATCGTAGTGTTGTGTTTCACGCTTCATAATGGTATTATCGAGTATCGTGATTCACAGGCGATGGCCTTAACGGCGTTCCATAGATAATAGCTTGGAGTGGGATTGTTATCGGTCCCAGATTATAGTCGTTTGTAGATGGTTAAAAGATACCATGTTATATTACAAAATTGAAATATCTGTACTCACCACTACATAATAAATTAAGTCTGAAAAGTCCTCACAGCAGTACGAGTATTGCGTAGAGTGGGGCGAATGGGTTGTTTCCAGGGACGGTTATAGGATTTGATTTTAGAGGGGGGCGTTACTTAGTGGCATTACCTTTTGACTTGCGCCCCTCCCTCAGAACCGAATGTATTTGGTTTAAAGTGTTGGCATGGCGGTTATGGGGCACTACCACATGTAAATTTTCACAATTTCTAGTTCTTATTTGTGCGATTTGGGCATATTGAAATAAAAGTTGAACTTGGACGATTTATGGGGGGGGGGGGGGGGGGCGTGCGCTAGTGGTTTCCTTCCGATGAATCTATTTTTGTAATTTGAAGAAAGTTGCAGATTCATTCTGCATGGATTTTGTGTCATAGAAATCATACCAAGGCTAATTTTGTAGACTATAGTTGAATTACAAACCAAACAAGTACATTTGTTTATCATAATTTAGATAAGAGTTTTAATCAACGTACAATTTAGTCAGGAGTTGCTTCCCCTTACACTGTCGTTATCGTACTGAATTGAATCACATTTAGCGGATCTCAAAAATATGGGAGAAAAAAAGGTAATTTACTTCGCCCAAAATGCACTATTTCAGAATATATTTTTTCAATGATCGTGGGGCAGTACCCCAACACTTTCAACAATACAATTTCGGTTCTGATGGAGGGGCACAAGCCAAAAGGTTACTCCCCTAAGACTCGCTCCCTCTTACGTCAAAAATTATTTCTTAACGCCTATAAAACTATACTTTTTTTCTGCTTTTACACGTGTGAAATATTTTAGATTTTCTTGTATCTTGGCCAATCCATGACGCAGAGAATTCTTGTCAATGTTATTCATTTTTGCGGAATATTAAGTGAGGGACATGTTCGATGCGGAACAAAATGGCGAATTCTTTGAATATTTTGGTGTGTTGAAGAATATTTTGACATTGTAAGTAAGTTTATATCAATGCTATACGCCTACCCGGAGGCAAGACGTATTATTTTATCTAGATTTTCTAGCCTATGTTTCTTGAAGCCTTAAAAACGTTACTGAATGTACAAGCTGAACGATTTTTTTTGTCTTGTGAAAGTGAAAATAGAAAAATGCGTGACTTGAAACTGTTTTAGCCAAAATATACCGTTATTGAACCTATTTCAGGCTTAATTTTATCGAGTTTATATATGCATCTATTTCTTTACGACGTCTAGTGCACATAACATACAATATAGGTTCTATATGGCCAGTTTTGTTATGTTTGAACACCTTTTATGTTTGCCGTGGAAGTTTTATGCGTTTTTTGTTCGTGGCTGAATAAGAATAAGTGTGAGTTAATATAAGTGTAATTAAGACACGAACTGTAACACATGTTAATAGTTGTTAAATAGCAGGCAATTTGTTCGGCTTATACATAGCGTCGATATGTTCATAACTTAAATGCATACTTCCAAAAAATGTTGCCCGGTCAAGAACAAACAAAGCCTCTTACCGTTTTGTGTACACGTGTGCTTTGCCAAGACAACATTCTTTTGAAGAATTCAGTTTATTTGTATATACCATTTTAAAGAATAATACATTACATATTGACCTAGTTTTTGACCTGAGGTGACCCATATTTATAATTGAATAATAAAACATGCAGAAATAAAATGCATTCAAATTTATGAAAATTGTAGTCTCACCAAGTTTTGTAACAATTAGATAAAAACAATTGAATTTATGACTGGGACTTTTTTCTAAGATTTAACCTCATGACCTGTGTTGTTTTTTTCATCTGAAGTGACTAATATTTGTACTTCTTCAAGACAACATGCAGACAAGTATTCTGACCAAGTTTCATAACAATTGGATAAAACCTATTGAATTCATAACATAGAATTAAAACTTTAATGCCGAGTTGTAACAACATACGCCTAAACAGCCAACCACCCACCCACCTGGTTTTCACCATTCTATAACATGTAATTTTTCATTGGTAACAAAATCTCAAATTGACTTGAACAGCAACAACTACCCACATAATTATATATCTTTATTTTGGGATAATATAACAAATATGGCAGATAAATAACACATGCAAATCATGAAAACAAATTCATTATTAAAACAAATTGACACAATTCAATTAATAATATTATTATTATTAATAATGACTGAGTTATCTTTTCAATGGATACAATTCTTAAGGATATTGCATTCTTAAACTTTTGCAAATATCAAATTTTTGGAATTCATTTTATCTAACATAATAATAAGCATGATGTTGTATGACTTGTATGTCACTCAACCATCCTATTGCCAATGAAGGGATTATATTGTCGATAAATAGTATTATACCTCTCATGACTTAACACTTACAAAATAACCTAGTCCGCATCGTCTTAATTTTCTATATGACCCTTGCATATAGTCTCAAAACTTATGTCTTGTTGTCAAAAGTGCCTGGGCGCGATTTAGACACTTACAAAATATAGTTGAAAATCCTAGTTTGTAGATGCAATGCATTGCAGACATAACTGGTGTTAACAATATTTTTCAGTATAATAAAATTTTCAGTATAATAAAATAAAAATCAGACCCAATGGTGGGAGATAACATGTAAATGATATCCATAGAAACAACAGTGTCAACCTCAGCCAACCCCTCGGTTGACATTTACATTCTCAGGTTACCATTATATGCTATAACCCACCATGGGATCTGATATTTATATAACAGAACACGGTTATATAATCTATTCATCCAATGGTTTATTTTGACTACCTCTGACAAACAACATTCGACAACTGACAAGGCACAAGTAAGCTTCCATTCACATCATGTTAACAGTGCATGTGGGTCAATGCGGTACATCTCTATTCTTAACATTTTTTCATTTATATATAGAAATAATCAAATATAAAATTATATATTGATGGTAAATGATTTCTAAGAAATGCGATGCAAAAGTCTCTTGAAATAGATTATTGCAGGAAGTTTAAAAAAAAAAATTTCCATTGTCAAAATCCCTGTCATCGAATGTTTCATTGATGGGACAAAATCCACCAAAATCCCCAAATTCATTTAAAGTATGTTTTTATGATTTCGGTATAATATATGTTAGAGAATGCTGTATAACAAAATAAACTAGAAATGTGTCCATAGGACACGGATGCCCCCACTTCGATTTTTTGTCACAGAAAATAAGCCATAATGATTATTCAGGATAATCTGAGGGCCCTAACTCCTAAATGATTAAAGCGATTTCCATGGCTATCGAACTTGATCAAGATATTATGGTCATAAACATGTGTTAAAAGTTTGGTGAGGATTGGACAAACAGTTTTCAAGAATTAGATCGGAAACAATCTTCGGGACGTATTTTTCAAGTCTTTTTTTGCAAATAAAGAGCCGTAACTCCTAAATGACAAAAGCGATTTCCATGGCTATCGAACTTGATCAAGATATTATGGTCACAATCATGTATGTAAAGTTTGGTGAGGATTGGACACATACTTTTCAAGAATTAGATTGGAAACATATATTTTTGAAGTATTTTTGGCAAAAAAGGGCCGTAACTCCTAAATGACTAAAGCGATTTCCATGACTATCGAACTTGATCAAGATATTATGGTCACAAACATGTGTTTAAAGTTTGGTGAGGATTGGACAAACGGTTTTCAAGAATTAGATCGGAAACAATCTTCGGGAATTTTTGGCAAAAAAGGGCCGTAACTCCTAAATGACTAAAGCGATTTCCATGACTATCGAACTTGATCAAGATATTATGGTCACAAACATGTGTTTAAAGTTTGGTGAGGATTGGACAAACGGTTTTCAAGAATTAGATCGGAAACAATCTTCGGGACGTACGTACGTACGTACGTACGTACGTACGTTACAAGTCATATACGTACGTACGTACGTACGTACGTACGTACGGACAAGGGCAACCCTATATGCCGCCACTTTGTGGGGGCATAACAACTTATACGATGGTAAATAACCTGTGGAAATTGCAACAAAATTGAATACCATATTGTCTGCCTATGTACAAAAATGGTGATGGTGGCAATTTATTCATTTTCATACGGTATTCAAGTTTATAAAAAATTCGGCAGCTTTTTATCACAAGGAAACAGTGAAGGTCACATTCATGTCTTTTAAGCATAGCTTAAGTTATTCATGTCCAACAAACAATACCAATCATACTTATTATTCCACTGATTATTTTGCTCTTGTATTTCCAACTATTCCGAAAAGCTTGGTAAATTCAATTTCTTGCAAGGTCAATAAGCATATAAACAAGACCATAAACTAGAGCAGAGCAAAGTTTTCTGAATGGTTAATGTCAAGGTCATGTGAAACAAATGGTTATGGAATGTCAAGATCACTTCGCAAACATTCCTCCACTGCCAGGACCACGCCGTTGTGTAGAGCAAATTGGACAGTTATCCTGCAAAAAAAATAAAAATGTTTTTATTGATAGAATCATGGTCCATACATGTTGGAAAAATAATTTTAGGTTCACACTCAGATTTTTCAAACAAATGGGACTAGTGGGGAATAACTACTTTTTGAATAAGTTCAAAATGTAGTTTGCTTTAATAAAGAGCTGTAAAATGTTTGGGATGCAAACGGTAGGTTTCATGAACAAATTTTTTAGCAAGTAAGTTGGGGAAAATTACACTCTGAAGGTTAATGGATACACTTGTGATCTGCTGTATTTTTTTACATGATATGAGACATATGTTCCAGCTGAACTCTTTTTTATCTAAAACGTTGAAAACATCCTCAATTATTTCACATGTAAATGTTAACAACGATGTAATTTATCACATTTTTAACTTTAAAAAAGTTCTGAACAATCGGCCCATTGACAGCTAGTTGCCATTATTATTGTTGAAATTATTCTGAGACCAACAATGAAGTTGTTTTATATAAAATTGAGGCTTCTGACTTTCAGCTGATTTCGTTACTGTTGGAAATTTTACACAAATGAAAGTACAAGCGCCCTTGGATCCTGATCATAATGCAATAAAATTTTCAAACGCTCTGGTGATACAGATTTCAAAAGACAGAGGCCTAGATTCCTGGCTGCTAAAATGGCTTGTGGAAGCATCAGAATGATTATACTCACTGTACTTCCAATAAGACAAAGGTCGTGAACTGCATGGCTACAGAAGAACACTGTGATATCACTTGCTCGGTGAGTGTCTGAAAAACAATGGGAGACAATTTAAAACTATTTAATATTTTACTTGGTCAATGAATATTATCAGTACTTTAGAAGGCCCAAAACCATGGCAACAAAAAATATATTCTTTGTAAAATCAATTCAGGCCATGATTATATGAAGAATAAGTTATGGTAAGCGTGGATTTCAATTGGAGACAAATTTGTCCACCACAGTGTGTGGAAGTGTGGACTTTTGACAATCCACCTTGAGTGTAGTAAATAATCAATGGTGTATTAGAGCTTTTATATAGTGTTTTCATAAAAAAAACTCACAGAAACTTTAAAAACAAGAGATGTTTGTCAAACATGATGCCCCCCCCCTGAGTGCCATGTTGTCAGGATTATATGGACAATTGAATGAAATATGCATGGACCGAAATGACAACTGATTTGTCACTGACATTGGATGCCGTTGAAACAGTTTTAAGATTATAGCCATTTGAAGTTTGAGGATAGAGTGTGTTATGACCATGACCTTTGACTCTATGACCTCAAAATCCATAGGAGTCATCAGCTGGTCATCAAAAATCTAAATATCAAGTTTGAGGGCCATGGGTGCAGGCATTGACAAATAATCACACAGCCATGCTTTTTTCGTTCAAGGTCACTGTAACCTTGACCTTCGACCTGATGACCCCTAAAATCGTAAGGGGTCATCTACAGGTCAGACACAACTCCAAGTCAAGTTTGAGGGCCATGGGTGCAGGCATTGTCGAATTATCACTTGAAACAATTTCGCATTCAAGGTCACTGTGAACTTGACCTTTGACCCAATGACTCCTAAAATCAATAAGGGTCATCTCCTGGTCAGGCCCAACTTCCATGTTAAGTTTGATGATCATAGGTTAAAGGTTACTGTGACCTTGACCTTGGCCCGATGACCCCTAAAGACAAGAGGGGTCATCTACTGGTCAGTCCCAACCTTAAAGTCAAGTTTGATGACCAAAGGTCCAGGAATTGTCAAGTTTGCTTTCAAGGTCACTGTGACCTTGACCTTTGGCCCAATGACCCCCAAAAACTATAGGGGTCATCTACTGGTCAGGCCCAACCTCCAAATCAAGTTTGAGGGCCATAGGTGCAGGCATTGTCGAGTTATCACATGGACAACCTTTTACCATTCAAGGTCATTGTGACCTTGACCTTTGGCCCAATGACCCCCCCAAAACAATAGGGGTCATCTACTGCTCAGGCCCAACCTCCAAGTCAAGTTTGAGGGCCATGGGTGCAGGCATTGTCGAGTTATCACATGGACAACCTTTTACCATTCAAGGTCACTGTGACCTTGACCTTTGGCCCGATGACCCCCAAAAACAATAGGGGTCATCTACTGGTCAGGCCCAACTTCCATTTAAGTTTGATGACCATAGTTCTAGGCATTGTTGAGTTATATTTCGGACAAGCTTTAAAATTATTTTACCATTCAAGGTCACTGTGATCTTGACCTTTGACCCGATGAGCCCTAAAATCAATAGGGGTCATCTACTGGTCAGGCCCAACCTTCATGTCAAGTTTGATGACCATATGTCCAGGAATTGTTGAGTTATCACTCGGACAAGCTTTGGTCTACCGACGGACCAACCGACCCACCTACAGACCGACATGTGCAAAGCAATATACCCCTCTTCTTCGAAGGGAGGCATAATAAATGTTATTGACACAAATGCGTGCTAAATGTTTGGATTGCCTCCATTCTCTTGGTTGACAATTGCAATAACGAGCTATTCATTGATAATATTTAATACCTGTGACTAGAATTCTTTCCTGGCATAACTGGCACACGTGGCTTGCTGGAAATAAAAAAGATACATTTTGCCAGGAAGGTACTTAGCAATTAAGTTTTAAACTTACTTTAACAGTTTAAGGGACTTGCTCAAGTTGTAAATAGTAAGAAATGAAAAAAAATCATTTGCATTAGAGCTCTATTGTTCATATCTTTTTAGAAACATAGCCAAAAAAGCTCTATTTTGCTGAAAAGCTTAAGTAACACTTAATTGAAAATTTAATCATTTAAGAATCATATTTACAAAATTTGTTGTCATTCATTAAAGTAAGT
The DNA here is from genome assembly GCF_026914265.1 of Mya arenaria. Lineage (NCBI taxonomy): Eukaryota > Metazoa > Mollusca > Bivalvia > Myida > Myidae > Mya > Mya arenaria. The sequence goes on from NC_069122.1 coordinate 9,757,156, forward strand.
AAAATACCTGAATTTCAACAGTTAAAAAATCATTGCTGTAAGCATCAAATCTGAGCGAGTTGGTTTCTTAACTAGAAATGTGTCCATAGAACAAAAAATCGAAGTGGGGGCATCCGTGTCGGATGCCCCCACTTCGATTTTTTGTCACAGAAAATAAGCCATAATGATTATTCAGGATAATCTGCACATATAGGATAAGTTGAGTTGAGTTGGGTTTTACGGCATCGCAAGACTGTATAGGTTATATGGCGCCATTCAGGCAGGAAAAAACTTGTTGGATCCACATTGGACACATACTTTTCAAGAATTAGATTGGAAACATATATTTTTGAAGTATTTTTGGCAAAAAAGGGCTGTAACTCCTAAATGACTAAAGCGATTTCCATGACTATCGAACTTGATCAAGATATTATGGTCACAAACATGTGTTTAAAGTTTGGTGAGGATTGGACAAACAGTTTTCAAGATTTAGATTGGAAACATATATTTTTGAAGTATTTTTGGCAAAAAAGGGCCGTAACTCCTAAATGACTAAAGCGATTTCCATGACTATCGAACTTGATCAAGATATTATGGTCACAAACATGTGTTTAAAGTTTGGTGAGGATTGGACAAACGGTTTTCAAGAATTAGATCGGAAACAATCTTCGGGACGTACGTACGTACAGACAGACAGACGTACGTACGGACAAGGGCAACCCTATATGCCGCCACTTTGTGGGGGCATAAAAAAAGTAGAGATCATATTATTCTTTGCAAACTTTACTTTTTCAAGTTATTGTTAAAATATAGAACAATTATGTCATGTTTTTTTACAATGCTGTTGCAAACAACACAAAAGCTTTGACCATACCACAAGGAGTTTCTTTGAAAAACAGACACGAAGTGAAAACATAATTTTCAAAAAATTAAACAAATCACCAAAATGAGGTTTTGAAATCGAAGGAAAAATCAAATAAATTTTCATTCTATAAATTCAGCTTGTTTTTATATAACCACTTAATGAATTGGTAAAATAAAGAACATACTTTCCACTGAGATGGCTTTTTTCTGGGTTTTGACGAGTCGATTCATGAGCCCGTAGCTATCCGCTACCAAAATTTTCTTGCATCCTTCACGCAAGGAAATCTGTAACATAAAGATTAGAGGGCAGTTTCAATGAGGGATTTAAGTCCTAACTTAAATAATATTAATTCTGTATCAATGTCTCAGATGGCATCACATAAAAATAAAATCCTTTTCCTATGAAGTTTCATGAGAGTAGGTGTAATACTTTTGGAGCTACAAGCCTACAATATTTTTCGATAAAACGTACAAATGTGAGTTGTTTAAGACTGATTGAAATGTCAAACGAAACATCGAGTGCAAAAGTAAACATAATATTTGAAAAAACATGACAAACACAAACTCTTAGATTATAACCCCAAATTCAGATTTAAAGCTGCACTCTCACAGATTCACAGATTGAACGTTTTGATACTTTTTTGTAAGTATGCGACATGCATGGAAACCAGTCATATTTAAGACTGCCAACAAATAAATTAGATTGCAGATTTTTATATTTATATTTAAGTTCAAAAATTGATGTTTTATGCATTTTTCTTAAACCGTTAGTAACACTTTAAGCCATGAAACATTAGTTATTGGACAGAAATAGGAAAATCTGCAATCTGATCTTTTATCACTGGTTTGCAGATATGTAATAAAAAATTGTCTCATTCCAAGACAAAAAAGATAAAAAAAGTTGTCAAAACGGTCAATCTGTGAGAGTGCAGCTTTAAATAAACTATTAAAAAAAACAACAATGAAATACTTCATCTACCTGTAAATTGTAATCTTGAAGAATCTTCACAAGGGAGTCACGTAGGCCGGGTATCTCCATGCCGGTCTGGATACGCTTGATTAGATTGGAGGGGTCAACGTGCGTGCCAATGTTGTTCAGTAGGCCTCGGATAAAGTCTAAATAGAAAAGATGAAATTGCAGAATTAAAAACTGTAGTAAATAACAGTAGTCATAATTTGCATTAACCTGCCAGCCCTACACTCAGGTGAAATGCAATCCGGGCTTGCTCATATAATGGTTTCTATGTAGCAGGACTAATTAAAGATTATGGTGCCAGGCCTTTTAAAAAGAACTCAGGCTTGCTCATCTTTAAGTTTTATTTTGATCACTGAAAATATATAATTTGACCTTATTGCATCAAAAGCTGCATTAATGACAAAAGCTTTGTATGGCATCAAGAAATCTTACTTAAATGACATCACTGCATTTTGGTATGTTTATGACAAAATAAATTGGGATTTTTCAAAAAAGACAACTTCAAAGATTCAAATGGAAAATTTGGGCATTCTCAGTCAGGGGCAGGTTGCGTTGTTTTGACACACCACGCCCCCGTCCGTTTTTTTTTTTATCAATTTTGGCATTCTCAGTCTGCTACAGTACCATTACTGTTTACTTACTTGGTTTGTTGAGGGAGTGCTGGATGAGGTCCTCCCACAGTTCTTGATCATTGTGTTCCTTACAGAACTCTATAGCCTGGTCCACATCTCTGAGCTCATCTGTGATCAGCTGCAGAGCCTGTTTGATATTGCCCATACGACCTGAACACAAACAAAGATTATGTTATTTAATTATTATAAACATATATAGCCATCATTGTTAATTTCAAAGACTGATTGTGTGGTCTGCTTGTTCCAAATTATTAGTAACAGGTTTTCAATAACTTTATAATAAAGTCCTTTTTTTATTGATTATTCCCAATATTTTTTTTTCATTTGGATCCAAATATAATATTTTGGATGAACAAAAAGCCTTGGTAATTTTATTTTAAAATAACTTGACTACCTGTGCCTTCCAAATTGGGAAAATAAGAGTACTTTTTTAATTTCTTATTTCCACATGGAATAATTATTTTTTATTAGGATCCAAAAATAAGAATTTTGGGTAAACAAAAAGCCTAGTTTGACAACATTAAAATGAAAAAATAAAACGTCAATAAAGTGAAATAGAGCCTTCCACCTAAAATACTGTCAGGTACAAGTTCTCTTGGCCTCTCCAAATGTTCCAAAGGACCAGTTTATACACAGAAACATACTCGAGAGTTTGAAATTCAGTGTAAGATCACAGAAAGCTATATTTTCACAAATGGAGTACCAAAACTGAACAAATTTTCTTTTTCTTTTATGTTAAAATTTCAGAAAAAATGCCAATTTAATTCGTGTTAATTGAAAAAATTCCAGTGGAAGAATACAGCTGTGACATCATTTCGGTGATGTCATTTCAAACATTTATGTCCCAGCAAGCACGTAGCTGACTGTACGCAAATACGCAGTTGCGTAATGAAATTTTGACATGTCAAAGTTTTTGTCATACCAAAAACCCTGAATATGAAAAAAGAGGGGGTTACTAAGGGGATGAAAGGGTTTATATGCTGTCAGGCATCGATCTGAGTTATCCCAAATTAGCCCTACCTACGCGCCTGCCTGGTATATTGAATGCTTCATAACTTCTGTTCTGCAGTATGTGATCCCAAAACTATGAGAGCAATGAAGATAATAACAGTGAAAATATCATGATATTTCACCAAAAAGAATAAACATATCGATGGCCTCACTTCAAAATGCTGAAGCTGCATTTTTTGTTTCGGCATTTTCACATCAATAAAATCATAAAGGCGAGCTGCATCTAACTGCCAAATGCCGAGAAAATAGTCCAATGAGGAAATGGTGTTGTATCATGTGATCAAAATGTCAGGCAATGATTGGACATTTCACAGGGAAGCAAAAATGCCGAACCTTCAGATATTGTTACCACAAAAATTGTAACTTAGCATTTTGTAAAAATAAATGTGTGATCAAATTACCAAGATTAAATACTAAAAACGTTACTATTGAAAACATGGGTTTTTTCATTTTCGATATTTGGATGTGAGGCCATGAATATTAAGCTGTCACCACATGGGAGCGTAAAAAACATTACCAATTACAGTCATGTACATAAACAATGGCTAAAGACATGCTTACCCAGCAAAAAAACCTGCTCTGGTCGTAATGATCGCTCCTCTACTACTTTAAGAGCCATATCAAGCGGGTAGGGGATGCTACTACGCAAAAAGGGAAGTAACTTGGCTTGGTTAAACTCTGCATACAGTTTCACCATGTTTCCAGAATATGGAGTGACCAGCTGTTGGTCAGTACTGGCCAGTCTGTCCAGGTACTGTAATTGGGCAGAATATATACATATGATTGTCAACTGTGATAAATTTTCAACAAGAGAGCAACCGAGTGAATACAAACACTTGTCTGTGGGTCCTTTACTGCCAAACGAAGGGCATAACTTAACACTTATTAAAGCCAGAGTTATGGGCCTTGTTATAAAGGTTTAAATTTCTCTTGCAACATGTGTGCCAAGCTTCATATGAATATCTTGAACAGTTTTTTATGACCAGGTTAATGTTATGCACAAGGCCGACAATGTCAACACAAACAACAATAACTTAACATTTTTCTTCTAACAAAAGACAGGCTATTAATAATAGATTAATGTTGAAAGGTTCCTTCAAAACTTTGAAAAAATACAAAAACAGCACTGGACAGTAGATATAATATCGGGGATCAGGATTTTGTGCATGATTTATCCTATACAAAATAAAAAATATTAAAATCAGCTGAGTGACATTAATATATCAGAAATTGTGTGATAAAAACAAAGTAATAGTCAAACAGTACAAATATACAACTTAGTGAAACATTTTTTTTCCAAGTCAAATTAAAAAATAAACAAAGATATTTTAAGGCTACATTAATTAAAAACAAAAAATAAATCAAATGTAAATGAATTCTTTCAAGCAAAATGTAAGTTATTTAAAACATTCACTGTATACAATTCGAAAAAAAAGTTCACTAAGAAGCTTATGAACAAGACCCCTGTCAGCTCACAGTATAAATAATAATAATAATATGAGATTAAAAGATACAAGTGTTACAACCTTACATAATGGTACATATCTTTCTTTGTATTTATATAAAGTTGACTGGTCATTATAACACTCTATTTTAATGAAAATCCAGTTTAATGACATCAGCAGTCCATATAATATTTTTGGCCGGTCTGGACCTCGCAAAAAACATCATATGGACCACTGACATCATGTTATATGCACCGCTGATGTCATAAAACTGTTTAGTGTGGCTTGCGAATTTCACAAAGGCGAAAAATTGTCACAAGTAAACATTATTTCTTTATACAATAAAACACATCAAAAGCACTTTAAAAACATTGAATAGTAATATTAAATGTTCGGTATAATATAAGAAATGTTACGCACCACTTTGGGCCATATTTTATTATAAGGACTGGCCAGCTTGAAGGTGAATGGACCTAGGCTAATGCCTCAGTCCATATACACCTTCGGGGGCTGACTTGCCTGTCCTTATAATGTCAAACGACCCTCAATGGTGTGTAATATTTCTTAAGTTTATAGTACCTACCACATAAAGGAACTCTGGATTTCTTTCAAGCTGTCTCACCACTTTCTCAACCTGAAAACAATAATATTTGAATAACAGATTGAACATGTTTATTCATGTATGTTAACTATACATTCCATTGCCTCTTCTCTAGAATACAATTTATTCTGCTTACCAAGTTACCAAGTTAATGATAGTGAAAGGAAATGAATATTATTGTCATGATAACCTGCAGTGTGAACTTTGTGGACCTGGACGTATTCTCTTATAAAGTAGTTTACACCTACACTATGTACAGGTTCATTTACAAGTGTTTTGCAATCACTATTTCTTTTATGGACTCAGAAAGTCCCACTATCCCACTATTGTGTTTTAAAGAACATAAGGATGAGGTTTCACAACCCATCAAATGTAAGTTGCTTTTTCTATAATCATACACTTTCCAATACTAAATACAAATAGACCTTACAATACTAAATACAAATACACCTTCCAATACTAAATACACCTTACAATACTAAATACAAATACACCTTACAATACTAAATACAAATACACCTTACAATACTAAATACAATTACATCTTACAATATGTACAAATTTACCTAAAAGTACTTACAAAAACACCCAACAATACCATATACTTATACACTTAATAATACTTACAACTAAACCTAACAATAGGTGCAAATACACCTTAAAATACTAACTAAAACAACTAACATTACTTACTTATACGCCTATCAATACTTACAAATACTCCTTACAATACTATACTTACTGAAACACCTAACAATATCTACTTACAATACATACAAATTACCCTTACAATACTTACAAGTACACCTTAAAAATAACTTAAACACTTAACAATACTTACTATAACACTTAACAGTACCTGCTTGATATACACCTAACAATACTTAACACCAAACAGTCCTACTTGAAATACACCTAATAATACCTACACATACACCTAACAATACTTACTGGAATCTTTCCAATATTGTCAATGAGCATTTTGACAGCATTATCCTTATCAAACTCCATCAGCTGAACAATTCTGTCACTGACGGCTTCGTACAGTGAGTGGCGGTTTATCAGCTTGAAGACATCAGGGTGCTTTAGTCTGCAGAAAAACATATTTATTGTTTGGGTGTTTTCATAGAATGGTTGCTTAATAAATATCAAGATCTTGTGTGTACTATTGGTTAATTGTCAGCACTAAAATGAAAATATAGCAAGTGGAAAACATGAAATTCTCATCTAAGCACAGCCTTGTATGTCTTAAAGGGTATTGTGGTGGAAAAATATTTTTTTACAATTTCATTACTAGGGCTTTAACAGGCTTGACCAAAATGATTTTGGGCAGATTTTCAATGCCATCAAACCATGATCGATGAATACTTACTTAATGTAGATGGCCAGGGCCTTGTCAAATTCCTTCTTGAATCCATGCCTGAGAAAAAAGAGATTAATCCTTATGTTTGTACATTAATCTTCTCAGCATACAGTAATCAAATAATGGTCAAACCATTAAGTAGATATGTATGATATTGTATGTTCCTTCATAGTATTAATTTGGTGTAATAAGTGTTCAAAGGAATCTTTAAGTGTACACAGTAATCTATGAGCACTGAATTAGTATAATTAGACCTTGTATGGATTGTGTTAGCGTTAAAGGGACTAGACACCAGATGGTCACTAAAATGGCAAAAACAGTATTTCCTCAAACAAGCCTAGAATTATTAATACAAAATGGTATGCGGCCATTAGTATATAATTTTAATTGATAAAAAATATTTTGTCGCTGTCTCAGCTGAGTTTACCAATCTAAAAATAGTTCATAATGGTTTCCCAGTTTGAAGTGGATATATTTAGCATGTGAAAGTCACACGATTTGTACAAAAACATATATCAACGCTATTTTTACATTTATTGGGATTTACCTGGTAGACAAAGTAAGTAAATTTCAAATTAGAACAAGAGTTGTCACAGTATGTGACGAATGCCCCCGAATGTGACATTGACCTATGAACAAGGTCAGTACATGAAAAGTTGATCTTGCCTATAAGTGTCAAATACATATGGCAAGTTATTTTAAATTGCCTCTAAACATAAATAAATACCACCCATACTTGACAACCTACACTGTTATGTCCTTATAAGCAGCATTCCATTGTGAATAAACACTAAGTGTGACCTTGAACTTAGAGGTAGGGACATGGGTCTTGCACGCAACATGTCGTCTTGGTATGTCCGACACATGTGGCAAGTCATCTTAAAATCTGTCCATACAAGAGAAAGTTACAGCCCGGACACGACAACCTATACTCTATGTCCTTATATATGCAGCATTCCATTGTGAATAAACACCTAAGTGTGACCTTGACCTTAGAGGTAGGGACTCGGGTCTTGCATGCGACATGTCTTCTTGGTATGTGGAACACATGTGTGGCAAGTTATTTTAAAATCTGTCCATACAAGGGAAAGTTACAGACCGGACACGAGTTATTGAGCCCAACACACGGACGGACGGTGCGATTTTAATATGCCCACCTTGGGGGGCATAAAAATACGCAAAAACTGCGAAAGATACATGTGTCGTAAGCAATGTGATACATCAATAAGTAAGATTCAATACGTTGTACACAACAATATCAATTTTATGTAAGTTTTTGACAATTTTCTTTTTTTTGCACTTGTATTATATTTTGTCTAGTCCCTTTAACTTCATTCCCTTGCACCCTTCAGTTCAGCTAAGACCAGGAGCAGAGCCCTGTTATTTTTCTGTCAGGGTCCAAATAATCTGTGAGGGCTGATATTTTTGTATGGTCTAGGTTTGCATTTACATCATTTGTTTACTATTGAATGCAAGTCCCCCTTCCATCTTACAGTTCAGCTAAAGCCTGGAGCAGGGCCCGATTGTTTCTGTCTCGATCCATACGGTCTATGAGGGCCGATATGATTGTTTGGACCTGGTATAAAGTGTGGGGCCATTCTTTGATTAACTGAAGGAACACCTGAAAGAAATAAATCACATGTGATTTACCAAAACAAACAGAATAGTTTTAAAAACCTTTCTCCGTTATTTCAAATTAAGTCAAATATTAACATGTATGCATATTGTCCTAAACCGTGACACTTAAGTTTGTTTCTTCTCAACATATAACTAGACTTTCACAAATTCCATGACACGTGTGGCTTGTAAGGAGAGGTCATTTTTATTTTCTATAGAGGTCACAATGACCTTGATCTGTGACTTGTTAATTCAAAAAACTGTGTCGACTTCTGACCATGGCTTATGTTCATACCAAGTTTAAAGACTCTATACCAAGTCGTACAAAAGCTATTGAATGAAAAAGAAAGCAGTCATAGTTTTTTCTAAGGTAATTATGACCTAGACTTTCGACCTTCTTACACAAAAATCAATAGGGGTCATGTACTGTCCATGACTAATGCGCTTACCAAGTTTGAGACTCTACATCAAGTTGTTCAAAAGAAAGTAAAATTTCAAGTAGACGATGACGATCTTGCCTGATCGCCTTAATGAAATTAAATAAGAAAAGGCATTTTAAAGTGAATTAAATATTTACTTTATACTTTCAGACTAATAGCTTGCCCATTTCTGTTTCAAAAAAAATATTCATATATACTTTTATTATTAAACAGATTTCTCACCTTTGCATCTGTTTGAAGAAAATCGTTAAGCACCATTTCATAGATGGCTGGACTCAGTTGAGGGTCACTGCGGGGCAGAAAAGGGGCCAGAGACTGTAAAAAAAATAAACATATAATACTGAAATTTAAAATTTGAAGAAACTCTTGACTATTCAGCCCTGTTTCATAAATAGCTGGACTCAGTAATTGTTGAGAGTCACTGCCGAGCAGAAATGGGGGCTGACACTGAAAAATATTTTTTATATATTATAATAGAAATATCTCCAAAAATCGTAGAAAAATTGGTAAGAGGTCTGGCCTTTTCATTTCCGGAAAATTTTGACACGAAAACGATTCAAATAGGGAAATTCAACACTGAAATAGTTCAAGCTCATTCATTCAAAATAATGGCAGATTAATTAAATACAAACAATGCTTTAACATGTGTTCAAGGAATAACTATTTTATTATTATTGTTTTGCTATTAAATTATCTAATTTTCCAAAATATGTCTAAAAATTTGGATTTAATTGTGAAGTAGCCAAATAATTGCCTCTGCTTACGTCCAATCCCTGGTTGTGTTACAAACATCGAATATTCATACACCCAGTCCAGTAAATACTCTTTTTCCCATATCACACATCATAAAGAGCAGCAATGATGTTAATGACAGATAATTGTAAACAACCTTTAGTTGTCCGAGTTTGGCGAACACATATGCCTCAGCTTCCCAGTAATCTTTGTTTTTCCCGAACACCTTCACACACAGGCGGGCAGCATCTTCGAAGCGCCCATTTTCCAGGAGGTAGTTAAGGAAACTGCGACCAATATCCTTAATGATGAAAGAAACAAAATTTTGAAACCTGGTGACTCGATATACAAGGGACTGGCCTAAATACTTTGAGCCTCGCGAATAACAGGTCAAGTGGGAATGCTTCCAAAGAGTAAAACAAAATTGGTACTCTACATTCAGTTCCAGCAAACAAGGAAATCGAGCCAGGCGATATTGAGCCAACAGGTTTTGACAGTATCTTGCACTGTTTTGAGAAAGGCCAAGCTGAGAAAGGCCAAGGTTAAAGCTTTTGCACACTGCTGCTGCAATGACCACACATATTATGATCAAACCTAAATTTTTCTCCAAAATAGTCATATAAGTTCTAGTGCTTACATAACAGTCATATAAAAATACTAGTACTTACATAGTATGTGTGTTTCTTCAACTCCTTCGAAAATAAGCTGGCTGCCTCCAGTGCTTGCTATGGAAAAAAACATAATAGATACTTTAATATTCAATTCTTGTTAATGTGAGACACTAAATTAATATATTATCTATCACAGGATACTATCTTTACCTTGCTTAAGAGACTTGCTCATGCTTTTGATAATAATTTGAAAATATAGCACTGTTTTTATACCTCGAATTCCTCATGCTCGAGGAGCCAGGCCACATGGTCGTCCTGATCTCTCGGCCTCGCAACCACTACATCTTTTGGACTGATGATATAGAACAGGTTATCTTCCACCACATTCTCTGTAAGATTACAAAACATTATAGTTTAGTTTAACCTTATTTCTTTTAGCTCAATTGCGAAGGAAGCTTATTACCTAAGAATCATGCTTGAGTCTGTTTCCTGGGTAATAAAGAGTATTTGTGTTCTTTTTTGAGAGGCCATGAGAAAGTTCCCTTGGTGGGGATCAAACCCACAGCCTATTGGGTGAGAGGCAGACACTAACAACAATATTACCCTAGAGCATTAGCAACAGAATAGGCATATGGTATAAAATGAAGCTTTTTATTGCCTATCTTATACTGATAACTGTTTTTTTTTCACTTCTTTTTATCCATTGGACATTGGCTTAAAATGGCATCATTAATCTTATTGCAAGTAGTATTCAAACGAATATTATGGAACTTGCTTCATATTAATGTGCATACTGTCGATGACAAAACATGGACAAAGTGTCAATATGTTTTTCAAGTATTATTTGTTCAACAACACCAAGGCTATGATAATACCTATATTTTTTTTTTTAAAACCTCTAATTCGGTGAATCAAATGTGTTGCCATTCAGGAGCATCAATTTCTAGTTAAGGTCACCTTTATCTTTGACCTACTGACCCAAGAATCAAAATGGGTCATCTACTTACTATGACCAATATGCATACCAAGTTTGAAGACTCTTCAACTCATTCAAAAGTTGCTAATGGGAAATAAAAGCGTGACGCAAATGACAACGATAATGCCAGAAAAGGTAATCCCTGCCATGCTCCGCACAACAAAGTACACGACTGTTCTTATATATATATATTTTCATAGGAAAGCTTTATATCAGTGCAAATACAGCTTATCACCAATTATTGCTAGAGTATGAATGTATAATATCTGCATCCTTTTTAGAACAGCTAAATTTAATACAGTCGAAACCAGTTGGCTCAAGCTTGTTTGGATCAAATTCCGAATGTTTGCTCGAACTAGGAACCAATTTCACTATACTGAAGATAAACATTGGCTTTCCAAGGCTCGAAGTATTTTTCGCTGGTCCCTGGGAGTTCGAGCCAATGGGCTTCAACTGTATAATATTTAGCTTAAAAAATTAAGAGGCCATCTCATCAATAAATGAACCGTACATTTGATTTGTCAAATCTATCATTTTGGTCGTCATGACATATACTGTGAAACAAATTGTTAACTTACAAGATTTCTATTCAAATTCACATGTCAAAATCTATGTTCCATTTTTGACACTGGCTGAATATACGGAATTTCCTGAATGCACAATATTTTTTTGTTAATTTTTTGTTTGATAAGATGGCTTCAGTGCTCTTACAAAGTGCAACGATTATTTGCATAAAAGATACATTTATGCGTGGGTTAATTTAAATAAATCATAAGAAATATTACCAGTCATGCACATTGGCTCTACAAAATAAATTATTAAAACATAGGTCATAGACCACCAAATAAAATTCCTTTATATTCTTTAGTGAATTGACCAATTTGCACGCAAAATAACACTGAGTTCTAGTGTTTCATGACCTCAAACACCATAAATGGTATTGAAGTTCCACCTGTGTACTCAGCATTAAAGACTATATGAAAAAAGTTGAACCACTATGTATGAAATCAAGTTACACAATACGGCGTAGGAGTACAAACTATGCAGTGAAAATGTAAACAATAAAAAGTAGTTCAAGCAGGTCCAAAATGTTTATCACAACCTAAGTTCTCAGCTTTAAAACCTTAAAAGATAGACCATGCTTTCACTGTCATTGCCTTAGGGCTATTCCAGTTAAACATATGTCCCACCCCAGGACGGCAAAATAAAGAAATTCTGTAGGGGGTAGGTCTTTTTCTTAATTTGCTACTGTAGGGGGTGGTGATAAGTCCAATTTCGCTTCTATAGGGGGGCGTCATTTTCTTTTTTGCTTCTGACCGTATCTGCTCATTTATATTCACTGCCCGATGGTGAAATACCGGGGTTTTTTTTATCCATATAACATATTTTACCGAACGTCGTGTACAGAATTGGTTTGGATACAAATTTTCGCGATATTACGAGTCGGTTCCGCGGTACCGGAAATCAGAAGAAGTTGCGTCCCTTGACAACAAGATGGCGGAGGCGCCAGAATTTGTCAAGTCGTGGTCGAAGACCAACCTACAAAATTGGCTAGAAACCAATAGTTGCGCCGCATGTGTGGATACGTTTCGTGGTAAGTATACCAAATTGCAGTGTTCGACACTAACGGGGTCCCGGGATCCCGAGGACACCAGTTTTTCAGGAGGGACACCTGAACTTCGATGTCCGGTATTCCGTCGGGACACTTAAATTTCTGACTGATAAACGCTAAATATCAATAAATAAGTAGCATTTAATTAATTTATTACCTAAATTCGGGCTCCCTAAATTTCTTGACAGCACATGTCAAAACAATATTATTAATTATCATTATCGGACTCATCAAAGCGAAAGTATAGCTGACTATTTGACTATAGTTACGTCATGAATCTATAAATAAACAGGTCATTTCACAGGCGCATGCAGGTTAACGCTTCCGTTTTGTTGTTTACATTTTAAACAAGGTCAGAGCTGACAGAGATTTATTATCGGTAAAATACTTATGTGGAATTGTTTTGCTTATGTGTCAGAACCGCCCAAAAAGATGCCAACTCTGATGATACCTTTTATATAATATGATGCGACCTTTGAGTATTTACAGTAACATTTACGACACAAAAGAACTGCATCCTACATTCAGCATTCTTTGTTAATTGGCATTCAACTTATCAATATTCTTTGTTAATTTTAAAGACATATATTTTATGCCTTGATAAAAAATAATAGAAATAAAATTTGCAGGGTTTTATTCATTAATTCAATAAATTTATAAAATTTTATGACTTTTTGGCGCGAAAATTAACATGTATACACAATTTTTGGTCGTCTGCTCTTCCAGTATGCACTACGACTGTTGGTTAGTCTGATTGATTTATCAACAGCTCTACTAAATATTGATTGGAGTTTTCACAAGCCAGATGTAATATTCCTACAGTTTCTTAATGAAAAGCACCGACATTTGACAAGACCCTGAACCATGATGTATTTTATGCGTATTTTCCAAAAATCTAAAAATAGTAACAACATCAAGTTTTTGTTTACATTGTATCCATCTCTGTTTTTGACTGAAAACAAAAGGGACTTAGACATTCTCCCGCTTTTGAACCCAATCTACCAACTTAGAGACCAAAATATACCTCACTGCCATTCAGTGCTACTAACCTGTCATTACATGCTGCTGAAAACATGTATAATAATTATGGTGGTTTATACATGCATTACAAATTGAAAAGTAAAAGGATATTGAATTTAATATTAAAACAGGCTCAACAATGAAAAAATGTAAAAAGTGGAAGGGACTCCTAATTTCAGGAAGGGACACCTGATTTCAAATGTTGGTGTCCCTTCGGGATCCCTTGGAAAAATGGTTAGTGTCGACCCCTGAAATTGACAACAGTTGTCTAGAATTTTATTAGAAATCATAATTTGTACGTATTGCGTAAATGTTATAAATCCGAATGTTTCGTCCCCTTAACATTTCGACCACAAGGTATTTTTAGGTTGTATATAATTACATGGGTGAAAGTTTCAGCCTCATGTGGCTTAATATGCACTTACAGCAACATATGAAGAAACAAGAGAACCGTGGTGTGTAGGTTATAGTCCATATAATGGAAAATAACCAAATTTATTAATGGAAAATAACAAAATTTATTACAAGCAAAGCCCAGTAATAAGTTTTGTTATTTTCCATTACATGAGCTGTAACCGACTTATAGTTCACCCTAGTTTCTAAGCCAATCATCGAACAAGGCCGTATACAGCGTGCCCATTAGCTGCTCGAAGTTCATTTGGCGCGCGCCATGTCTGTTGACCTAGTTATAATAATTAACTTATTGGGTGCAGATGTGATCTTATATGAAACCTATTCGAGCAAAGATTTGAAAATCTCTGGGTGATGATTGGCTTAGAAACTAGGGTGAGCTATAAGGTCCTATATAGCTCACCTGATCAAAGAGTTACAAAAGAGTAATTGCAAATAATCTTTGCATATAGACGTATAAAAAAATAAACTTCTCAAGGGGGTCCGAATTTGCTCAGAAAATATTCTAAAGGGGGTTCTTTTCTCATCAAATAAACTTCTGAAGGGGGGTGGTCCATTTTGAAAGTGCCTTCCTGGGGTGGGACATATGTTTTACTGGAATAGCCCTTAATAAAAAGATGATAAAACACATGTAATACTGGTTAGTCACTTCTGAATTGGTGTACTTTGCCCTATACAGACTCTGCAATAAATTAATTGACTCGTTTTTTAGCTTTGATTGTAAATTCATTTCAAGGATAATAAAATATATAGATTTCATAAATAAAACACACATAAAACAGTTAAAACAAGTGATATAAACATATAAACACTCAAATATATTATTAAATTTTTTGCTTGATTCCTAAAAAACATTTAACTATCAATAATTTGTTAAAAGTAAATAGATAACGATAACATTTTTAGTTTAAACGTTATTTATTTTACAACAATTGTGAAGGAAGTTGTGATTACTTATACTAAGTCACTCTTGTTGGCATGATGTTGCACGAGAGTGTGGTCTTGTGCTGTGGGGAGAAACAGAGTACCCGGAGAAAACCCACTGGTCCGGCTTGGTGACCACTAACCAAACTCACATGTGCCCAGGCCGATAACATTTTTATGATAATTATAGATAATAATTTATATGCACTACTTAACATGTTGAACCAGTTTACCTAGATGGTAGTCATTACAGCGGTAGTTCTGGTAGCCTCGTATGGTGAGGGCATCGTTAGACACTTCTTCATAGTAGTTCAGATGCGGGTCTACAATACGGAGGTTTGGTCTGCTGGAGATGGACTGTACAGTCTGTGAAAACATTAAGATGTATGAATTACATAATTATGTTCTCAATTTTATCATTTAATAAGAATTTATGTATGTTTTCCTGCAGACAACTCGAACAGAAAGAGGCAGAGCTATGACATACTGGTATCAGGTTTCAGACTAAAATCTTGATATCTATACATTAAACCAAAGAACCAAAAGCAGTCAATAAAAATCATATGTCACTGGCTGTCAACAATTTTCAACAAATGACAAAACCTGTGTAAAATATACCAATGTATCAATTGCTGTTATGTGAACAATCAGGACTTATACAAAATGGTAAATTTGTAAAAATAACAGAGTTGAATTCAGCGATACTTTTTGTCAACAGTTTGTTTAAGATGGTGTAATTAAGATTTATGTCATATGCCAGAAGTACCGGAGTTGAATTCAGCGATCCTTTTTTTCAATAGTTTGTTTAAGATGGTGTAATTAAGATTTATGTCATATGCCAGAAGTACCAGAGTTGAATTCAGCGATCCTTTTTTTCAATAGTTTGTTTAAGATGGTGTATTTAAGATTATGTCATATGCCAGAAGTACAAGAGTTGAATTCAGCGATCCTTTTTTTCAATAGTTTGTTTAAGATGGTGTAATTAAGATTTATGTCATATGCCAGAAGTACCAGAGTTGAATTCAGCGATACTTTTTGTCAATAGTTTGTTTAAGATGGTGTATTTAAGATTATGCTGTATGCCATAAGTACCAAAGTTGAATTCAGCGATACTTTTTGTCAATAGTTTGTTTAAGATGGTGTAATTATGATTATAGTGTATGCCAGAAGTACCAGAGTTGAATTTAGCGATATTTTTTTCAATAGTTTGTTTAAGATTGTGTATTTAAGATTATGCTGTGTGCCAAAAGGACCAAATTTGAATTCAGCGATACTTTTTGTCAATAGTTTGTTTAAGATGGTGTATTTAAGATTTATTTCATATGCCAGAAGTACCAGAGTTGAATTTAGCGATACTTTTTGTCAATAGTTTGTTTATGACAGTGTATTTAAGATTATAGTGTATGTCAGAAGTACCAGAGTTGAATTCAGCGATCCTTTTTTTCAATAGTTTGTTTAAGATGGTGTATTTAAGATTATAGTGTATGCCAGAAGTACAAAAGTTGAATTCAGCGATACATTTTGTCAATAGATTGTTTAAGATGGTGTATTTAAGATTATAGTGTATGCCAGCAGTACCAGAGTTGAATTCAGCGATACTTTTTGTCAATAGTTTGTTTAAGATGGTGTAATTAAGATTATAGTGTATGCCAGAAGTACCAGAGTTTAATTCAGCAATACATTTTGTCAATAGTTTGTTTAAGATGGTGTATTTAAGATTTTTAACCTAACCAATACCTACCTCTGGTTGTGTTGGTTTGTCGTACGTCAGCAGGACCAGATTTGAATCCAGTGATGCAATACCACATACCATATATTCTGGGGTGTTGAACATCGCAACTGGAATAAAGGTTAACACATATTTTTGACTACATAATCAGTTAGTCCCAAATATAAACTAAATGGATTTGATAAACTGAGTGATATTATAATACGGACTGATAATTTAAATTTGTTCTTACAACATTGTATATTTATGTAAGTATAAATGTTGATTTGGGCAACAGCATAAGAAACAAGCAACAGTATGTTAATTCTTTAGTTAAGTAAAAGTTAGTTGAAATGTTTATTGATTGGTCAATATTTATCCAACAATGACTGATGACCAATGAAATTGCTTGATTGTGCAAACTAACCAAAACAATTGGTTCCTGGGGATTTCTGCACCAGTCAATTGTAACCACGGCCCCCCAGGTTACAATTGACTGGTGCATTACTCAACAACAAGAATTGTTTATTCCTGATTTCACTACTAAATTGTAATGGGAAGGTAGGTCAGGATAGTATATTCCATGCGGCAATTCAGGTCAATATGAGTGTTAAAATATGAATAAAATACACAGGAGTTCACTATTTTGGAATAAAATAGTTCTTTTTTTAGGAGGAATTGCCATTAACCCCTTAATTCATTTAAACGATGGTGTTTTTGGTAATGGGGGAGGGGGTGCATGTTGAAAGTTCATTTTCAAAGTTGTGCCCTTAACACTAATTCCGTCAGGATAGTTTTTCCAAGTGAACAATTTACTATGGCAATACCAAAGTTAAAATATTAATATAATACATCAGAGGCACCATTTCAGACTAAAAATATCTGAAGGTTTTCTTAGGAATATGCCAAAGTCCCTTTATACATTTAAACCACAGTTTCATTTTGTTCTTGGGGAGCAGGTACAAGCGGGTGTTGAGACCTTTAACACTTAATCCTGGAAAGGCTCTTGAAGTATACTTACTAATCTCGACATATTTTGGTGGGAGATCCCGTACATCTTGTTCCTTTCGTTCCTTCACCAAACACACCTGAAACTCAGTTTCATTTCAAAAGTTACAAACATAATTACAGTACTTAATGCTAAATCTTTTTTTTTATTGAACTAGATAACCCAAAACTTCAAACTTTTCCCGCCCAAAACTGATATAAGGACCAGTTCCCATACAAACATATTCACTGACCTTGACTGTGTCAGCCCAGCCAATCAGAAGCGTTCTTTCATCCTTCCAATGAAGATTACAGTTGTGTAGGTCTGGCCTATAGCTGGAAGCACATACATCACATAAAAGTTATAAGAATATCCAATTCCCATGTACATAATGCTACTTAAAATTCTGCTGTTTAAAATGTATATGATTATCCTTAAGTTATAATCTTGAAAGAACTTACCATTTTACAGTGGTATGTCAACTAGTGGAACCGTGCGCGTATGGACTGGCTGTACAGCCGGGAAAACTAGTTGATGTGATCATTGTATCCAGTGTTCTAATCCATCTTACTATTTGTAATTGTATGCATGAATATAATAAGCAACAGCTTTTGTAAATAATTGTTTCAATATTGTACCTATTTAGAACTATATGCATTCATTTCCAGATCACCTGAGCTCATTGTTATGTGTATATTTGTTATTCATGTCGGAAAATAGCTCATTGAGCTAAAGTTTCTTGTAATCATATAAATGAACCCGACTTGAAATAAAGATTCTTGTATCATGTATCACTTGTATCTTGTATCTTGAATAACCACATTGATATATTCCCTTAACATGACTGTGTCCGTACAGCCAATCAGGAGTGTTCTCAATGTTAGCCAATCAGAAGAGTTCTCTAAGTTAGCCAATCAGAAGCTTCTCATTATAATATTGTATATCAGCAGCCAATGATTGCCGACATAAACATAAATAGCTCAATGAACCTAATGAGTATGTTTGGGCCAGCACTTACTTACATAGTATTGAGAGTTTTTACCAGGTTATCTTCCTGAGAATTATCTATCATAGCATATTATCGACAGTAAAGATCGTTACATACTTGTGGTCCTTGGATATAGAAGTAATTCTGGACCGGGACGACATGTCATACACCTGGACCCCCTGTTGAAAAAATGCATTTAATTAGATATATCTTAAATGATTAAATATGTTATATCCAAAATGGATTGTACTTATTTATTTTAGATTGATTATGAAGACAGAGCTCTGAAAACGGATAATTATGAGTCCCCCTAGAATCTGTTTCCTGGGCAAAAAACCTGAAGTGTCTTTTTTAAGAGGCTGATAGAATTGTTTCTTTTGTGGACAAAAGTAAGAGGCAGACTCCTTTATCACTAGACTACTTTCACCCTTAATCCTAGCTATGAAGTAGAAATGAAGTATGAATTTCTTAAACATGTATATATTAATTTAATCTTCTCAAGGGAAAGGTTTTCATCAATATAAATTGTTCACAGACAAACAGCTCTGTCATTATCATTACAGAACAGATTAAATATTGTGGTCCTTGGATATAGAGTAATTCTGTACCGGGACGACATGTCATACACCTGGACCCCCTGTTAAAAAAATGCATTTAATTAGATATATCTTAAATGATTAAATATGTTATATCCAAAATGGATTGTACTTATTTATTTTAGATTGATTTTGAAGACAGAGCTCTGAAAACGGATAATTATGAGTCCCCCTAGAATCTGTTTCCTGGGCAAAAAACCTGAAGTGTCTTTGTTAAGAGGCTGAGAGAATTGTTTCTTTTGTGGACAAAAGTAAGAGGCAGACTCCTTTATCACTAGACTACTTTCACCCTTAATCCTAGCTATGAAGTAGAAATAAAGTATGAATTTCTTAAACATGTATATATTAATTTAATCTTCTCAAGGGAAAGGTTTTCATCATTATAAATTGTTCACAGACAAACAGCTCTGTCATTATCATTACAGAACAGATTAAATATTGTGGTCCTTGGATATAGAAGTAATTCTGGACCGGGACGACATGTCATACACCTGGACCCCCTGTTAAAAAAATGCATTTAATTAGATATATATCTTAAATGATTAAATACCCCGGTATGTTATATCCAAAATGGATTGTTCGTATTTATTTTAGATTGATTATGAAGACAGAGCTCTGAAAACAGATAATTATGAGTCCCCCTAGAATCTGTTTCCTGGGCAAAAAACCTAAAGTGTCTTTTTTAAGAGGCTGATAGAATTGTTTCTTTTGTGGACAAAAGTAAGAGGCAGACTCCTTTATCACTAGACTACTTTCACCCTTAATCCAAGCTATGAAGTAGAAATAAAGTATGAATTTCTTAAACATGTATATATTAATTTAATCTTCTCAAGGGAAAGGTTTTCATCATTATAAATTGTTCACAGACAAACAGCTCTGTCATTATCATTACAGAACAGATTAAATTCAACTTCTTTCAAGAAGTGCTTATTAAACTCAAAACTTATAATTAAATGTGAGATATGATATCATCGTTTGGGTTGGCCGGGAAGTGCAGTGGCTAGCGCACTAGCTTCACACCTAGGCAACCAAGATTTGATTCCCATACTAGGTGCAAGTGAGATTGATTTGGGATCACAAAGCACAACAAATTGAGCTACAGGTTCCCCAACAACACAAGATCACACTCTCATTTAACACCATTCCATCAAGAGTGACTTACCATAGGTTAACAACACTTTTCTTCACAAGCGTTGGAAAATAAACTAAGTTAAATAAGAGAGATGATATCATAATCCCTAGATGGAATCCTTACATAGCTATTGGACCATGCAATCAGGTCGCCCTTCCATTTGATGGTTCTGATTGGTCCCTCTCCCTGGTGTATTGTTGTCATCTTGTGGCGTGTTAGAAATCCTCGCTCATTTAGAATCAGCTTGTCGTCACCCGTAACAAACCTTAAAAGAATCAAATCTGCTCATGGATATTCAATCAAATTGCAGAGAATAGTGATACATGATGTTAGTAAAGTGGTGATCTGGCTGAAGTGGTCCAATTCTGGTGCATAGCTATAGACTAGCACATAAGCGCCCTAGTCCAAAAATGGAAATCATTGAGAAATTAATTGCAATGACCAGAAACCAACAAAATTTTGTTGATTTTTTTGGTTTTTGAAGGGTTACTTAATTTTTCCATACATTTACAATTATCTTGTAACAACTAGAGTAATACAACTTTGATTGCAAAAAATATTCAGTAAATCTGAAATATGTGGGTTCCAAAAATACAACATAATATGGTAGAACCAACGCGTTGGCTTAAACTTGTATGGTTCAAAGTCCTCATTGGCTTGAACTGATGTAAAAAGCCAATTTTTTTAATGGTAAGCATTCATGCTTGGCTCGAATTTTCGGAGGCTTGAGGTATTTTTGCCCATCCTTGGGCATTCGAGCCGACGGTGTTTGGCTGTATATCATTAAATTCATAAAGGAAAAGACTAAAAATAATTTACTTAACTAATGTTTACAAAATTTAAAACTTCTGTAGCCAGTTAAATAGTTAAATACAGCATGCACAGTACACAGATATTCTGTAACCAGTTAAATAGTAAAATACAGTTTGTACAGTACACAGATATTCTGTAACCAGTTAAATAGTAAAATACAGTGTGTACAGTACACAGATATTCTGTAACCAGTTAAATAGTAAAATACAGTGTGTACAGTACACAGATATTCTGTAACCAGTTAAATAGTAAAATACAGTGTGTACAGTACACAGATATTCTGTAACCAGTTAAATAGTAAAATACAGTGTGCACAGTACACAGATATTCTGTAACCAGTTAAATAGTAAAATACAGTGTGTACAGTACACAGATATTCTGTAACCAGTTAAATAGTAAAATACAGTGTGTACAGTACACAGATATTCTGTAAACAGTTAAATAGTAAAATACAGTGTGCACAGTACACAGATATTCTGTAACCAGTTAAATAGTAAAATACAGTGTGTACAGTACACAGATATTCTGTAACCAGTTAAATAGTAAAATACAGTGTGTACAGTACACAGATATTCTGTAAACAGTTAAATAGTAAAATACAGTGTGCACAGTACACAGATATTCTGTAACCAGTTAAATAGTAAAATACAGTGTGCACAGTACACAGATATTATGTAAACAGTTAAATAGTAAAATACAGTGTGTACAGTACACAGATATTCTGTAACCAGTTAAATAGTAAAATACAGTGTGTACAGTACACAGATATTCTGTAAACAGTTAAATAGTAAAATACAGTGTGTACAGTACACAGATATTCTGTAACCAGTTAAATAGTAAAATACAGTGTGTACAGTACACAGATATTCTGTAACCAGTTAAATAGTAAAATACAGTGTGCACAGTACACAGATATTCTGTAACCAGTTAAATAGTAAAATACAGTGTGTACAGTACACAGATATTCTGTAACCAGTTAAATAGTAAAATACAGTGTGTACAGTACACAGATATTCTGTAAACAGTTAAATAGTAAAATACAGTGTGTACAGTACACAGATATTCTGTAACCAGTTAAATAGTAAAATACAGTGTGTACAGTACACAGATATTCTGTAACCAGTTAAATAGTAAAATACAGCATGCACAGTACACAGATATTCTGTAACCAGTTAAATAGTAAAATACAGTATACACAGATATTCAATAACCAGTTAAATAATAAAATATGCAGGCACAGTACACAGATATTCTGTAACCAGTTAAATAGTAAAATACAGCATGTACAGAACACAGATATTCTGTAACCAGTGTGCACAGTACACAGATATTCGGTAACCGGTTTAATAGTAAAATACAGTGTGCACAGTACACAGATATTCTGTAGTCAGTTAAATAGTAAAATACAGCGTGTACAGTACACAGATAAACTGTTACCAGTTAAATAGTAAAATACAGCCTGTACAGTACACAGATATTCTGTAAACAGTTAAATAGTAAAATACAGCGTGTATAGTACACAGATATAATGTAACCAATAAAATATCAAAATTAAGTGTGCACAGTATACAGATATTCTGTAGCCAGTTAAATAGTAAAATACAGCTTGTACAGTACAACACAGATATTCTGTAACCAGTTAAATAGTAAAATACATTGTGCACAGTACACAGATATTTTGTAACCAGTTAAGTAGTAAAATTCAGCATGCACAGTACACAGATATTCTGTAACGACGTACCTGTGATTGTTAAAATTTGGATCGAGGGCCACTGACTTTACAGGCCGATCAAAGTTGACAATCTGGTCATGATCTGATTCATATAAACCAGTGATTCGCACCTGAATTGGAAAGAAAATTCTTTATTAAAGTTTGACCACAATTCATTATTGATTATTGTTTAACTTGCCTTACACGATTGACCTGCGCCCAAAAGATTTTAAGCGCATCACTGGCCCTACGGTGGTCATGTTTTCTTTTTTTATAAGAAATAAAGGGTCCAGTAAATAAATAAATATACCCACCTTCCAACCCCCAAAAATTGTGGGTGGGGTTAAACCAAACAATGTTATCTTTATTTGTGGCCTTATTGGTTAATTACTTGTGGCTTTATTGGTATTTACTTGTGGCCTTTTTTGTAATTTACTTGTGACCTAATTGGTAATTTCTTGTGGCCTTGTTGGTTATTTACTTGATGCATTATTGGTTATTCAAGTAAATTTCTAGAGAAGAACATTACCTTTCCATCATCCGAGCAGCTAGCAATGTAGTCTCCATTATCATCAACACTTATCTGGTTTACGGTACATGTGTGCTGAAAAACAAGAACACGTCTTAAAACTTGATATAGAAATTAAGTACAAAATAAACTCAGTAGCGGCTATACTTCTTTATTTACTAATGGGCGAAGTCCCCAACATCCCTGCCAACTTTCAGCAAGTACATGTATCTTGCATCTTTTAAACAAAATGAACAGGATATTTAATTATATATCATGATTGGCAAGTTTTCTGTTTCTCCCATAAATACGCAATGTCTAAATGAGTCCAATTAAACAGAGAGGAATAATGTGTTCATTCCAGAGCTGGAAGAATATAAGAATCTTACAAGTGTTTTCGGTTTGGAATGAAAAATCCTACTCTAAAAAACAGATGACTTTTATATATAATATCATTATTTTAAGTCATTACATCCTGAATTTTTTCTCCATATTGGTGATATGAATGTTCAAAAAAATATCCAGTATTTTTGTTCTCTTCTTCTGTCATTCAATACCCCGTATGTTGAGCAAATTTTGAAATAGACAAGACAAAGAAGTCGTTGAAATTAGCGTTAATGATATTTACATGTATGTATAATAATTAGATATTATGATAACCAATTATCTAGAACAAAAGTGCGCTTTCAATTATCGTTATTATTAACCCTTTGCATGCTGGGTAAATTGTCGTCTGCTCAAAAATGTCGTCTGCTTTATTCTAAATTTCTTTCAGTTTACTTAAAAGTTTGGGGATATATTGACTGAGTGGCAAACAGCTTGGAACCTGACCAGGCGCCGAGTTACTCGGTGCCTGGTCTGGTTCCAAGCTGTTTGCAAAGCCTTTAAAATCGCCATCAGCAGCCTAAGGGTTAATATTATTATAAGAGCTGTTTAATTTATGGCGCCACCAGAGTTTAAAAGACAACCTTAAACAACTGGTTTGGGAGTGTTTCCTTTGTTTTTATCTATTACATGACCTCCTTTATTAAAACAGTAACAAGTAGGCGGAACTTAACTGTTCAGTAACTAGGATACAGATAATTTACGATGAAATACCACGTGGTATTCATTTAACATTGTCATGGACAACATAGTCTTAAACAGTTACATCACCCACTTAAAGGGACTACACACAAGACAGTCCCAAAACAGTATTTCCTCAAAACAAGCCAAGTACAGATAAATGTACTGATGCTATTTTTAAACTGACATGGAAGACAACATGGGCAGTAAGTTTCGAATTGGAAAAATGTGCCAAAGCTGTGAAGGTGTTATACATCATAAGTAAGATTCAATGTGTTGTCCGAAACAATATCAGTTTTATGTTAGTTTTTGACCATTTTCTGCTTTTCTTGCAATTGCATCATCTGGTGTCCAGTCCCTTTAACCCTTGTGATTTGAAAGCAATCATGTTTAATTTCAACACCTCAGGTAGTAGGTGCAGTAAATGTTACTGTATTACATATATATCAGTAAGGGGTTGAAACTTACAGCTGGGTACTCCTTCCCTTTAATGTTGTAACCAAGGTAGTCGAGAATATGGATGGCTCCCCAATGTGTCCCCAGGGCCAGGAACTGCAAACATGTAAAAAATTATAATAAAATTCATACATGAACATATTACACACTGTAAGTGTCACAAATATTATAAATATGTTTGACACTATTATTTATCAGTTACGCTTAAAACTTCAGAAATTTAAAGAAAATTGAAATTCTAATTTTGCATGAGCCTCAGTTTGGAGATAACTGACCTTTTTTTTTTAAAAATCATAAAAAAATTATTCAACTGACGACTCTTTTTTAAAACCTGCATATTTCGTACATGGAAAGGAAACAAATTCTTGTTCTTGCATATTTTCATCGATCGTTATTAATTATTTTTCATTACTTCAACAAAATTGTATGTATTTATTAACATCTTTGTAATATTATTACACATTCAAATAACAGTTAAGTATGATTAATTTGGACTAGCACATGTGTTTGACAATATTTTTTCTTTCTAAAAACACTAATATCACAATTATTTTACTCGTTGATGTTGAACTTGCAGAAAAAAAATACAATTCAAGCATAAAAAAATGGTTTTCTTGGGGGAAGAAATCACGCCAGTACAGTCCAGAAAACAAAGACATCAAAACTCCTTCGCACAAGCACTCTTACATTAACTGAGCGATAATTTAATTAAGTGCATTTTACAAAACATGAGCTTAGAGTCCCTTTAAAATTTGTGAGTACTTTAACAATAACAAATTTTGCTAAAAGAAAAAAAACACTATTTTTATAACAAGAGCTGTCACAGAGACAGCGCGCTCGACTATTCCGCCGCTTTTCAGTGTAAGGATTGAAAAGTTTTGGCGAAACATGCATGGATCACTGTTAGATTAGATTTCAATGCAATACATGATGTGCGGAGATATTAACATAAATGTGGTTACATGCAAAATTTTAACCTGAATTTTTAAGTGTAATAATAAAGGGCAATTATTTGCAAAACACAGTTATCTAACTTGGTTATTCAATTAGGTTGGGTGGTTGAATACCATTGTATAAAGTCTCAATGCAATACATCAAGTAGTTGCTGAGATATTATCCTATGTGTGCTAACATGCAAGACCTTAATTTCTAAGTCGAATAATAAAGGGGCAGAAATTATATAATATGAAAGATAAAGTTATCTTACTTGATTAAATAAGAAGGTTAAATGGTTGGGAGCCTGTGTGTAAAGTTTCAATGCAATACATGATGTATTTGCTGAGGTATTGACTTAAAAGTGATTACATGCAAAACCTTACCAAAATTTCTATGTCGAATAAAAAAGGGGCCATCATTTGAATTTAATGCAAAGTAGAGTTAACTTACTTGGTTATTTAAGTAGATTGGATGGTTGAGTACCATTTTATAAAGTCTCAATGCAATACATCCAGTAGTTGCTGAGATATTAACCTATGTGTGCTTGCACGCAAAACCTTAACCAGAATTTCTAAGTCAAATAATAAAGGCCTATTATTTGCATTAAATGCAAACTAGAGTTATCTAACTTGGTTAATTAAGTAGGTTGGATGGTTGAGTACCATTGTATCAAGTCTCAATGCAATACCTCAAGTAGTTGCTGAGATATTAACCTATGTGTGCTTGCACGCAAAACCTTAACCAGAATTTCTAAGTCAAATAATAAAGGCCTATTATTGGCATTTAATGCAAAGTAGAGTTATCAAACTTGGTTTTAAAATTAAGTAGGTTGGATGGTTGAGTACCATTGTATAAAGTCTCAATGCAATACCTCAAGTAGTTGCTGAGATATTAACCTATGTGTGCTTACACCCAAAACCTTAACCAAGGGGTGACGCCGACGCCGACGCTTCGGTGCGTAGTATAGCTCTCCTTATTCTTCGAATAGTCGAGCTAAAAACCACTAAAGTCTATATCAATATAATCTAGAGAATATTATTATAACAGTGTAAATCAATTAATATTTTGAACCATCGCTAGGCTGTAAAATGAGTTGAATTTACTATCAAACACATCAATAAATAAGGAAGTTATGAAAATTTGAAGTGTTTGAAACAGGACACGAGTATTAATTAATCCAGCTATCCACAATAGTTGGATATGAAAGCTCAAGGTACATTTTGACTACACATATTTAATAGGAAGGTTTGAAACACGTGATAACATCAATGTTACATGAACAAAAAATATGTTGACCCATTATTAGGAATTCAAACTGCTGTTATGCATATTGAGGGTATGATGTCCATTCTTACTTTAAATGAAAGCCTTTGGATTTTTTTTTAAATTTCCTTAACTCTGTGAAACGATAACCAATTTAAAATATTGTTGTCCTTATTTACTCGTTTTGTTAACATCCTCATTTTTCAGGTACACATAAGCTTTAAAAACATTTGACCAGCCTTTTGTAATTAATTTATGCAAAAACGACTACAGGTTTTTTTTGGCCCCATTCCCAATGCTAAAACAAATTCTTTTTTCCCAGAATGTGAAAATATAATTCCCAATTAAATTATGAAAAAAAAATTGGACCCCCAAACAAATTTTTTCAGGAAAATTTGGTCTTTTATTAAAAAATCCAAACTTAATCACCTTTTTTTAATATTTTATGTCTACTTTCTAAAGCATTCTTGTACAGTTTTTGGCAACTTTGGAATTCATAACTTAAGTCAAAATGACGCATTTTTCCTAATCAGAAAGGTCCCGCCCCATTCCCAAAATGGTGGGAAAAACACTTATTTTTGTTATGCACAAATCAATGTTACACCCCACTAAGGAGCAGCAGGCACATCGTGGGGATATCGACAAACAGCTAAATTCTTTCGTCTAAATTCCAACCCTGAACCATGGCAATTTGTCAAATCCCTGTGGTCAAAATGGGTCCAGGTCAGGGCTTCTAAAAACCGGCAATTTGCCGGTCTGGACCGATTTTGACCAGGCCAGACCGATTTCAGTTTCAAAAAGTGTAAAAAAAATCGGTCCGAAATTTTGTCATTTTATATAATTTTTCGGTCCAAAACGACTAGGCCAGTTATAAGTTGCAGAAATTGTAATACACAAATATTCATGGGTCATTCACACATTCAAAACTACCCCCAATAGGTCATAAAAGTGTCTTAGTTACCATGTGACTAATGCGACCAGCTGCTTTTTCCGCAACACTGATCACTCTATAGCCTATCTGTAAATTAGCAGACGCTTGCAATCGGTCCAATCACGTGTATTGATAGGTCGCAGAAGACACAATTAAACAAACTACGTGTTAATTGTGTGCTTGCAGCTATCCTGATTAAGTGTTAAAATCGGTCCATATTTTCACATGGCAATATGAATATGCTATGTCGTCGTCGATCATTACATGATATATCCGTTTGTTGATTACCAAACTGTTAAATTTAAATTGTTCTTTTAAATGTGCATATGTCAGTGTTAATCCAAACCTAGTCATATATAGGATATCAACAGCGACATGCTTGATTAACTACATAGTCTGGAAGCTGAGTGCGCCGCTTACGTCATTTTAATTCGCAGTAATGAAAAAATCGTTGTCGATATCTCATTTATAGCTTGAAGCCCTGATTATAAATCTAGATATATATTATTATTCAAGAGAATCAGTTGAATGTTGACCCACTGTAGATGCATTAAGCAAATAAATCTTACTACTGTTTCACTTTTTGTCGTCTGACCACTTTTCCACAGCCACAGTTATTTACGATCGCAGGCGTTCTTACTAGAAACGCCGCAGAACTAGATGAGAATCTCATTTGAATTAAGCTTGTATCAATGACTATCTGAATCGGCTATGCGGCTCTTAAACCCTCTTAGGAATTGCGACATCGCAAAAAAATATTGACAGAAAAGACGTCGCGAAAACGTGTGACATTTCTAAGTAATCGGACTTTTGAACAGGTCTTTCTTTTTTCGGGGGGGGGGGGGGGGGGGAGGAGGGGTGGCGCCGGGTCAAGACCGATTGGCGCCGGGTCAAGACCGATTGTCGCCGGGTCCGGACCGATTGAGGTTCCAAAGTTTTAGAAGCCACATAATCTGGCCTAGTAAATTTCCTAGATGACAGTCTCACCAGGCCTGTCTTAATTTTGCCTGTCAGGAATCACCCATTGTCTTAGTCCCCTTTATGAGAAAATCATTGATGGGTGCTTTAATAAGTCCAAATAATTGTACATGAATGGATTTTTTTTAAGATTTTTTTAAATGGCAAATCCTTCATGTTAGGGATAAGAAGAATCCCCTATTGAACATAAATTATTTAAGACTAGTGCTTAAATTTACTACAGACAAACCTTGGCATGCACAGCCATGCAACTGGCACAGTCTTTCTCCAGTATCTTCTTAAGGTCATTGGAGACTCGGTCATAGCGTAGTTTTGGCTCCTGGTCCTGGCAATTGAAAAGGCAGTTCATTTCAGGTAAGGTGCACCTAAGAAATTGTTAGCAATTTTTGTTTTTGCAAAATTCTTTAATACCTTGGTTAAGAAATTATGCTTGAGAAGTGCAAACATGCCATTTCTCCAAGCAGGGGGTGGGGGTTAATCCTCTGGTACTTCGATTAATCCCCAGTCTCAAGCCTTTTTTGGGATCTGTGTTTGTCAAAATTGGAGACTAGCTTGCTTTGTGCAATTAATTTTCTTACAACATATTTACTCAATACAGTGTTTTTCTGTGAAAAAGATATCATAAGGCCAGTTTAACTAAACTGCCTTTAAAATAGAATATATATGCGAAACAGCCCTAAACAAAATTGATACCTGGGAAACCTTCCAGAAATAATTAATGGTATAATGTATGAGATGTTAACCCTGTGTACAAAATTGCCAAACCTCTTCAGAGTCGTCAGATTCTTCCTCTGTTTCATCTTCTGAGGAAACTGTTTCATTTTCAGACTTCATCTGCGGATCAGAAAGTATTTCAATAAATATTTCATTTATAATTCAATGGGTTTAAGTCTGAAGGTACCATGTGACATTTGGTTTTGGTACTGTCTAGCATTATGCCCAAAATATATATATAATAATGGTGACACTTAAAAGTAAGAATACAATAATGGTAAATAAAAATGTAAAAGTGTTGTTATTTGGTTTTTGCCTAACCATTTTTGGCCATTAAAGTAAACCTGGGAGGAAAAGTGCGCCCGGTGTGGGGCTCGAACCCACGACCGCCGGAACACTAGCATGGCGCTCTAACCAACTGAGCTAACCGGGCGGCTGGTTCTTACCCACACACACTACACCATTAAGTTGACAGACATTGAATTCCCTGTAAATTTTACAGATAAGCAGTACATGTATCTTTCTGAACCACATATGGATATAAGTATTAATGAGGTTTACAAAGTCAAACGGAGCAATCACAAAAGCATTTTACTAACAAAAACTCAATATCTGATTTGTGTGGCGAATAGTCTGATACATGACTTCTTTTTATTTCCTGGTACGAGTGAAACCGAGTACGAGTGGTTTGATTTCACAGCTTTTAAGTTGGCAACCAAGGAACGCATGATGCAATAAAACACCAGTTATTCTATTCAATATGCTATTTGATAAAATAAAAAATGCATGAGATAAGTATGCAATCAGACATAACAAACCGTTTGGCTTTCGGGAACAGAATCGCTTCCCGTTCCATGGGAGGTCGCCATTTTGTGATCATGTGATTGCGCATTAATTGTAATAGACCGATACTTTTAATTTCAGAAGTGATATTTAATATTAAATTAAGAAATGTATCTCAGTTCATTACACCAAATAATATTTATTATTCTTAATTCGTGATTTCAAATGTTTAACTTTGAAAATATATGCCCAATTTATATCTTAATTAGGAACTACTTTTTTAATCTCCGAAACAGGTGCCCAATAATCAATTAGGGACTTTCTCAAACTGTATTTTACCTTTCAAAATATAAATCAAGTATATTGCATAAATCGTGTAATGTCAGTGGATTGAAATAATTTGTTTTATACTTAAAGTGTACAATCGGTAAAATAAACAGAAATATGTTTGCGGCGTCTTAATTTTTAAACAAAAAATCATTGATTCCTATATTATTTTTAAAATAACTTTGATAGAATCCCTAATGTTTTTATTGGAATTTGCTGTCAAAAGCAACCCCAGTCTCCACAAAGGATGGAAATCATCAGTATCAAGTCTCTGTGAAAAAAGGAAAACCTGTTTTGAAAGTTGTAACATCACATAGCAGGTCAAAACAGGATTTTGGTAAGTTTTCGTATTGTACCTCATATTTATGTAGTAGCTATTTGCATAATTTATCATGATGGTTCCAAATTGATGCTGAAATATCGATTTTGGAAATGCTAAAAGAATGACTCAGTGCCATTATATTTGTGATTTTCGATCAAATATGTCCTAACCAGGATAGAAGTTGTGTAAGAGTAGTGTTTATTTGATTAAAACAGCTTCTTTACAACAATTTGGTAAGTAGGTATTATCATAATTTATAGAAGCAGTGCTGAATATTATGATGAAATGTACATTGCCAAGTAGCCATCAACATCTGACCTTGTTGTGCTATTTTTAGAAACATCTGTAGGTAACTATGGCAACTGTTTTCAACGTGCAGATATTGAGATGTTTTGTATGTTCAGTTTAAAGTGCTTGAAAGTATTTTCAAACATAAAAATATGCAAAAAAAATATTAAAAATATAGTGTAATTCTATCATGAAAATAATTATGTGACCCAATGAAAGGTTTAATAAACAACATATATTACATCCAGACATATAATACACTGATACACAGATTTTATATTTTTAATATATAGATTATACAGAGGCAGTTGTATTCACCTGGGTTTCTCTTGACTACTTTTACACTACACATAAATTATACATAACATTGTTGTTGTTTTTTTCCAGAGAAAACCCTGTCGTTTTAATGCCAAGTATTTTATTGATTGATATCATTAAATCTTCATGTAATTGAATATCATTTTTGTAAAATTATCTAATGGATGTCATTTATTATATATCACATGACAACTTAATATTGTTGAAATAAATGGTAAATATATTATGCTCTAACTGCTGATTCTGTATTTCTTGTAGCATTCAACTTGATAGGCTCCTGTTAATGTGATAGGCTCCTATTAATGTGAACTGCTTGCATGATTTTAATGTACTACATAATTCTGTGCATAATATATCATAGGCAGAATTAATTAGCATTTCTATATGGAGAGTAGCATCAATTATATGGAATGTTCCATGCCTCAGTATATAATCAATATGTTATTAGGAAAACTTTCTAACTAGTCATAGACCGATCAATATTTCTTGGCTGCATGGCTGACAGTTAAAGCAAAATATATCACTGCATACAGAAATCTGAGAAAGTGTCAAATTGTTTCAGTAAGTCCATGGCCAGTCATACATTACTATATTAAGCACCTTAAACGCAGAAAAACACAGCTTTAATGTCCTAAAATATTGCTCTCTTTTAAAACAAAATATAGATCAAAATTGGTTTTGCTTTATTTAAAAATGAGGAGTTTTAATTTCTGGCTTAAAAGCCTTAAAAAAATAAGTTTGAAACATTATGAGGGCTCAGGGTTGTTTTTTCTGATCCTTTTTGGGGCCGAAATTAGGCTTACTTAACCCTGACCTAAAATAGTATATATTTTTCCCCTGCCCAGGAAAAAAAATCCCCTTTTAATATTTTTTTTGAGGAGCATTGACCTCTAAACATTAAGAAAATGTATTAATATAGTGCCATTCATGGATATGGTGATAACTAAGTTTTATAAAAGGTTTGAAAACAAGTTAAACATTATATAAATCTTGTTAGTTTTTTCCCCTTTTCGGAAAATTTATAATAGTTTTCCCCCAGTGTTCTCAATAAGAACAGGCTGCCGGCCAAAATGGATGGTTCAAATGGCAAAAGGGCCGGTTCAGATTTGGAAAACTAAATGATTTTTCAGTAGAATATTAGTAGAAGCTGGTCGGTTACTTTACAATTAGTGACGGTTCAACCAAAACTTATTGAGAACCCTGGTTTTCCCCTATCAAAGGGCCCTGCCACCAATCCTTTAAAATTAAAAAAAACAACTGGCAAAGCATTGTGGTGCATGTGGATCATTGATAACATGATGATCCATACAGTACATCCTAAATTTTATGTTTAACATTGTTAATGTCATGTACTAAATTTTGTTCTGAGACTGTTATCCAAGTTGCGCTTGTCAGTAACAATCATTTATAGCTTTCAGCATTTTATTTCTCTACATAATTCTAAAAATTATCAGTGTAATTTATCATGGCTATTATTACTTATTTAGAAAGTTTCAAGCCTAAAATATTTAGTCTTAATTGAAATTGATTTATTATTGTCATTATTTTATGGCAATACATCATCGCATGTGATATATGTTTTATTAAATACTTTTATGTTAATTCAATGCTACATGTTCTACCGGTAATTTAGTATGTTCTTTGTTGTGGGGTATGGACTTTCAATAAAGTAATGGTTAAGTATGATTATTAATCAAATCCATTCGAATGCTACATTGATTATTGTTTGGGCCAACAAAACATGGCTAAAACGGTCCTTCAATGCATTTATATTCACTCGATCATCTACTTGAGGCCTCTCCGTAGTGTTTGCATAATCAATCATTATCATCATTAATTATACATAATTAGCAAATATGATTTCATATTCGCATGATTTGAAATATATACAATTTTTCTAATCATGTGGTTTATGAATACGGTAAATAAATAAATAAAAAAAGTTCCAAGGCAAGAGGTTTTTTTTATAATTTTTGTTACCATACTCTACTGTGACATACTCAGATGTTTTGCTATTTTGCAAAAAGAAAGAAAAAAAAATCAACAAAAAATGTCAATGCATTTTATAACTTTTTGACATTAATTTGGTGATCTTTGTGTACAGAATGATGATTGTATTTCCAAAGGTGGTATTTCGAAATAAATAAAGTTTCATGTTAAATTTGATTTCGTTAAAAGTCTGTAGTTTCAGAAAAATCACCTTTAAACTTAACCTTTCAGCTTATACATATTAATATTCAAGAACTTTT
Source organism: Mya arenaria (assembly GCF_026914265.1). Taxonomy (NCBI): domain Eukaryota; kingdom Metazoa; phylum Mollusca; class Bivalvia; order Myida; family Myidae; genus Mya; species Mya arenaria. The sequence continues at coordinate 9,791,444 of NC_069122.1, forward strand.
TGGTGAAAGCCTCCATAAAGATTATAGGTTAAAAAACCGAGAGAACTCTGCTTACACGTCTGGCCTCTGGGTAGGCGTATTTATATTACAATAACACTAATATATATATAATAATATTGTAAACCTACTTCGGTAAAAAATTACCAGAAGAGTCCACAATTTTTTTCCATACTGAAATTGTCCCGTACTTAAATTCCGCAAACACAATTTACGTATGATCCCCTGCATTGTATGTACAATAAATGTAATATACATCTTCAAAGATGCTCAGGGTGTGAAATGAATTATATGAAAACTCTGTATAGTCCCTCTAAGTTGGTTCATCTAATTTTATATTTCAATAGAAAGTTTGCTGACTAAGGCATGATTTAATAATATAATTTCATTTAATGTACCATCTCAATTATATTATATTACAAAGATATTAAACTATTCTAATAATAATAATAATAATAATAGTAATAATAACAATAATAATAATAATAATAATAATAATGAAAATAATAATGATAATGATTGTAGTACCTAATAATAATAATAATGATAACAATAACCATAAAATTTATAATAATGACAAATTGACGATGACAATAATAATAATAATAATAATCATAATAATCATAATAATAATAAAATAAAAAATAATAATAATAATTATGACAATAATGATAAAAATAAAAATAATTATAATAATAATATTCATATTTTATTAACATTCATTAAATTCACTTTAAAAAGTACTTTTAAAGCATGCTTTAATTTTAGCCAAATTTAAAACAGAGACATACTCACATGCTTAATAATTTGTGAGCACAATTTCATGTTTTATTGCAAATAACTTGAATAACAGTTAATGTTTTGAGATCAATAAGACTTGAAGATCATTAGCAGCTTCAAAGACTTCTAAATTTGTCTCTCTCCATTTTAATGGCAGCATCAGTTTAGCATAATCTAAAAAATGGATCTATTGAATACAAGAGCCAGTGGAACATTCCTATATTTTCTCTCGGAAACATTTGTCCCCATGCATAAACAACCGTCCAATCAATTGATCTCCTAGGTTCGTTGCTTCATCCGAAATCTCCCGCAAGTCGTCAATTTTGTCTTGCCCCCAAACTGATGTCGGATATTTATTATCATTTTCGCCTGACTCTTCCTATATTATTATAAACAGTCCTCTGTGACACAAGGTTGAACTTAGCATATTTATTAATTTATTATTCAAAATTTTCTATTTGAATTACTAATTAATGTACATTTCTATTGATTTGCTAGGAATTTTCAAGGTTTATTGTGAATACATTTGCTTTCATTAAAATGGCATCCGAGCAATATTTCCAATATGTTTTGTCTCGTGGGCTTAAGAATAGAGGAATTAGATCTGCGGAGAAAATAAAATGCTGGATTAACAGGGTGATATTTTTACAGGAAAGCGACGACCCAAGATAGTATCGTTAACTTGCCTGTGCCGCTGCGAATGTCCAAACTGTCAACAAGACAACATAAGTTGATGTCTCCGCTGCAATATGGATGCTGATTCAAATGACGGCACAGTCGGTGAATCTCTCAACGGAGAAACGAAACCAGATGTTGCGAAACTGGCACAGTCCGCCATAATTAAACAGGTGAGTTGCATACTTTACTATATTAAGGAGTCATGCATTTGATAGCTCACAACCAGTGCAGTAACTGATGCGAATTTCTTCCAAAATCTAACAATATTCTGCAGAAAAGTTAAAATTCCTTCAAATTGAAAACATATCCATTGAATAAGTGGTTCGATCCAAGTATGATTCTTTTGTTCAGGTAGATATATTATGTTAGATCTCCTCATTACTATATAATGTTAATGATCAGGGTCTTCTGGTTGGTTTAGGAATGGCTGGTTGCTAAAATATGTACATGATCACTATGTGTTCAGAACATAACATTCGTATTTCAATCACTTGAAATTTTCTTGGAAATTTGAGAATATGCTTTATATCATTTAGCATTTTGAATATTGCGTTAAAAAGTGAGAGTCTTATAAATAGGAAGACATCGTTTTGGTTTGAGATGTGCATTTTGTTTTCATCACAGGAAGTTAATCAGAATGGAATCATACACTGTGAAAGAAACATAAATAAGTAACAAGAAGATAATGGTACAAGACTCGAGTTAAGTGGAATTCATAAATGATATCCGTCAATTTATAACGCAGAAAATAATTGACATAATTATAATATTGTGACAAAGTGTCCAAGATATCGTTCCGTATCTAGCTGCTATAATATGATGATTATTAAGCTATTATCTAAGAAAGTAGTTTTGCGTGGTGAGGAATGATTTCTACTGGAAGGTAACGTTTAAAACATTTATTATAATTATTTAAAAGCTAAAATAGCAGGATTTGAGATCTCCTTAATTTAAAAATTCTGGTAGTTCACTGTGATTACTGATTTAGCCATTTTATCTATAAGTCTTTAACATAGGATATTATATTCTGTAATAATTAAATATTTAGCAAATTTATAATATTAATTAATACATTAAACATGGTACTTTTTATCTTTGCAGAAACATTAATTATTCTATCAGATCTGTTTTCTTTTCTTTCGTACTCTATAATAGCCTGAGCTTTAAACTGAACATTATATTGACTTTTTTCTGTTGTTGGAAATACAGCTTTGAATGTTAATTGAAAAAGCGACATTAATCTTCTCTGAGAGATAAAAGTTCTACATCAAAGCAAAAAATCTGTTTATAATATTATAAATATAAAGAAGATATGGAAGTGTTTGAGTATTTTTCAAACATTATATACCTAGCTGTAATTATGGCAAGAATTTAATTACTTTTTTGGTCTACATTGATTAAAAACTTAATAAGTTTAATTTATATGGATTTGGAGTAATTTAAATAAATCATTTCTTCTGTGATTGTATTTTTCATTTTCTATTGCATGTTTGTATCTGGTGGTATTGTATAGAAGAGGTTATCTATATACTGGGGTAGTGAAGTTTACTGAAGAATTATCTTTATATCTTTTACAATGACTGTGATGAAAGTTAAATAAACTTATTCTAAGTAAATCTCGTTGGCATGGTCATCAGTTGTGCTAGAGTGTGGTCCCCACAGTGCTTTGGAGGAAACACTAAAACTCGAAGAAATTAACCCACTAATTGTCAGGCTTGGTGACCTGAACAACCAAACTCAAATGCACCCAGGCAGAAAATCCAACCTTGGTCGCCTTGGTGAGAAGCAAATGGGCTAACCACTGCATTAAACCATACAAACCTCATGGGGTACTTTCAGTAGTTCCCTTGAATCATTACAAAATTGTCCATCTGATCTGTTAGGAGCCTAATCTGAATGCCACCTATATATATATGTTATTGAGCAGCCAACTTTTGACATGTGTGAAATATATGAAGTTTGATAATATTCCATTCTGTTTGATATCCCAGTCGGTTTGATATCCCATTCTGTTTGATATCCCATTCTGTTTGATATCAATTCTATTTGAAATCCCATTCTGTTTGAAATCCCATTCTGTTTGATATCCCATTCTGTTTGATATCAATTCTATTTGAAATCCCATTCTGTTTGAAATCCCATTCTGTTTGATATCCCATTCTGTTTGATATCCCATTCTGTTTGATATCGATTCCCTTAAAATTTCTCATATTTATTTCAAATTGTACTCATTGCTCTTTGTACTACATCTTTTCACGGCGCTTTTGTTTTTAATGAATTTTTTATACTAGCTGGCTTATCAGTGAGTTCTTGAAAAAAAGTCAAAGGTGTATAATATAAAAATGCAGATTCATTCACTTTCATTGGCAAGGTTTTCATTTCATTACCGGGTTTGTTTCCGAGATAAGACATGTTCAGTTGGATAGACTGTTGCAATAAATATAAACATATAATTAACATCAGGTGGTTTGTTAGTGATTTATTATGAAAGATATACAGTCTTAATATCAAATTTCTTTTTAATGGCTCAATCAATTCACTTTCCACAGGTACTGACTCCATCTGAAAGAAAATTTTCAGGTTATATAGTATATAAATTGGGCCAATTGTTCAGAACTTTAAATGTTAAAAGTTAATAACTTTGTTAATGGAATGGTTGTAACGACTTAATTATTACATTAAAAGGTGAAATATTTTATGATGTGCTGATATATATAAATAAAACTAGCATAGTTGGAGACACCAATGGATCAATATTTGTGTCAAGTCCCATAGATCAAATGTATGTCCATGAAGCTTTCAGAGTATTTCAGATTTGAAAGTTAACAACTATCCAGTTAACAACTTGTTGTTAACTTTTACATTATTGTGACCAATTTGCCCAGTGTCTTACAAGAAGTTGCACAGGATTTCTTTCTGAAACAGCTTCTGTGAGGGATGGGGGATATATAATTTCTTTTGCAAAAAAAGAGTGCATGTAATACTGTTAAGCTGTTGTTTGTCAGGAGGAGCTAAAGCATTAAGCTTAACCCAAATGTTCCACAGGTCCCCATGCATAGGAGCGGTCTCAAGTTTGAGTCTGGACTTGGATGGAAAATACCATCTATCACAACTTCACAAAAGGATAATTATTAAGAGATCTTGGAGAGAATTACTTATATTATATGAGAGCTAAGTTAATTCTGCAAAATTTTTATCACTTATGCTTTCACTTATTTGCACTTATACTATGAGTGCATAAAGTTAATTCTGCAAAATGTTTATCAACAGCATATTATAATGAAGTACTTAAAATGCATCATTTCACAGATATGGTAAGCGAATTTCCTAGCACTATACTCATTATAAGGAATTGATGCATGATCGATTAATTCCAAAACAGCGAGACATAATTGATGGTAACGGAAAAGCCTACCGGAATGCGAAACCATCTCATCGTAATATTCAGACCTCACACATTAAGCCTTGCCTGATGGCAGAGTATTGATTGTTTTTTAGAGATCCAATATACTTTATCATCGGAAGAAAATAAATTCCAATTTAAGTTGATGGCTTTGGTACTGTTGTCTTTTGTAACATTGGAACATTTTTCCATGAATAATAAGTTAGGGGAAAATACAAGCAAATGTTTGCAGACCTCTTATACGAAGAAGTTTCTTTCAAGATACAATTGCATAAAATGTAACCCTTTTGCCCAAAATTTTGCAAAAGAAGTTTGATATTTTCTGAAACATAATTTGCAAAACTACACATGCAATTACTTATTGTGTGTAAATATGTTAAAATGCAGCAGCAAATATGGAGGGCAACAACAACTACGGTATATTAGGAATTGCAGTAGCTGAAGGCGGAGCTATACATGTATATATTGGAACACAACAGTAGTTAAATTAATGATGAAAACTTCTGAACACGAGCTATATGCATTGGTATGCAGCAGCAGCAACAACAGCAATACCTTTAATATAAAACAGTAGCAGTTGACTATCTTCGATTACAGATCCTGTGTCTTTGAATTCATACACTATCTATATTTTGGTAAACACAGATTATATCTTGGAACGCAACATCAATTATATCTTGGGTTACACTGTCTATATCTTGGATCTCAGCATTAGCTATATCTACCAATACACTGACTTTTCTTTGTCTTTAAAACACACAAGCTATATTTTAGAACACAATAAAAGTTATATATTTCTTTAAACACCATCAAATAAAGTATTCTAATACACTTCTACCCGGTAGCTTAATCTTAGAACTTGATCAGTAACAGCATCAGCCATTATCTAGAAATGCATCAACAGCTATTCCTAAACTTCAAGATGCAGCTATATACAGCTATGCTTCAGAATCTTGGAATATTTCAGGATTCAGCCCCAGTTATGCTTAATGATGGAGCTTCAGCTATTGGATAATATCAGAATACAGCAACAGCTATGATTAATGATTTATTCTACAGCTCTTGAAATATGCCAGAATGCAGCTACATCCATACTTAATGATTAAAGCTACAGCTCTTGAAATATGCCAGGATGCAGCTACAGCCATGCTTAATGATTTAAGTTACAGCTCTTGAAATATGCTAGGATGCAGCTACAGCCATGCTTAATAATTTAAGTTACACCTCTTGAAATATGCCAGGATGCAGCTACAAAATTTTGAAACTTGGCATGATGCAGCTACAGCCATGTTTAATGATGGAGCTACAACTCCTGAAAACGAGCTGAAATATGCCAGGATGCAGCTACAGCCATGCTTAATGATTTAAGCTACAGCTCTTGAAACTTTCCAGTATACAGCTACAGCCATGCTTAATGATTTAAGCTACAGCTCTTGAAACTTTCCAGAATACAGCTACAGCCATGCTTAATGATTTAAGCTACAGCTCCTGAAACTTTCCAGAATACAGCTACAGCCATGCTTAATGATTTAAGCTACAGCTCTTGAAACTTTCCAGAATACAGCTACAGCCATGCTTAATGATTTAAGCTACAGCTCTTGAAACTTTCCAGAATACAGCTACAGCCATGCTTAATGATTTAAGCTACAGCTCTTGAAACTTTCCAGAATACAGCTACAGCCATGCTTAATGATTTAAGCTACAGCTCTTGAAACTTTCCAGAATACAGCTACAGCCATGCTTAATGATATAAGCTACAGCTCTTGAAACTTTCCAGAATACAGCTACAGCCATGCTTAATGATTTAAGCTACAGCTCTTGAAACTTTATAGAATACAGCTACAGCCATGTTTAATGATTTATGCTTCACCTCTTGAAATATACCAGGATGCAGCTACAGCCATGCTTAATGATTTATTCTACAAATTTTGAAACTTGGCATGATGCAGATACAGCCATGTTTAATGATGGAACTATAGCTCCTGAAATATGCCAGGATGCAGCTACAGTCATGCTTAATGATTTAAGCTACAGCTCTTGAAACTTTCCAGGATGCAGCTACAGCCATGCTAAATGATTTATTTTATAGCTCTTGAAACTTGCCAGGATGCAGCTACAGCCATGCTAAATGATTTATTTTATAGCTCTTGAAACGTGCCAGGATGCAGCTACAGCCATGCTAAATGATTTATTTTATAGCTCTTGAAACGTGCCAGGATGCAGCTACAGCTATGCTAAATGATTTAAGCTACAGTTCTTGAAACTTGAATTGCCAGGATGCAGCTACAGCCATGCTAAATGATTAAAGCTACAGTTCTTGAAAATTGCCCGGATGCAGCTACAGACATGTTTAATGATTAAAGCTACAGCTTTTAAATATGTTCAGCTGCAACTATAACTATGCTTAATGTTGTAGCTATAATATCTCATGGAATATTTCAGGATTCAGTCATAGCTAGCAATGCATAATGCATGATTAGTTACAGCTCTTGAAATATTCCAGGATGCAGCTGCTGCAGTTGTGCTTAACGATGTAGCTACAGCTCTTGGAATATTTCATTATTCAGTCACAGCTATTATAAAGCAGCTGAATTTTGAAATGAACTTCTTTTAGAACATAGGGCGATTTGTTCAGAACAGTGTGTCAACAGCGTTTTTAGCTGCACTTTATATTTAAACATTGAGCACATCATCAAATATTTCTTGTTTATAATTTAACTATGATGTTGTTAACTGAGGCCCATGAATGCAACTATGACTTTAAAACAAGGTACCAGATAAACGCAATAAATATATTTTGGCATTAGCTCCTTGATTCCTCATGCATGCGTGATGTTTGCATTATATATCATGTGTATGTCATACATGCCATATCCCCCGGCGGGGGGAAAAATCCCCCGGAATTCCGACCCATCCCCTGGTCCCCCGCCGGGGGATCCATATCCCCAGGAATTTAAAACAAAACAAAAAAACATTTTTTTTTTATTTTTAACTTGCTTCAGGTTGACAGTTGAAAGCATCCATAATATTATGAGTGTGAAATTCCATGAAGGACCATGATGACTAAGTCCAAAAATTATTGTAATTAGAGTGTATTTCTGTATTTATTATTATATTATAAATGTTGATATTGCGCAAAATTTCGCCGCGTACAAATCCCCTGGTGTAATATCAAAATCCCCTGGAATTCAGACCAAAATCCCCTGGGAAGCCTCTCAGAAATATGGCATGTATGGTATGTATAAGTATGTTAATCACTTAATCAGAAAATATATTTAAAAGCAGCTTAAGTATTGACATTAGAGAGGGCCTTAACTTTAAAAGGGGCACAACCTTTTGACCTCATAAATGAAATTTGTATGGTTAAAAATATTGACAGGAGGGTTTAGAATCTTTAACAATTCAAGTCACAAATGATGCACCTTCAGTGTATTTTATTACTTTTTCTCCAATATTGACATAAAAAGAAACCTGGACGATGTTAGGCTTTGGCATGGCGGTGCGCCCACAACCCTCCACTCCCCCAATGCCCTGTATCTGCTAGTATTTCTGTAATAGGTTAGTAAGACACTGAACCCAAATGGCATGTCGTATCCATCTTGAAACCTCTTTCAGAAAGATCCCTGATACTCTTTGAGAATGCTTTATTATGAATCTTCTACTGGAGGCTTGTATCAAGACCAGATTCTGTCTTATAAGTGTTTGCCCTTAGGATTTATAGAGCTCAAGAAAATCCATTAAAACAATCAATATCTCTGTTGTAGATTGGCTGATTTATAATCAGATTTCCAGAAGAATTCTGACAGTCAACTAGGTCCCCAGAATAACAGGCGTATTGATTTCCAATGTTCTAATGGTGGAAAATACTGGCATTGCCCATAACAGTTGGCTCTCTTCCGATAATGTATTACTGTATTACTGAATAGATTATTATGATGGCGAATCTGTAGTACATCCTTCCTATTGATTTTTTTCCATGGGAGAAATTCATCTGAATGCAATTAGCTCATATTGTCAAAGAATGAAAGCATGAATAATGAAAAATGGATGTGTATTGCTTGCATTGGTAATGGAAATATGGCACTTTGTCATTTGTGTCCATTGATCTTCAAATAACAGCGTGATTGTTATATTTGAGAATGATATTGATACAGTGCATTTCAGTAATATATTATGCAAGTCATTATATATAAAGGCTTTTGGTTATTTATTCAATGCCCATATGTTTATTTGCATTCATATTCATTTAGCCCACGTAATTTTAATGTAATGTATAAATTATATAATGTCATGCTGGAATTGATCATTTGATATATGTTACAGTAAGAAAATGTTCAAATAAGATTATAATTTATTGTATTTTGATTGTTTGTTTATAATTAAGAGATGGCACAGTGTCCCTTGTCCGTGTGTTTGTGTGTCTCTAAACAATTGCTTGTGAATGCAGTCTTCAGTTTTGATTGTATATTAGGGTAATCAAACTTACATGGTAGTTAGATATTCATGAGAGCTCGGTTACATTTCAAAACCAGCCAGATCAGACCAATCATGACTTGATTATGGTGCTTGCAATGGTGCAGTATTTTTTGAAGGGAGACAACTTGGTACAGAGATTTTTATCTGATTGTATTAGGGTTTTTTTCCCTTTGCACAAAATCAATTTTTAAGTATTTTCGAAGGGAGACAAATTTGTACTGAAAGCTGTGTATTATTTCAGTACCTGCCCTTTGTGAAACATGTGATTTCAGTATACAACCAAAAAGAATCAATATGTCAGCAGAGAATAGGCCCTTGTAGGCCGCTTGTTATTGTATGTTACTAAATTATTCATACACATAACTTGTTAGTTTATTGATACAAAATAAAAAATGTTTTGGGAAAGGTATTCAAAGTTTGTTATTTCTTGTGTGTCAATGTTTTGCATATTTTAACATTTTCACTAAAATTGTATACATGTTTAATCTGATTTCAGGATGTTATGTTATCAGCGACCACCACCCAGTCCCCCCTGGCATCACAATCTTCGGTGTTTACAATCCCGTCGGTTTCCATGGGAACAGGGGGGATAAATCTCACAGACCACCTTTTTCTTCCTGGGATGTCTGCCCTGGATCCCTCACACAATGGCGAAATAAAGGCTGAACATAATGGTTGGTTAAAGCTGTTCTTTCTAGCATTTTTTTGCATCCAAATATTTGTCCATTTCCTTAAATTTGTTTAATTATTATTTGTTGGCATCACATCAAAATGGCATTATCAACTGGCACATTGTTGACTAATCTTCGATTGCGGTTCACAAGGAATGTATATTTTTCCAGCACATGACCAAAAAAACACATGTCCTTATAATGTGTAACTTAAATACATTCGACTTAAATGATCCAAAACTAAAACGGCATGATTTTTATATTATTTTTAAACACAAAAACATACACGCAATATTTTGGTTGTTTTTGAAATGGGGACTTTGTGGGCATATTACATTATTAATTAATAATAAATAAAACTAATTTATAAAGATTAATATTTTTTAATCTGTACACAAATCATATGCTTTTTTTGGTCTTGATAATTAAAATCAAATCATGCCTTAAAATAAATATTTTTATTGGCATCAATATATTGTTCCCCTTTAAAGGGTTTTTAAGTTAAAAAACCCACCATAATAAAGAAAATATATTTTCTACTTACTGGTATCTTCCCATAATATTTTGGTAGTTATGCAGAGTGATTTTAACGCTGTGGCCTTATGCAAGAATGATCTGCTCTTTTATTCCAGGCTCCATCTCATCCCTAGCAAGCCCCTCCCAGCTATTCGGACAACCCCAAGTTGCCCCACCCCAGTTCTTCCTAACAGGAAATCCACTTCAGTCACAAACAGGGGCCTCTGGTGGTGTTCCTGTACAACAGCTACTCATACCGGTCTCTACTGGTAAGATACTGGACATTACAAGATAAAAGTGTTTTTATATTGGCCTTCAGCCTTGTGATTTAACACCGTCCCAGTCCCAAGCCCACTTTAGTCACAGACATGGGCCTCAGGCAATGTACAATGTACAATATACCTGTATAAAAACTACTTGGTCTCCACTTGGTACGATAGCAGATACGGTGTAATAAGATAAGTTGTTGTGATATTAGCCCCAGTGGTTATGTCACCTACTAAGTATGGCAGACACATAAGGGATTGGTGTCCTGTGTTGTCTTCCATATTGTTATACTTTCCTTCAGAATCTTTGGTGGAGGGTCGTCAGAAGATGACTCCATATTATTTTTTGGGTTTCAAGGTTAAAGGTGATGGTGATCATTACCAGAAACATTACGTTGCCTTGTTGTAATCTTCCTACATTTTGAGGTCGAAGGTCAAGGTCATGATGATATTAAATAAAATAAAAATTTAAAACTAGGTGTAGAGTCAGTTAACTTGGTGTTCAAATAGGTAATGGTCAGTTGATAACCCAATTGATTTTGGTGTGAATAGGTCAAATTTTAAGGTAATGCTATCTTTAATAGAAAAATTACAGCACTCTCATATCCGATAAATTCGGTAAAACACATGCATGGTTGTCTTTTTTCATTGATCAGGAGGCAACTGCAGCTTAATGGAAATGTTTCAATAACAAACTTTGCAGATTCATTAACCTTTATAATATATTGTGACACTAAAAAAGCACTATTTTTCTTATTCAAAATTTAAAGGTCAATGTCACACTTAAAGATGCAGTCCTCAGATACGTGTATTATGTATATACTCTACTACTCTTCTAAACGATGTTTTATTTAACAGTAAATGAACCATTATTTCATGGTATTCTTGCTGTTTCCCTTTAACATCATTTGTTATGAAAGGTCACATGATTGATATTTGAACAGCAAAAGATATCTGTGTAGTAAAACATTTTCTTAATTTGTTACCAGGTAATGGTACCCAGCAATTCATCAGCATTCCTGTTTCAATGGCAACAGGCGGGAACCAGCAGATACAATTGTTAACCACTTCCAATGGACAGATCGTGGCGACAAATCTTGCAAATCTTGCCGGGCTCTCAAATCCGCTTGGAGCGAGTCTTGCAAATTCTGGTATGTTGTAAGAAAATATATAGCCCAAAGCAATATATACTGAATCTACACTGAGTTACGTTAAAATATTTGTTTGATCAAACATCTTGCCAGAATCGGAACCTCTTTGGAGCCAGAGTAACATTTTAGATGTTACATCTTGCCAGAATCGGAACCTCTTTGGAGCCAGAGTAACATTTTAGATGTTTTTGCAGCCTTTTATTGTACATTTTAATACGGGACCTCTATGGATTTGGGAAATATATTTGGAAATTAGTTTATAAGAGACCCGGTTGTATGATGATAAATAAAACTAGTCAATGATGGTTATAGTGTTTACTGATTAACTAGTTTTTGATGTAGCCTTCAAGTGATGTTTATATGGGTGTTGTTTTTGTTTTCTAGTGAACAATCTGGCCAGCCAGTCCCTTCTCCAAAACACAGGTTCCCAGCATTCCACAGCAAGCCAGGCTTTGACCAATCATCTTGCAGCTGTTGCACCATCTTTGCTTGCAGCAGGTGCTCAGAGCCATCTATTGGCTGGACTGGGCCAACAGGTAACTATAGAGATTTGTTGCTATTTATAAAATATATTTACCCTGAGCATTCCACAGCAAGTCAGGCTTTGACTAAAAAATCTTGCAGCAGGTTCTTAGAGCCATCTGTTGGCTGGAGGGGTCAACAGGTTGATGTTGAGATTTGTTGTGATTGATAGAATATAATAACCAAGCATTCCTCAGCAAGACATGTGTGGACCAATCATCTTGCAGATGATGCTATCTTGGCAGCTGATGCTCAAAGCCAACTCTGCAGGATTTCAGGAAACTGTGTATGTTGTTCTGTTTCTATTTATAGAACGTTGTTGAAAGATCGGTCAAAGGCACTTCACTGCTGTTATGTATATTTGAAAAAAAATGACTTAAAACTGCACTTTCATAGACATAACGTTTTGACAACTTTTTTATATTTTATCTAGAAACAAGTCAATTTTTGTGAAATGCATGGAACCAGTGATATAAAACTGCTGACAAAATATCAGATCGCAGGTTTTCATATATTTGTTCAAAAATTGATATTCTATTCCTTTTTTTTAAAGCTTTAGTAATGCTGAAAGGCATAAAACAGTAATTTTTCTTATGGAAAAAGTAAAAACTGCAATCTGATCTTTTATCAGAAGTCTTATATCACTGTTTTTCAGATATTTACGCAAAAATTGGCTCATTTTAAGACAAAAAAAAGTTGTCAAACAGTAAATCTGTGAGAGTGCAGCTTTAAGTTAATATTAGTATGAGTTCTTAACTTTGTATTTTTTTCTTTCAGTTGCTATCCCATGTGTCTCTTGCCCAGTCCAACGCCAGTGACTCCCCAACAGGTCAAGCATCAAGTCCTAGCCCAGCCCAGACAGTCTTAAACTCATTACAACAGACTTTGTCGGCGGGGGGCGGTTGCGTAAATGGTCTCACAATTCAACCAACCGTATCAGCACGGTCGGTCTCCCACAACTATAACAACTCACCGACTCAGATAAAAACATTGAACACTAACTCTGCCCAGACTGCACATATTCTTGGGAAGATTTCAGAAATCGGGGCCTCCGGGCACTCCTCAACTGCAATGAATCTGGCCAATCAGATTCTAGCAACCCGTGTTACTTCCACACAGCTGATCAATCATGTGCCATCATCGTTGGAGGGTCTCATGCCAAGTAAGATAGAGTTTGACTATTTTTAATATTATGTCATTGATAAGTTTTTGAGCACCAAAACTATGAGTCATGAGTGATGACCCCACGAGAGAAATATTTACATTTGGTGTTCATCAGCCTTAATTAGATTTACTGCTATTACCTCTGTAATAGAACATTAGAAATTTGTAGAATTATTATACCAGGGAATTGAATATTCTTATAATGTAGAATAGATTAAAACTTACTTTTGGTGCAAAGTTATTTCTAAGGGCATATTATTGCTTTTTGCTAGTCTTCCTCCAACAACAATTGTTCATGTCAGCTTAATTTCTCTTAAAAGAAGTGTTTAAAACACATTTTCTGCAAATGATGTGTAGGCCCTGGTTCATTGTTGTCCACTTGGAGTGCCAATCCACTGATTCTTTCAATTTATAAGGGCATGCCTAATAAATGGACGAAAATAGGAGTATTGCAGGGTCTGGTCACTTGCCATGGTGGTCAATGTAATTCCTTGAGATTATACAACAATTGGCAGATTGTTCAGAACTTTGTTAATTTAACAACATTGTTAACGTTTTTTTTGTTTCTTTTCAAATATTTACTGCTCTGGAAGTTTAATGGATAAACATGTGATCTTCAAAATTTGAGACAACTGTTTCAGCTGTTCTTTTTATTACTCATCATCAAATATTTCGCATTTCAAAGTTAATAAAGATGTTGTTGATCACTTCATTAACTTTCACAATTCTGAACAATCTGCCCAATTGGGATGTAATATATTGATGAAATATAAACCCTTTATTAGTCAATTAAATAGTTGAACAAAAGCCATATTTGTGTTCATTTCTACCACACATCGCAGTATTCAGTTGTCCTCTTTTTAATGGACTAATCTTTGGCCTATTTCAGACACAGTGGGTAACTCCACAGAGAGTACAACAGTAGATGGTATTAATCTTGACGAGATTAAAGAATTCGCAAAACAGTTCAAAATTCGACGCCTATCTCTTGGTCTTACACAAACACAAGTTGGTCAGGCCCTCAGTGCAACAGAAGGGCCGGCATACTCGCAGTCAGCAATTTGCAGGTAAAAACTAAAAAGCACATACGGTAAGTTTAGTGATTAGGTTTGCATTTCATTCCCTATACATTAAGAGGTTATAGTACACAGCAGTTCATTAGCATTCCTATTTCCATGAAACTTGGTGAACATTTTGCCATAGACAATACGCCCTTATTAAGATAATGCTGAAATTTTTGTCCACTTATGATCTTTGTTCAACTCTGAAACATCACAAGCATTGGTCTTCAGTCAGCGGCACTCTTGATAAGTTAGGGTTTTAGCTAAAGAGAAATGGAAGGGTGCTGCACCCTGTCCTTTTTTGATGCTTACCTTCTACCCACATGGAGACCAACATTGGCACCCTTCTGCCTTTATAGAATGAAATGCTTATGATATTGAAATATTTCCTTTCTTTTGATTAAAACTTACACTATGATCATAAATACATATAAATTTGGAATTTTGGCATTTGAAATTTATTATTACTTTAATTAAACAGAATTCCTGTTTTGTCAAATTCATTATGTTTAAGTTTTTCATCCCCAAAAACAATGCGCCCATTTCTCCCTTAGCACCCTGACCATTTTCACAACACCCTGCCCATTTTAAAACCTGGCTAAAACTCTATAAGGCCACAATTTATCAAAACCATCTTCTTGTCAGGTTCGAGAAACTGGACATCACACCAAAGAGTGCCCAGAAAATAAAGCCTGTGTTGGAACGGTGGATGGCCGAGGCGGAGGAGCGATACAAGAATGGGATGCAGAATCTCACAGAGTTTATTGGCAGCGAACCATCAAAGAAGAGAAAAAGACGAACATCGTTTACACCCCAGGCATTGGAATTGCTGAACAAATTCTTTGAGAGAAATACTCATCCCTCTGGTAAAATTTTTGTTATCAAACTTGGGTACTTCAAGTCCTTTTTTATTACTTGTTTTAGGCCTCTTCAAAGGTGATAGGTATACTTTATTTTTTTGGCTTTTGTTGATTTGTTAGGTCCTATATAAAAGGACTTCCATTAAGTATTTGCTAAATCTTAGTTCAGAAATCAAGGATTGGATTTTTGTTGCTCATCACATAAAGACACTGCAATATGTAATCATACCAATTAAGTAAAAAATGTAATACTTGCAAAAAAGATATAATGATTAATCAATTTAAATTAAACATAAAAGTTATATTGATGGCTTAGGCTTAGTACACCTGTAACTATTTACAATGCTGTATGTGTAACAAGGCCCATCACTCTTGATTTTATTACACAATGTCTTCCTGTTTTTTTTATTATCTTGTTTGAAAAATGTTGTTTAACAGATGCAAAGTTGAAAGCATATCAATGGAAGTGTTATTATTTTACAGGTGCAGAAATGACAGAGCTTGCCGACAAGTTGAATTATGACAGAGAAGTAATCAGGGTGTGGTTCTGTAATAAGAGACAAGCTCTGAAGAATACCATAAAAAAACTAAAGCAGGAGGGACCGGGATTATGTACATAACATTTTCGACTGTTTGAAGTGTTCAGGTCGTAATTATGGGTAAATTTTACCTTCTACAAGTGTTTTTAGTCAGTGACTTCTTCTTCAGGGTTTCTGGGATGTGCAATATAATTTGTGGCATAAATATTTGAATCCTTTAATGTGATTGGCTGTAGGGAAGAGTAGCAAGGAATCTGATTGGTTAGTGATCCGAGGTGAATGAAGAAAAGATTGTGATTGGTTCAAATTTATTTATTGATTTACATGGACCATTGTGTTGTGTTAGTGATACTATATAAAGCTATAATTATATATTATAGAGATGTAAAAGTAATTTTACTTTTAAATTATTAAATATTTATTGTTAGATCTGTTACGTGTTTTGTTGTGTCTATGCTTTGATGTTGAAAATAAGTATTGTTATAGACCTCCTGAAAATGTGTTGTGAAATGTGTCTTTTTTTTATATGAGTTATTTTGATAAATGGAAAATGGCATCATGTAACCTGTCATTCTTAATAATTGTAGTTACTGTAGAACCAATCATTGCACCCATAAACTGAGTATTGAAAGTATAAAAAATTTCAAGCATTTTAGCACAGATGTATAATTTCAGTCACAAGGGAAGTGGTCAATGATATTAAACCTCTTGTACCATGTCTATGGCATCTTTCAATAACTAGCATGTAGTATAAGTGAAAAGCATTGTAATTTATCCACATAGTAGTTATTGAATGGTTTAACTCCGCCTACTTGTTACTGTTGAGATATTGGTGTTAATGTATAAACAAAATAAAGGAAACACTCCCAAACTATGTACAAGTACCAAATATAATTTCAGAATTTATAAAAAGAATGTATTTTGCAATCTTCAAGTTCAGGGGACCATTACTTCCAAAATCCTAGGAACTATTTCTTACCTTCGACAAAGTTGAAAGTACAAAAATCGCTCCTAGGAGTTTTGATTAAACCGAAAGCAGATATTTAAATGTCAGATTTGCTTTGTTGAATTTGCAGAATTCATGATTATATTAAAATACCCGTATATCAAAGTTTCATCATGAGGCTCTCCAAATGCAAACTTCTACAAGCTTTTATAATGTTCTGCTCTGCTTTTATAAATATATATGTTTTGTATTTCATCGCTAAAGTGCAACATTTTAGAAAAGTAAAATAATATTCTGGTAAGTGAAAAATTATGTTGAGGTACCCACAGATGGATTATTTGGTTGTAATTAGTAAATCTTTTGTTTGGCGTTTCTCTATTCCTATTTTTAGGTGTGAGAAGTTTTTTTTGCTTGGCACAAAGTCCAGCGTCTTTAAATAATTTCTTGTGAATGCAATAAGGTTTTTAGAAAACCAGCCAGATCCACCTGTTTTTTGACTGGATTATGGCTCTTGAAATGCTTAAGCATTTTACCTTTGGAACGTATGAATAATCGATTACTTCCCTTTGAAAACTCTTCCTTACAGAAAAGGGCCATGCTAAGTGAAGCATCATCAAATAATTCCCTAATTTTGCGAAAAATAAAAATTATGACCACCATCATTTATGTCACAGGTATTTTTGTGAGTCAGTTGGGAAGCGCCAAATAAACCTTTTATTAAACGAGGCCTAATTTGAATGTTATGGAATTCTATAATGGAAGTGTTTTTTTCCAAATGACGGGGTCAATATTGCTTTGCTTTCATTTTGCATAGTATTTCTATCTTTATTTTGTAATAAACAATTTTGCATTGAATTGTATTCTCTCTTTTACATACATGCTGATCTCAAATATGTCATTATTATTTCTGGATAACTCATTCTTTTCCTCATTTTTATACATATTTCATGTTTTATATTGTAATTAATTGCAAAAGTCATTTATTTAAAACATGATTCTGAGTTGTCAAAAAACTTAATTCTAAAAGGTAGCTTTACAAAGTATTTATCAGATTCAATAACAGGTCTTGCGAACCTGGGTCTCTTGGGGCAGATCCTGATAGGGTAATGGTATCTGGGTCTTTTTGGGTAGATGACAATAATGGGTTTAGCGAACCGGGGTCTTTTAGGGCGGAACCCAATAAAGGGTTTTGTGAACCCGGGTCTTTTGGGGCAGATCCAGGTAACGGGTATAGTGTGAACCAGGGTCTTTTTTGACTGGTCCAAATTTGTCTAGTGACAAACTTGGCCTTGTCCATATCAACCTACTTTAATGTAATGGACCACTTGCAACCCTGTACAGTTCTCTTGCATTTAAATTAATTTTCTTTAAATATACTGTAATTTGATTATTTTGTAGCCTTTTTTATTATCATATTTAATGCATTTAAACAAAGCTTTTCCAACAAACTAATATCAAGTGGTATAACATTTATGTTAAAAATGAAATTGAGACCTCATTAGATGCGCATAAATCATAACCTTGGGTAAAATGAACAATACATTAGAAGTGAGTACATAGAATTTAACTTTGATTTTAAAATGTCTGTTATTTTATTTTTAAATCTATTATATTTTATTTTTGAATCTATGATATCTTATAATTTGTTTAGGCAATCTTGTACCAAACTTTTTATTACTGTATAAACTGATCATATGTGAAAATAACACTTCAACTCGTGTTGCATGCTTTTTTATTGTTGGTAATTTGTGCAATATATAGAGGAAATTCTCTGAATCTTGGTGTAAGATAAAAATTTATTTCATCAAGTGATTATAGAAAAAGCAATATTTATACAAGTGGAGCTGTGAGCACCAGTGAAATAAATTTTGATATTACAACTAAATTTAACAAATCTTGAACTTCAAATTTTGAAAAAAAAATCTGGTTCTTTTATGCTTATTATATGAGGGTTATGAATAATGTCAAAACAGTTGGCATTAAATTGACATCAAGTGTGGAATAAAATGTGGTGATGTCATTTTGGTGACATTACTTCAAACATTTTCAACCGGGCACAGTGAACGCTTCATTTCTTATGTTTAAACAAAAAAGGAACAAAACTCGAATAAAGGAGTTAAAATATGAAAAATGATATTTTCACTGCAGTGAAGATAACAACAATGAAAATAACATGCTATTTTTTAACATGAAGCATAAAAGAAATAGAACTGATTTTCACAATTTGATAATGTTTTTTATGTTTTAAGTCTATCTACATTTTGTTTCAAATTGAATTTAAATGATAAAGATCTAAGTTTTATATTTACATTTTTGCTACATCAGATGTGATGTAGAATTGTCAAAAATTCACCCTTGGTAAGACATCGTGTTCATATGTTTAGCCTTATAACAACTTTAAGCTACTTTATGTTTTTTACATTACGTATTTAATTCTATGTAAACTTCTTTGATTTTAATCCACTGAAATAACTTGACCAATCTTACTGAAAGAAGTCCTCAGAATGGTCTTTCTGTTAATATGGTGCTATTCTAGTCATTTTGTTTCTTTTTATTTTACATGTATGCTTTTATTTCAAACACTATTCTGTTTTTTTGACTCGCCAGCTTTTTGAAGAAAAATATCTGAAGAACTGTTATAGCCTATGTTCTATTGTTTTCAGCGCAGGCATCGTCGTTGTGCAAATACTTTAACCATTCACTATAAGGCCATAACTAAAAATGCTCTGGATATTCAATAAGACATGGAACACATGTTACCAGAAAATATAACCAAGGCACATAACTCTAGCTTGGGTAATTTTTCAGTTATATCATTTATTTGTCTGAAAGAAAAAATAGTTGAGTGGTTGCAGTTGTTTCCCAGCTCTCTTGTTTTGTTTGTCAATGTGTTAAAGATGCACTCTCGCAGTCCAAAAAGTAAATTTAATACAAATTATGAAAATAAAATAAAAACAGTGAGCTAAGCTTAGTCCTGTTATAAAATACTTATGATGTTTAGAGAAATTTGGGCTTGGTCACATGATAAACTTGGGCAAACAAATGCATTATTTGAATTCATTTATATTTTGAACAAAGTAGGTAACTATTGAGGACAGTCTTAAAGTTGCACTCTCACAGATATATACCATTTTTACAACTTTTTTATTTTTTGTCTTGGAAAGAGCAAATTTTGCATTAATATCTCCAAATCAATAATAAAAGATTGCTGACCAAATATCGGATCGCAGATTTTCATATTTTCATTTGAAAATTAATATTTATGGCTTAAACCGTTACTAACTGCTTTCCATGGATTTTCGCAAAAATTGGCTCGTTCCAAGACAAAAAATAAAAAATTGTCAAAATGTTCGATCTGTGAGAGTGCAGCTTTAAGTCTGATTGGTACCAACTGTTATACTTGTTACTAAGACTTGAACATTGTGAACATTTCAATAGACCAAATAGACACATAAAGTCAGTTTTTCAAGGCAATAATATTTTTCCTATATTCAAGTCCCCTTCAATGTAGTATTCTGTTGTAAATGTTTATAATTATTTATTAATTTATTTATAATTAAGTGGAAGGGAGTATGAAATGACTTTGTTAAGAAGATTCAATATTTAGTAGTGAATTTCTTTTTTTGGCTTTAATGTTTATTGATTAAATTTCTTATACATTATTGATTAAAATCTAATGGATAATATACTATAAACATCACATTCTACACCTACATGAATATGTTTATTTGGGAATATTGAACACTTAATGAAACTCTTAAGTGACATCATTTGTCCAGATTTAAAACTTTATAAGTTGAGTGACATCAGTTGTCCATATTTAGACTACAAAAGTTGAGTGACATCAGTTGTTCATATTTAAACTACAAAAGTTGAGTGACATCAGTTGTCCATATTTAAACTACAAAAGTTGAGTGACATCATTTGTCCATATTTAAACTACAAAAGTTGAGTGACATCATTTGTCCATATTTAAACTACAAAAGTTGAGTGACATCATTTGTTCATATTTAAACTACAAAAGTTGAGTGACATCATTTGTCCATATTTAAACTACAAAATTTGAGTGACATCAGTTGTCCATGTTTTAAACTTAAGTCAGACATCGTTTGTCCATATTTAAAATTGTATAAGTTGAGTGACATCACTTGTCCATGTTTAAAACTGCAAAACTTGAGTGACATCATTTATACATATTTAACTGCAAGACTTCAGTGACATGAGTTGTCCGTATTTTAAATGACATCATTTATCCATGTTTAAAACTGTTTTAGCTGTGTATACAATGCCAAAGGTACTAGTATTTCATTTTTATTCATTTATTATACACACAATGAGTGTTTTTTTTCTATTCTTACAGCTTCTTATTTTCAAAACATTATTTATTGCCATAAATATCATTTTTAAATGTGCATATATTATTTATACTTCCATTTACAATGTTTTTAGTGAGTGGTTTACATGTATTTATGTTGACATGTGCAATCATATTTATATCGAATTCCAGCGGAATAAATTATGTTAAAGATATTGGTTGTTATTATCTTTCATGAATCCTTAAAGGGGCTATACACCGTCAATCGAAGAACAAGCGGCGGAAAAAAAGAAGAAAGTTGTTGAAAAATGACCTAAACTTGGTATTGATGTGTACAATGCATTGAAAAAAACTAACTGAAGTACCACATAGTTTACAATTAATTTATTTTTTCACAGTTTTTCCGTATTTTTCCATTAAAAATGATTACTAGGTATATATACCTAGTAGAAATTCTGATGCATGATTGGCTAGTTGATGTTATCATGTAATATTATCAAGTTAGGTTATAGCTTTAATATTCCGACAGTTTATGGGAAGCATTCATAGAACAATGGTGCTAGCTATTGTGATCGGTCTAAGTCTGGCGTCTTTCGTCCATCGTCAACAATTGCTTATAAATGTCATCTTCTCCTAAACCACTTAGACAATCTTAATGAAACTTTACAGGAATGATCCTTGGTTGGTGCTCTTTAAAAATTGTTCAAAGAAATGAATTCCATGCAGAACTCTGGTTGCTTTGGCAACATTAAGGAAAAACTTCAAAGCTTTTCTTGACAAAAACCATGAGGCCTAAGGCATAGCTATTTGGTATGTAACATTGTCTACTAGTTGTCTACAAAGTTTGTTCAAATTATGCCTATGCTGTCAAAATTGGCCCCACCTTGTGGGTAACAAGTTCACTATAAATACATTTTGTTAAAACCTTGATAGTTATGTAATGTTGACTCTTGAAGCAAGGGCAGCAAATCTTGCCATATGGTCTCCCTTTCTGTTGAAGAGTGAATTGTCTATTTTTAAGTTTTCTATTTTTAGTAGCAAGTAATTATATGTTTTATTTATTGATTCTTCAAATTAGTCACTTCTATGGTAATAATTGTTCTTTTTATAGGTTTATAGGTTATGAAATATTATATCTCTTTATTTTTTAGAAGAATTTCATTTTTACCCAATGATGAATTTAATAATCAGACTTTTCAATTAAACTATGAAAAAGAAACAAAATCAATTGAACTACACGTAGACCATTGTAATTTACATGGACATCTCATCTTTTACGTGGTTAGTGAAAACTCCTTATATAAACAAGTACTTAACTCTCATGCATAGATGACCATCTCCGTGGCCTAGTGGTTAAGGCGTCCGCCTACGGAGCGGGAGGTCGTGTGTTTGATCATACCGAAAGACGTTAAAAATAAGTACAAGTAGCTCCCTTGCCTGGCGCTCGGCATTGTAAAGAGTAGTGCTTGGAAAAGTGGTGTACTCAGTACTGGTTCAACCCAAGAAAGTTGTATCCCGTGTATCGGTCGGTGCTTTACACCTTTAGACATAGAGGTCTCTTCGCAAAGAGTTAGGGTCTCACACCTGGATCTCTGTTTCTTCAAGTCTTCCAATGTCTGGATTTGACTGCAAATTGCTTCTATCTCATGTCACTTATGGCATTTAAACATAATTTAAGTCGCGATGGCGTCACGGCGGGGTCAAGCCATACTGCAGCCAATGGGCGCGACAGACCTTGATAAACTTAAAGACAAATAAACAAACACCATGCATGGTAATTGAGACATTGTTACTGTCGACTGTTCAAAGTATACTTTTATCAAATCCTCATAGTTTATAGCAGTCATATATTTTTGGATGGTGCGCTATCCGTTGTTCCTGTGTCTTGCCATATTGCTTGTGAAAATCTAATTATGAAGTTTCTGTGGACCTAGGAAAAATATTGTCGTCTGACACCGCTAGGCCCACACCTTAATTACGCCCCTTGGGTCAAATTCACGTCCAATTCTGTCCCACCCTTTTGATATACACCAGAATTTAACACTGTTACATGGGACCCCCATGTTTTGTCCCTCCCGAAAGACGATTAGTATTTTTAGAGCTGTTACCCCTGGATGCTCCAGGCAAGATTAGTGTGTTACAACTAGACGACGGATCTAGGACCTTTTTTACATTTGAACCCAGAGCCTTTTTATACACACACGGGGCAAGGTCAACAAGAAATGCATCGCAACAAGACCTCAGACATTATGAAATACATTTGTATCAAGAAACTGTCGAACCCTTTCAGGCATTCAAAGAGTGACACACATGACGGCAAACACAGATGTCGTAATTAAATATTGCAATTACGAGTTTACTTATACATTTATATGAAGACTTTATGCCGAAATGTGTTGTTCCAATATTTATTTGGTAATACCTTTATTTAATGTATCCTAATCAAAATAATAATAATAATAATAATAATAATAATAATAATAATAATAATAATAATAATATATCACAATCATATAACGGTTAACATTCAACCTTATTATTCACAATAATGCACTTGACTAACTCAATACTTCAAACATTAAAACAAAGAAAAGAACCGTTAGTAAAAATAACATTCTAAAATTGTTCTTGCTATGGTATGGTCAAGGTCTATTTAAACGCCCAGTATATAGAATTTAGGGTCTAACTGTCCCTAAACTCAAGCCCAGTTCTCTCGAGCTCCTTTAACATGATGTCTATCTTCTCAACAACATCCTTCCACAAACCAGCTTTACCTGAATAGTAAAATTGAAACATTAATTAATTAGTAGTCTGTAACCTATTAACCTTTGGTTAAAAGACTCAAAGCGACGTATAAGAGGACACTTTTAAGGTAACCGCCTTTCCGAGATTAATTAAGTTAGGTTTCCATATGAAAGATGCAATTTCATTATAGATACATAATCAAAGTTTATAGTTAAACCATAGAAATGACTGACCCTTATTAATGAATTCTCCACCGGCATCATCGTTCATCTGTTTTACATCCCTCCAGTAAGACAAGTTTACTTTGTCGTTATTGCGCATGCGGTCCACGTGACAATGTTTGCATATCCGGTCTACGTCATCATCAGAAAGCTCTTTGTTAAGAAATGCTGCTATTTTTCTCACATGCCCGGGTAGATCCTGCAAGATGCAATATTTATTTGTGAACATTTTAAGGATTGAACTTTGCTTTCATGTGTTTGTTTGGACCGGATGAGTTTAACATCACATGTCAACTCAACTATGTACGTCATTTGATTTTCTCAGTGATTTATTTATTGCCGACAAGGTTGATGATGGTCACTCTCAAAGATGGTTTGGCATTGACGTTGTCGTAGGTTGTGGCGTCTATGTTGAAGTCATTGGATGCAACGGTTTTACTTACTTCGTTGGTCTTGACAGTTTTTTTGACGTCATTGGTCGCGACGAATGTAACAGTATTGGCTATACTAATTACTATACCGTAGTTTAAGTACGGTCCCTCCCGTTATACTTTTATGCAAGAGTTGGCTCCCTTGTTCTAAAAAGCACATGCTCATTAAAAGTTATCGTAATTGAAGCTACGAAGTTGTTCAATCATTCAACGCATAACCGAGTTATAAACATGGTGTCAGAAGTGGCCAGAGGATCGTAAAGGCATGCATCTCTCTGAAATAAGCAGTCAAATTGAAACAGAAGGTAAAAGAACATTATAAACGAGCAAAGCATCGAGCCGTGAATTTCCCCACCCACAACAATACCACTAGCCATGGCTGTTCCTTCAATGATCCCATTTCCACCTAAACTTGACATGGAAGGAAACATCAGTGACAACTGGAAAAAGTTCAAGCGTACGTGGAATAACTATGAAATAGCGGCAGGTCTCGCAGAAAAGGATGAAAAACTCAGAACCGCAACTCTATTGACATGCATAGGGCCAGAAGCCATGGATGTTTTTGATGGATTTCATTTTGCTGAAGAGAAAGAGAAAACTGAAATTAAAACAGTCATTGAGAAATTTGAGACATTTTGCATTGGAAAAACAAACGTCACATATGAAAGGTACAATTTTAATATGTGCACACAGACACAAGATGAAACATTTGACACTTATGTCTCGAGGCTGAGAAAATTAGTAAAGACTTGTGAG
The DNA here is from genome assembly GCF_026914265.1 of Mya arenaria. Lineage (NCBI taxonomy): Eukaryota > Metazoa > Mollusca > Bivalvia > Myida > Myidae > Mya > Mya arenaria. The sequence goes on from NC_069122.1 coordinate 9,816,942, forward strand.
TATGCAAATCTCACCGAGAGCTTGATTACTGACCGCATTGTCATAGGTATACGTGAGAACAGTGTGCGGAAAAGACTTCTGCAAGAGGATAAGCTAACACTTGACAAGTGTATTGACATATGCAGAGCTGCTGAATCAACACAAGCAAAGGTCAAATCAATGAGTGGTGCAAGTGGTACCACAGAGGAAGTGCAGTACGTGAAACAAAAGCAAACGTATAGACCTAAGACAAAAAACCCAACGCCAAACATAAATAAATGCAAATATTGTGGTAAATTCTGCACAAAAGGTAAATGCCCAGCCTTTGGGAAGAAATGCATGAAATGTGGGAAATACAATCATTTCGCGTCTGAATGTCAACAAATAGAGCAGAAACCGAGATCACACAGGCAAAGACATGTCAGACAATTTGATGTTGACGATAGTTCGGAGAGTGAGAATGACTTTGAGATTATGACACTCAGCAATGGAACAAGGTCCAAAGTTTTCGCCTCCATGCTTGTCGTCAATGTTCAGAAAACAGTAAAGTTCCAATTAGATAGTGGAGCAACAGCAAACCTCATTCCAAAAACATACGTTCCGGAAGAGCTTATTGAATTGAAAGCAAATACGCTTAGAATGTATGACAGGTCTGAGATGAAAACGTATGGTACATGTAAATTGACACTCAAAAACCCAAAGACTTATGACAGATACACGGTAGAGTTTATCGTTGTTGATGACGAATTTGCCCCACTTCTTGGACTTGCTGCCATCCAAAGAATGAAACTGGTAAAAATCCAATATGAAAACATTTGTCATGTAGAAAAGGAAAATGAGTTGCACATGCAAGAGATCCAGAACAATTACAGTGATGTTTTCCAAGGCGAAGGTACTTTTGAAGAAGAACTACATCTAGAAATTGATGATTCGGTGACTCCAGTGAAAATGCCAGTCAGACGTGTTCCATTAGGTTTAAAAGAGAAACTGAAATGTGAATTGCAAAGAATGGAAAAAGCTAACATCATCACCAAAGTTGAAACACCAACAGATTGGGTATCCAGCCTAGTTGTAGTAAAAAAGCCAAGTGGTAAATTAAGAATTTGCATAGACCCCAAACCACTAAACAAAGCTCTTAAAAGAAGCCACTATCCCCTGCCGATCATTGAAGATTTACTACCAGAACTAAGTGAAGCAAAAGTCTTCAGCAAATGTGATGTGAAAAATGCATTTTGGCACGTCAAATTGGACGAAGAATCAAGTTATTTAACAACATTTGAAACGCCATTCGGACGATACAGATGGAACAAAATGCCTTTTGGAATCTCCCCAGCCCCAGAATATTTCCAGCAATTCTTAGAGAAAAATCTGGAAGGACTAGATGGTGTTAAACCTATAGCGGATGACATTCTAATATATGGAAAAGGCGAAACTTTCCAGGACGCAGTGAAGGATCACGACAGAAAACTAGAGAAACTGCTCAAACGGTGTAAAGAGAGAAACATTAAGCTGAACAAAGACAAATTCGAGTTACACAAAACAGAAATGCCGTTCATTGGACATCTACTTACAGAAAATGGTGTTAAGCCAGATAGTGCAAAAGTTGAAGCAATCATGAAAATGCAGAAACCAAGTGACAAGAAAGCTGTCCAGAGACTGTTAGGAGTAGTGAATTACCTCACAAAGTTTCTTGGCAACTTGAGTGATATATGTGAGCCTATACGCACGCTCACACACAAGGATGCAATCTGGAATTGGACACATGAACATGACGAAGCATTCAAAAACATCAAAACAGCAGTGTGCAATGTTCCAGTCCTGAGATACTTTGACTCCAGGTTGAATACAGTTCTACAGTGTGATGCGTCGGAAACCGGTCTTGGTGCGACACTGATGCAAGAAGGCCAGCCAGTAGCATATGCAAGCAGAGCACTGACGTCAACGGAACAGAACTACGCTCAAATAGAAAAGGAACTACTTGCTGTTGTGTTTGGCTTTGAAAAATTTCACCAGTTTACATACGGGCGCCGAGTGGTTGTTGAAAGCGACCACAATCCATTAGAAACGATCAGCAAGAAAGCATTGCATAAAGCGCCAAAGAGACTTCAAAGAATGCTATTAAGATTACAGCTGTACGACTTTGAGATCATCTATAAGAAAGGGAAAGACATGCACATTGCTGATACTCTGTCGAGAGCGTATCTACAGAACAGTTGTGAAAGTACAAGCTTAGGTGAAGTACTGTCCGTGCAGTCAGAATTTGAGAAAGAAGTTGAAACGGTCTGTTTGACAGATTTCTTAGCAGTCACTCCAAGCCGTCAAGAGAAAATTAGAGCAGCCACCCAGCTGGATCCAACATTAGCAATAGTTATTGAGCAAATCAAATGCGGTTGGATTTCGAAAGAAACGCCACCAGAAGCAAAGCCATACTTCAATATTCGGGATGAACTCTCTGTAGAAAACAACATTATATTTCGCGGTGAAAGGTGCGTTATACCTCGATGTATGCGCAGAGACATTTTGGACCAAATTCACACGCACATTGGGGTAGAAGGATGCCTCAACCGAGCGCGGCAGTGTGTGTTTTGGCCAAACATGACATCTGAAATTAAAGATTTCATAGGGAAATGTGAAGCGTGCCAGTCATTTGCCAGAAAGCAATGCAAAGAGCCATTGCTAAACCATGATGTACCAGACCGACCATGGGCCAGAGTCGGAACAGACATTTTTACCTTGGATGATAATAACTACTTGGTAACAGTCGATTACTTCAGTAATTTCTTCGAGATCGACAAACTGGAAGATATGACATCGCGATGTGTCATCGGCAAACTTAAGCAACATTTTGCTCGTCATGGTATTCCAAACCAGTTAGTTTCGGATAATGCTCAAACATTCAAATCAGAAAAGTTCAAACAGTTCACTTTACAGTGGGATTTTGAACATGTGACCTCATCTGCAAGATACCCTCAATCGAATGGAAAAGCAGAAAGTGCAGTAAAACGAGCAAAATCTCTCATCAAAAAGTGTAAACATTCACATACTGACCCAATGTTAGCCCTTTTGAACCTGAGAAATACCCCTCTGCAGTCTACAGGATACAGCCCAGCTGAACAAAGCATGAACAGGCAGACAAGAACACTATTACCCACAAAAGAGAGTCTGCTGAGGCCAAAAACGCTAATAAATGTGAAAACAAATCTAGACAAAAGCAAAGCAAAACAATCGTTTTACTATGACAGATCAGCAAAACCTCTGCCAAGACTAGACATGGGTACAACAGTAAGAATCAAGCCTGAGAACAGTCGAGATAAATGGGAAAAAGGCTTGATTGTCAACAGTCCGAAAAGACGCTCATACGATGTAATGACAGAAAATGGTACCACTATCAACCGCAACAGAAGACATCTTCGGCAATCGAGAGAGAAATTCACTAGGGCCGACAACGATCCTTCTGACCAACCGAGTGGTCCGGTGCAGACTGATCCTATACCCGACCTGCAGACAGATGTTGAAGCGAATCGGTCCAATACTACCGCTGCTGAGCCAGGGACGAGTGACCATTGTGGTTTCCCAAACGAGGCCAAACAAACTAGTTCTGGACGGACAGTTAAAGTTCCGCTAAGATTTAAAGATTATGTGAAATAAGTCACAAGACAGTTTAGGACACTTCACTTTGAGAGTGTATCACAGTCTGATAAGAATCCAATCAGAAATATATACTTTAAAAATTTAGATAAGAAAGATAGTAAGGTTAAGTCTTGATTTAATTGACAAGTGAAGCATAATACATTTCTATAATTATTTTATAAGATCCTTAAAGAGACAAAGTGCTTATTCAATATTCCAGCACCAGTGTTAAGTGCTTAGTAAAGATCTTTCTAGGACAGTTCTTACCACCAGACTCTTTAAGTGTTAACTTATGTACATATTGATAGTTCAAATTTATTTTAAATGTTCTTTAAAGGTGATTAATCTAGTCAATAGCCATAACAGACTTGAACTATTATGCTTATGCGTATCATGTATTTCTTGTAAAATTTAAACTTCATTTCAGTGTGAGATTATTCCGCAGTAAGCTTTCTTACATTCAATGTTAAAGGAAAAAGGATGTAACAGTATTGGCTATACTAATTACTATACCGTAGTTTAAGTACGGTCCCTCCCGTTATACTTTTATGCAAGAGTTGGCTCCCTTGTTCTAAAAAGCACATGCTCATTAAAAGTTATCGTAATTGAAGCTACGAAGTTGTTCAATCATTCAACGCATAACCGAGTTATAAACAACGAATTCGAATTGTACATTGTTGTTAGCAATTGTTTCAAAAGTGAGCGTAACGAACTTGTTGGCGACAGCTTTTATAATAATTGTGTTGCAGTACAAAAAGTCAGGCAAGTAAAGTATTAACGTGCAAAACATTACCTTTACAAGTTCTTCATATTTCAGGAATAAGATGTTGTTTTGTTCCCTTTGCTCCCAGTAGCCGAGCACGTGCTTTGTCCAGGGACCGAACATACCTGCATGTGAACAGAATTAAGGTGCTAAATGATCCGTTTTTTTAATAAGGAACTCTCTACGAAGTCTCGATTTTCTCTATGAAATCAGAATCGTAAAAAAAATTGAAAAATAACTAATTCGAATTGCGAATAGATTTGCAAACAGAAATAGTTCTGTCCGTGGTATAACTGGAAAAGTATGATGAGTATAATGATGAAAAAAATATATACAACAAGTCGATTTAAAGTGAACGTGAATAACAACCAGTATAATGTATCGCATAAATACTTCTAATAACGTCTTTTTTCCTATCCAAACGACTGGGGTTAATACTCTGACACTAAATAGTGTACACATTTACACATTTTATTGCGAAAGTGGGTTAATGGTAAGGTGTCCGCCTCTCAATGAAAATGTTAAGGGTTCGAGTCGCAAACGGTACACGTTTTTATGATTAGTTCTAAAACTAGTACTGTTTCTACACTGAAGTAATAATCAAATTATTCATATCAGCTTATAAATGTACATCTTTTCAAATAATCGAAAAAAATGAGTCAATTTAAACAATATATTCTTTTCCCCTGGACAAAGAGGTCAACAAACTGGTCCCAGGTAGCATTCATCAGCGAATTGCCCATCCATACTGCAAGCCGATATACTGAAGTCAACACGTCCTTCGGATTTCGAGCGATACTGATTATCTAAAACATGTGGATTTGTCGCAAAAGTAAAAGCTTATATTTAAGTAGTCATCAATCAAACAATAAGTTGTCACCCAGTAGTCATGGCTTGTGGTCCATACAAAAACAAACTCTTTGTCAAGCCAACCAATCATTGGTGTTATTTGAGGAAATATTTTACTAGACTACTAGTTCGTATTTCTTTACAAAGTATTTTAAGGAATATCAAATGAAGACCATTTCTACCAGATTGCTTTGAATCTGGTCCATGCCGTCTGAAAAGAGGAGTGCTGAAATACCAAACACCCTGGCCAAGGTAGCTCCCCAAATCGGAGCACCTCGGCCATTTTCCATCGAAATCAACCTCGGATGTATATGGACCGTTTACAATGTCAGAACATTTAACAACAATGCAGATCGCGTAGTAGACGGTAGCAGGGAAAGGTCTTAAGGCTCTTTATGTTCTTATAAATAATTTTAAGTCTAGCGTGCTTTGTCAATTGTTTGACGCTTTTGTATTGGTCACGTTGAATCATGGATCTGAGATATGGGGATTTTCAAAATCGAAAGACATCGAGCGTATTCTCCTTAAAATTTGTAAATATATACTTGGTGTTCAAACGAGTTCATGCAACATGGCCGCTTAAGGTGAAATAAGTAGATATCCTTTATAGCCTATACTATATAAATGCTAGGAATATAAGAGTTTTGTGTCAAACTATTTTTATCGACAACATTATCACAAAATAATTTTATAGTGACATGTTCTTTATTATTGTAGCTTCCCTAGTTTTTACCAGGACGATTTTAAATATTTAATCCCAGGGATTCAATATTTACCCTGAGATCATGATTGTGAGCTATTGACTTCAGACTATTGTACAGTTGTGGAGATAGTGTTTTTTTGCTGGGATAGTTGAATCGAAAACAGTAGGAAATACCCTAACCCTCTTTACCCAGCTTATGGGCATGAATCCCTCAAGAACGGACCATCCATGTATATGTCGCTAACTGTCAAAGATCAATATCGCCTTGTTTTCCGGTTGCAGTGTATTTATGTTAACTATCTAAATGTGTTATAACTTAAGTGTTTTACCAAACACATGAGAATCGTGAAAACATACCCTGCCTTTGCCCTGTCGCAGCTGTTTGGGAAGCAAGAAGTATGGAAGATGACACTTAATAAAGCGCGGCGATTGCATATCCTCAAAAAACTTTACAACAGAAATTTAAACATGAACGCAAGTCTTTGACAAGACAGAGTTGCATTGCTTATGCTGCAATGTTTATTATATCTCTTACGATAAAATCACAGGCGACAGTAACGCTGGCAAGACCCACCCTATGGCCACGAACGCCCCCCGCCGCCCCCACCCCCATTTAAATATATAAAATAATTATTACAAATATAGTCATATTTTTATAAACACAAAACATGATCATTTATCACAAAAAGGTGAATTACTACACAAAACTCATTCTTTTTATTTTGAATATATACTACTATTACTTATCTTTAATTTCTTTTTACTATGTTTTTGTTTGTTTGTTTGTTTTGAAGGAGCGTGGGGAGGGGGCGTGGCAATAGCGTGGGTTTCGTCCGTAACTACCGTAACTGGATACAATGACAGAGACAGACATTTGAATAATAAACGTGAGGCTAAATCAATTTAACAAGCGCAATTTTTTCAACCATTTTCCAATCTGCAAGTCTGATAGTCGGCTGTAATATTGTTTCTAAATTTGCTTCTGCTATACAAGAAAACAAGAACAAAAGGCTTTGTGGGATTCTATATTTAAGTGTTATGGAGATGACACGTTTAAGATCCTTATGTCTAAAAATACTTAAGAGCAATGCGAAAAAGTTTTCAATTTCGCTACGACAAATTGCCATGACTGTTTAAAGTTTTTAAGCTATTGCTAAAGCTTTGATTCAAACCATTGTAATTAAAAAAGTAATATTAACTAGTTTTTTATATTTAAAGCACGAGTGGTAGATTTATTTAAATAAACAAATGTATATCTAGGTTCAGTGCAGGAATATGCAATTTTGTTCCCATTTGTGTATGGTTTGTACACTTATGTCATGCATATGATCTTCTTAATCATTTATGTTTTATGATTATATTCCAACTGTATTTTCGTGTAATAATATTACTTTTTCATTTAATGTTGATTTAATAAAGAAGTAAAATAACGAATTATTATTCATTTATTAAACAATAATTCAACAAACGAAATATCACTCATACCGATCGAATTGGTAACGTGTAACCGACATTGAAATCTTCACGACTTAATATCTCACGCTAACATAAATTCGCGAACGCTTGTCATTTTCTGAAAATTGTTAATCCGAAATATCACTTTTTCGAAATAAATTTTGGGGTCTTACGATTTCGGATTAACGATTTTCAAATGTATATGTTTTGAATATAATTTTGCTTTATTTATGAAGTAATAAAATAATCTATCATCAACTACAACTATGAAAGTTTAAAAAAAATTAATAGCACACAGCTTTACTTTAAAATCGACCTAACACATCCTCGACACCCCAGCGTATTTATAACATGTATTCATAGCATATATTATACTCTAGGCAAATCGGCTGTTAAAATCACATATTCACGAATAATTTAAAAGGTAAAGTTTGCTTGATTGGTCGCATGTGACACACCCCATGAGAAACGGAAATTGCCGAGAAGTTACGAATGCAATCTTGATTCTGAATGTTATAATGAGATCGCGGCTTTAAAATCGTATTAACGCATGACATAAAAGATTTTGTCAATTTTGCCGATAGCTCTTCACAAAAGAGATTCTTTCCTTTTTTGTTATCGGCTATATCATTGGTCAGAAAATGCTTATGAAAATTCAAGCTTTACAAAGTTATGATAGCCGGTTTGTCCAGGGTGTCATATATGTTATGAATACAGGCTTCAAACCACAGTTATCTGCTTCTCGTTGACCGGATGTTAATTATTATACAGAAAAAAGTGCTTGCGTTTAAGTATCAATATTTGACTAAAATTGAGTGAAAAAGAATAAACAAATGTTCTCTTTGCAGATAAATTGACTGAATTTTTTTTATCTTTTTATTACAGAAATTGATAGTTTGCAGTGTAAATATTGGAAAAGTCCAATATTGGCCATTAAAATAGCCTGTGGAAGTCTGAATACTGGTTGTTTGTAGCCGATTAACTTGGTGTTACGGTAATGTATTTCTACTCGATTTTGACAGGCGGGTCAATGGTCAACGTGGTGTTTTCTTGTGATTATGTTTTGTGTCTTGAATAGTTCAAGAGCTGCCATTTCTTGTTTTTCAATTTGGATTGTTATAAAGTTAAAAAGCGGGTAAGTTTCTATATGAAACATATAGTAATATAACTTATTTCACGCCATACGCTGGGTAGCTGAGGAGGAGCCAAAAATTATAAATTGTATACATGTGCCTCTGAAAAAAAGGAAAACGATCGTCTTTGTTGTCAATAATAGGGAATCTGTCATCCAGGTAAACATTATTCGCCTTCTCAAAATCTAGTGTTTCAATCAGGTACGTCATTTCCTGTACCAGTGTTGTTCCTGTAACGATAACACAGATATGAATAAAAAAAACAATATTACATTTTGTGTAGTATGAATGTTAAAATAGTGAATGAAAATGAAAGGGGCACACCAGGTAGCCAAAACCATAACTGTTTAAAGGCACAAGTATTAGGCCTAGCAGACATTAAAGTTGCACTCTCACAGATTGAACGTTTTGACAACTTTTTTTTTGTCTTGTAACGAGCCAATTTATTCGAAATTACATGGAAAGAAGTGATATAAGACTACTGACAAAAAATCAGAACGCAGATTTTCATATTTTTAAGTTAAATTGATATTTAATGCATTTTTCTTAAACCGTTAGTAGACCTAAAACATTAATTTTCGAACAGATATATGAAAATTTGCGATCTGATCTTTTGTCAGCAGTCATATATCATTAGTTTGCAGATATTAAGACAAAAATTGGCTCATTCCAAGAAAAATAAATAAATAAAGTTGTCAAAAACGTTCAATCTGTGAGAGTGCAGCTTTAAACATGAGACAAACAACGAGGCATACCACACATGCATCACAACATTAGCAGGATTCAAGTAAGTGGTACCTGTTCCCTAAATAATTAGACTGTTGTGCCCCATCAGACTGCGCTTTTGTAAAAAGGTTTGTCGAAGTGTTTTGAGAAACTAAACATTTAATCAAATTAAGTTTGATATTTTCACTACTCTTAAATTTTAACACGGCCTCACTTCCAAATCAAACATCGCCGCGATCCGGACTGAGACACAATTTCAACGATGCCCTTTCCAAAATGACGTAACGTTCGTATACAATTTAGCTCGTTTTTCAAAACGTCTTCAATAAAATGTCATTTAATATCATTTTTGTCAAATAATAAAAAGAACCTGTTTGTTTCAGTGTAAAACCGTGATATATTTCACCTACGCCACTCGTGAAATATAGCTTTGAGTTCTTCATAAATAATTCAGATTTAGAATTCGTATATCGCTAAAGAAGTCAACATTTTAATACACGTTAATACATTAATACTGTTTATGTTCATTTTTTTTAACGTTGTTAAATGTTAAGTATACAAATGGGTTCGTGTTAAGGGTCTTGACGCACTAGAAATCAGAGTTATATGGCATACAAAGTGGTTAATTGATATGAAATGTTCAGGAAAACATCTAGTGGTCTTTAGCCCATATGGACGGTTTTCAATGGCGGATTTTTTCATTTAACTACGCTGCAAGTAGATCGCGTAGTTATTTCAATTCAGTAATTAGTCCTTAAATCTTTAGTTTAAGGAACCTTGATTATTTATGCAATCATAAGCTTCACAAGGTATCAATTGGAACTCAGTAATTTCACATTAGAACGATACAATAAATTAATATTATTCATAATTTTACAAGTGCAATTGGTATACATTTGAGGCTCGTCGAACGGCAGTTTGCCGAGGTATTCCGATTTAGTGCAACTGCTGTTTGAGTGTAAGAGAACGGGATATTAATACAACCATAAGAAAGAGTTACCTCCCCTCCCCAATATTACTATCTGTTGTCAATGAATAGTTAATTATATAAAGGGGGTAATTGCCTTGTCATGGTCATTTTGACCACTTACGATTTGAAATGGTATTCGGACTTTTAATTTTAAATAGATGTCAATAACACAGCTAGTTTTACAACTAGCGTTAAGGATGACGTTACACGCACATGTCCATGCGTTCAAATTACCGTACACGATATTTCTATCCCACCAATGTTTTAATTTTACGTTTCAGGTAAAGCAGGTGTTTGGAGGGACCTCCTGACTCCGGATAAAATTGAGAAAATAGACGTGATGGTAAAGGAACTTGAGGGAACAGGGCTTGTGCTAAGGGACCGTTAACTTACAAAGACCATGAATAAACCACGGAACGTTCAATAATAGACATGTTCTATTATTTTCCCTTGTTGCTTTTAGCTATTTTGAACTGTTCAATTACATTATTTATGTCATCAATAAGCCAACAACATTCTCTGTCTTGACCAAAATATTGTCTCTTGAACGTTTAAATTGCCATATAACGAACACTTCTGCTACTGAAATATGTCAAGGTTGTCATTTAGCACTCAAATATGGCAATGATCCCATAAAGCAAACACATTTGGTACTGAAATATGGTAATATTGTTTTTCTTTTGACATATACAAATGTATGTAAATTACGTTTATGAATATTTTGAATATTAAGAGGATATTTGTTGATTAAGTGTAAGTTCGTATTATATTTCAAGAGAGTCATAAAGATTTAGTATATCTATGATCACGATCATAGAGACAATATGCGGGAATCATGGCTCGTACATGTCACAGTTTTCTGCTAGGGATTCAAATAGGGCAAATATGGGAAAGTCTATATGGGCAATATGCGGGAATCATGGCTCGTACAAGTCACAATTTGCCGTTAGGGATTCAAATGGGACAACTATTGGAAAGTCTATATGGTTAATAATAATGCGGGAAACATGGCTCGTATCGATCACAATTTACCGCTAGGGATTAACCGTCTCCGTGGCCTAGTGGATAAGCGTCCGCCTACGGAGCGGGAGGTCGTGGGTTCGATCCCTGGCCGCGTCATACCAAAAGACGTTAAAAGTTGGTACAAGTAGCTCCCTTGCCTGGCGCTTGGCATTTAAAGGGTAGTGCTTGGAAAAGTGGTGTACTCAGTACTGGTTTAACCCAGGAAAGTTGTACCCCATGTATCGGTGCTTTACACCGAGCACGTAAAAGAACCAAGGGGTCTCTTCGAAAAAGAGCTAGGGTCTCGCACCCGGACTTCCTTGTATCCCACCACTGTCTCTTCAGCGTGCTGTCCCTTCAGCAAAAACAAAGGACCCCGTTGGAAATAAGTGCTTGCACTTTCACGGGTTATCCTTGATCGCAAGGTCTAAAGAAATACATACATACATACATACAACATGGGACATATATGAGGAATCCTATATGGTGAATATGCGGGAATCATGGCTCGTACAGTTCACCATTTTATGAAGGGGATTCAAATATGACCCTTGTTGGGAAGCCTATATTGTCAATATACGGGCGCCACGTCTTGTGCAGGTCACAATGCCGTGCTAAGGATACAAAGGGGACCAATATAGGGAAGCCTATCTGGACAATTTGCGGGAGTCATGGCTGGTACAGGTCACAATTGTCTGGTATGGACTCAGTTATGACCCTTATGGGGAAGCCTATATGGGCAAAATGCGGAAATCATTGCTCGTACTTGTCACAAATTTCTCCTGGAAATTCAAATGGGACCCTTATGGGGAAGCTTATCTAGGCAATATGCGGGAATCATGGCTGGTACAAGTCACACTTTTTCTCCTAGGGATTCAAATTTGACATATATGGGCAAGCCTATATGGAAAATAAGAGGGAATCATGGGTCGTACTTGTGACAATTTTCTGCTACGAATTAAAATGGGACCCTTCAATGGGAAGGCTATATAGGCAATATGCTGGAATCATGGTTCGTACAGGTCGCAATTGTCTGCAAGGTTTTCAAATGAGCGCCATATGAGAAAGCCTTTACGGACAATATGCGGGAATCATGTATCGTACTTGTCACACTTTTCTACTACGAATTCAAATGGGACCCTTAAGTGGAAAGGCTATATGGGTAATATGCGGGAATCATGGTTCGTATAGGTTGCAATTGTCTGCTAGGTTTTCATATGGGAAAGCCTTTATGGGCAATATGCGGAAATCATGGCTCGTACAAGTCACAATTTTCTCCTAGGGATATAAATGTGACCTTTCAGTGGGATGGCTATATGGGCAATATGCGGGAATCATGGCTCGTACAAGTCACAATTTTCTCCTAGGGATTTAAATATGACCCTTCAGTGGGATGGCTATATGGGCAATATGCGGGGATCGTGGCTCGTACAGTTCACAATTTGATGATAGGGATTCAAATATGAACCTTTTCGGGGAGTCTATATTGTCAGTATGTGGGAGCTACGTCTCGTACAGGTCACAATTTCATGCTAGGGATTCAAATGGGGCTTATATAGGGAACCCTATATGGACAATTTGCGGGAATCATGGCTGGTACAGGTCACACTATGCTGGTAGGGATCCAAATAGGCCGTAACGGGGAAGCCGATATGGGCATTATGCGGGAATCATGGCTCGTACAAGTCACAATTTTCTCTAAATTTTCAAATGGGATCTATATGGAAAAGCCTATACGGACAATATGCGGGAATCATGGCTCGTACAAATCACAATTTTCTCCTACTGATTCAAATGTGATCCTTATGGGAAAGCCTAAATGGGCAATTTGCGGGAATCATGGTTCGTACAGGTCTCAATTTTCTGCTAGGATTTCGAATGGTCGCCATTTTGGAAAGCCTTATGGACAATATGCGAGAATCATGGCTCGTACAGGTAGCAGTTTTCTGCTAGGAATTCAATTGGCGCCATATGGGACAGCCTTAATGGGCAATATGCGGGAATCATGGCTCGTACAGGTCGCAATTTTCTGCTTGGAATTCAATTGGCGACATATGGGACAGCCTTAATGGGCAATATGCGGGAATCATGGCTCGTACAGGTCACCATTTGTACTGCTAGGGACACTTTTAAAAAGCCTCGTATAGGCTAGGTATTCAAATGAGACCTATATGAGATGCTTTTATGTACAAAAGAGGGAATCGATCAATGAGGCTGCCTCTGTGACTTGCATATCTCACGATGAAGTCACGTTGTTTGTATACGTGCATGCTATGATACGTCCTAAGTATCGAGATGTTAGATGCTAGGGAATGCTATTTAAATCATGGAAAAATGGGGCTTAACGTTCACTCATTAATGTTTCAATAATCTTACTTCTTATTTACTACTTAATCTTTAGCGCATTGTGAACAGTCGTATTAACACGCCTTTACTCGCCCCTTATCTTGTAGTCGAAATTATTCGTTGACATTCTGGTATTAATCGATGATGGTGAAAAATGGCTATTATTACCTCCAGATTTCATACGATTTTACTTTTTAACGTTCATGATTGATTGTGAACTACCAGCCCGATGTCTCAACGGTAAGAACATCGAATTAAGGCATTTAAAAATCGGAGGATAAATAATATTCCTAATAGAGATACCTCTGTAAAAAGGGAAACGATCATCGATGATATCAATCATTGGGAATATCTCATCAAGGTAAACACTCTTAGCCCTTTCAAAGTCCAGTGTCTCAATCAGATAGGACAGCTCCTGTGTCAATGTTGTTCCTGCGAATGACACAAACTGCTCGTAGTGTATCTAACGTTCTACTGGACGTCAAAGAACACAAGCGTAGGAATTTTATAATTAATACAAAACGTGAAAAATATCAATAGAGGGACATTTCGCAGCATTTAACATGAAGGTTGTTGTCATTCAACAGCTTAATTGACAAATAAAGTGATTACATTTTGTAAACGAATTAAAGCACATGGTTGCATTATCTAATTTTACGGGGACATTTTCGCCAAATGATTTCGACAAGCTGCAAAAATCGCCTTGCTGACTGGTTAATTATTGGGATTTGTAAATGTTGTTTGTAAGGGTTTTCCAGTTAATCCATTTGATAATGCAAACATGTGTATTTTTAAATGTCGAATGATGACTTTATGTTTGGCGTGATAATATAACGCAATAGGCCAGCAGCGGGAAAGCGCGTAAATAAAACTCTACATCACACGAGACAGTGCATGTGGTGAGACAAACCCATGGGCACGGGTAACTGATCTGAGACTGTACTTGATCGAGGATGGCTGCAAACCCAGATATCATCAGGTCTGGTGACCATCACCTCAATTTTTTCAACCTCATTTACCATCATCTCAATACCTTTGTATACCCTCTTAGGAAGCACAAAGCGAGGTAGCCCCGACGTTGGGTTGTGAACTTTAGCATCTGTGCTTACTTGTTGAGCCTCTGATTCTTCTGACATGGTTGCTGGATGTCACTATGTTTCTAAAAAGTAACACGCAACATAATCTGAATAAATATTATTGTTTAGAACAACAATAACGACAACACCAAGGTGCCAGTGCTTAAAATCAGGAATCTCCATAGACCTAGCGAATATGTTTAGTAGTATTATACACATATATTGGTCCTTTACCAATTGAATATGTGTTTAGGGGAAGATAATTTAGCAAAGCTTATAAGTTTTCAGATACGTACTGTTTAATATACATGTTTAATTTCATCAACTGCTTTATCTAAATTACAAAGATTCATGTTCAGGTTAAAAAAGCAAAGAAATACATGTGCGTGAAGTTAGCACCGTAGCACCGTATCACCATATCACCGCGGTGATGCGGTGCTAGCACCGTATCTCCATATATTGTCAGATCAGTATACTAGTAGTGTTAAGAGTCTCTTATTCCTGGATATGACACCTATAACACTGTGGGGACAAGACCTAACCATAGGTAAAAGTTGCATGTGAATAACCTAGGATTTAAGGCCGGCAATGCCGTATTTGAATATAGGCACATAATGGCTATTCGCCACATAGTCAGTAAAAAAAACACGCCGAAACGTTGGTTTATAATTAAAAGTAAAGTATACGTGTTATTTTTTGTGTTACTCAATTAACCACATAGTCAGTAACTCATATACAGGGGAAACCTTAAAATCAGCGATGGGAGCATAGCGATCAATGTCACCGTGTAGCCAAAACATGGCCATGGGTGATAGAACATGTTAATTTCCTAGGAATTCAGGCTGAATAGGCGGAATAAGGAGATGACATAGGTTCCAAATGACTATTCATCGCATAAAATGGTATAACTATGGTGCGGAAACCTCAAAATGAGCATGGAGACCATAACGACCTATGTCATCGTGTAGCCGAGGACTAGGCCTAGGTAATAGTATTTGTGAATAACCTAGGATTTTAGACAGGCTTTGCGGTAGAGGAACATAGAATAGACCCCCAATGTCTATTTGCCGCATATTCATCAACTGGTTATGGCACGGACACTTTAAAACAAGCAAGGGGACCATATCGACATATGTCACCATGTAGCCGAGACCTAGTCCTAGTTGATAGTACATATGAATAACCTAGGATTTTAAGTAGGCTATGCGAGATACGTACATGGAAAAGACTCCCAATGCCTATTTGCCTCTTATAAATGACATGTTATGGTGCAAAAACCATAAAACGAGAAACGTGACCAAAGCGACCTATGTCACCATGTAGCAGAGTCCTAGTCCTAGGTGATAGTACATATGACTAACCTAGGATTTTATGCAGGCTATGCGAGATAGGGACTTAGAAAAGGCTCCCAATGTATATTTTCCTCATATCCATTACATGTTATGGTGCAAAAACCTTCAAACAAGCAAGGGGACCATAGCGCCCTATATCAGTGTGAATCTTAGACCTAGTCCTAGGTGATAGTACATATGAATTACCTAGGATTTTAGGTAGGCTATGAGTGATAGGGGCATGGAAAAGTCTCCCAATGGCTATTTCCCTCATATTCATTACATGTTATTGTGCAAACACCTTAAAACGAGCAAGGGGACCAAAGCGACCTATGTCAGCTCGTTACTTAGATCTTTTTCTAGGTGGTAGTACATATGAATTATCTAGGATTTTAGGCAGGCTATGCAATATAGGGACATGGGAAAGGCCCCTTATGCCTATTTGCCTCATATTCATTACATATTATTGTGCAAACACCTTAAAACGAGCAAGGGGACCAAAGCGACCTATGTCAGCTTGTTACTTAGATCTTTTTCTAGGTGGTAGTACATATGAATTATCTAGGATTTTAGGCAGGCTATGCAATATAGGGACATGGGAAAGGCCCCTTATGCCTATTTGCCTCATATTCATTACATGTTATGGTGAGGAAACCTTAAAACGAGCAAGGGGACCATAGCGACCTATGCCAGTTCGTTGCTTAGACCTATTCCTAGGTGATAGTACATATGAATTACCTAGGATTTTAGGCAGATTGTGACAGAAAGTGACATGGAAAAGGCTCCAAATGCCTATTTTTACCTCATATTCATTAAATGTTATGGTGCAGAAACCTAAGAACGAGCAAGGGGACCAAAGCGACCTATGTCAGCTCGTTGTTTGAACCTAGTCCTAGATGATAGTACATATGAATTACCTAGGATTTTAGGCAGGAGGCTATGTGAGATAGGGACATAAAAATGCTCCCAATGCCAATTTGCCTCACATTTATTACATGGTATGGTGCAGAAACCTTTAAATAATTAAGGGAACCATACGTCACCATAGCGACCTTTGTCAGCTCGTTGCTTAGACCAAGTCCTAGGTGATAGTACATATGAATTACCTAGGGTTTTAGGCAGGCTATGCGATTTAGGGACATGGAAAAGGCTCCCAATACCTATTTGCCTCTTATTATTACATGTTATGGTGCATTAACCTTAAAACAAGCAAGGGGACCATAGCGAACTATGTCAGCGTGTGGCTTAGACCTAGTCCTAGGTGATAGAACATATGAATTACCTAGGATTTTAGGCAGGCTATACGAGATAGGGACATGGAAACGGCTCCCAATCCCTTTTTGCCTCATATTCATTACATGTTATGGTGCAGAAATCTTAAAACGAGCAAGGGGACCACAGCGACCTATGTTAGCGTGTAGCTTAGACCTAATCCTAGGTGATAGAACATAAGAATTACCTAGAATTTTAGGTAGGCTATGAGTGATAGGGGCATGGAAAAGGCTCCCAATGCCTATTTTCCTCATATTCATTGCATGTTATTGTGCAAAAACCTTAAAACGAGCAAGGGGACCAAACCGACCTATGCCAGTTCGTTGCTTAGACCTATTCCCAGGTGATAGTACATATGAATTATATAGGACTTTAGGCAGATTGTGCGAGAAAGTGACATGGAAAATGCTCCAAATGCCTATTTTTACCTAATTTTCATTAAATGTTATTACATGGTATGGTGCAGAAACCATTAAATAATTAAGAGGAATGGGACCATAGCGACCTATGTCAGCTCGTTGCTTAGACCTAGTCCTAGGTGATAGTACATATGAATTACCTAGGATTATAGGCAGGCTATGCGATATAGGGACATGGAAAAGGCTCCCAATGCCTATTTGCCTCTTCTTATTACAAGTTATGGTGCATTAACCTTAAAACGAGCAACGGGACCATAGCGAACTATGTCAGTGTGTGACTTAGATCTAGTCCTAGGTAATAGTACATATGAATTACCTAGGATTATAGGCAGGCTATACGAGATAGGAACATGGAAAAGGCTCCCAATCCCTATTTGTCTCATATTCATTACATGTTATGGTGAAGAAACCTTAAAACGAGCAGCGACCTATGTTAGCCTGTAGCTTAGACCTAATCCTAGGTGATAGAATATATGAATTACCTAGGAATTAAGAAAGGCTTTGCGAGAAAGGGACATGGAAAAGGCTCCAAATGCCTGTTTTTTACCTCATATTCAATAAATGTTATGGTGCAGAAACCTTAAAACGAGCAAGGGGACCATAGCAACCTATGTAAGCGTGTAGCTTAGACCTAATCCTAGGTGATAGTACAATGAATTACCTAGGATTTTAGGCAGGCTATGCGATATAGGGACATGGAAAAGGCTCCCAATGCCAATTTGCCTCATATTATTACATGTTATGGTGCATTAACCTTAAAACGAGCATGTGGACCATAGCGAACTATGTCAGCGTGTGGCTTAGACCTAGTCCTAGGTAAAAGTACATATGAATTAGTTACGATTTCAGGCAGGCTATATGAGATAGGGACATGGAAAAGGATCCCAATGCCTATTTGACTCATATTCATTACACGTTATAGTTCAGAATCCTTAAAACGAGCAAGGGGACCACAGCGACCTATGTCAGCGTGTAGCTTAGACCTAGTCCTAGGAGATAGTACATATGAATTATCTAGGATTTTAGGCAGATTGTGCGTGATAGGGACATGGGAAAGACTCAAAATGCCTATTTTTACCTCATATTCATTACATGTTATGTTGCAAAAACCTTAAACAAGCAAGGGGACCAAAGCGACCTATGTCAGCTCGTTGCTTAGACCTAGTCCTATGTGATAGTACATATGAATTATCTAGGATTTTAGGCAGGCTATGCGATATAGGGACATGAAAAAGGCCCCTTATGCCTATTTGCCTCATATTTATTACATATTATGGTTCAAAAACCTTAAAACGAGCAAGGGGACCATAGCGGCCTATGTCAGCGTGTAACTTAGACCTAGTCCTAGGTGATAGGATGTATAAATTACCTAGGATTTTAGGCAGATTGTGCTAGATAGGGACATGGAAAAGACTCTGAATGCCTATAATTACCTCTTATTCATTAAATGTTATGGTGCAGAAACCTTAAAACGAGCACGGGGACCATTGCGACCTATGTCAGTTCGTTGCTTGAACCTAGTCCTAGATCATAGTACATACAAATTACCTAGTATATTAGGCAGGCTATGCGAGATAGGGACATGAAAAATGTTCCAAATGCCAATTTGCCTCACATTTATTACATGTTCTGGCGCAAATAATTAAGGGGACCATAGCGACCTATGTCAACTCGTTGCTTAGACCTAGACCTAGGTGATGGTACATATGAATTACCTAGGATTTTGGGCATGCTATGCGATATAGGGACATGGAAAAGGATCCCAATCCCTATTTGTCTCATATGCATTACATGTTATGGTGCATTAACCTTTAAACAAGCAAGGGGACCATAGCGCCCTATGTCAGCGTGTATCTTAGACCTAGTCCTAGGTGATAGTACATATGAATAACCTAGGATTTTAGGCAGGCTATACGAGATAGGGACTTGGAAAAGGGTCCACATTCCTATTTGACTTATATTCATTACACGTTATGGTTCAGAAACCTTAAAACGAGCAAGGGACCATAGCGCAGATTGTGCGAGATAGAGACATGGAAAAGACACCAAAAACCTATTTTTACCTCATATTCATTAAATGTTATGGTGAAGAAACCTTAACAGTAGTAAGGGGACCATAGCGACCTATGTAAGTTCGTTGCTTTGACCTAGTCCTAGGTGATAGAACATATGAATTATCTAGGATTTTAGGCAGATTGTGCGAGATAAGGACATGGAAAAGACTCCAAATGCCTATATTTACCTCTTATTTATTAAATGTTATGGTGCAGAAACCTTAAAACGAGCACGGGGACCGTAGCGGTCTATGTCAGCTCGTTGCTTGAACCTAGTCCTAGATCATAGTACATACAAATTACCTAGGATATTAGGCAGTCTATGCGAGATAGGGACATGAGAAATGATCCAAAAGCCAATTTGCCTCACATTTATTACATGTTCTAGCGCATAAACCTTAAAATTATTAAGCGGACCATGGCGACCTATGTCAGCTCTTTGCTTAGACATAGCCCCAGGTGATGGTACATATGAATTACCTAGGATTTTAGGCAGGCTATGCGAATTAGGGACATGGAAAAGGATCCCAATGCCTATTTGCCTCATACTGTTACATGTTATGGTCCATTAACCTTTAAACAAGCAAGGGAACCAAAGCGACCTATGTCAGCGTGTATCTTAGACCTAGTCCTAGGTGATAGTACATATGAATAACCTAGGATTTTAGGCAGGCTATACGAAATAGGGACATGGAAAGGGCTCCATATTCCTATTTTACTTATAATCATTACATGTTATGGTGCAGAAACCTTAAAACGAGAAACGGGACCAAAGCGACCTGTGTAAGCTTGTAAACGAGACCTAGTCCTAAGTGATAGTACATATGAATAACCTCGGACTTTAGGCATGTTATGCGAAAAAGGAACATGGAAAAGGCTCCAAATGCCAATTTGACCCATGTTCATTACATGTTATGTAGCAGAAACCTTAAAACGAATAAGGGTACCATACCGACCTATGTAAGCTCGTTGCTTGGACCTATTTCTAGATGATAGTACATATGAATTACCTAGGATTTTAAGCAGGCTATGCAAGATAGGGACATGAAAAATGCTCCACATGCCAATTTGCCTCACATTTATTACATGTTATCGTTTAGAAACCTTAAAACGAGCACGGGGACCATAGCGACCTATGTCAGCTCGTTGCTTGAACCTAGTCCTAGATGATAACGTATTTCATCGTTTAGCCGAGACCTAGTCTTAGGTGATTGAACATATGAAATTCCTAGGATTTAAGGCAGGCTTTGCGGTAGAGGAACATGGAATAGACCCCCAATATATATGTGCCTCATAGTCATAAACTTGTTATGGCACGTAAACATTAAAACGAGCAAGGGGACCACAGCGACATGTGTCACCATGTAGCTGAGACCAAGTCCTAGGTAATAGTACATATGAATAACCTAGGATTTTAGGCACGCTATGCGAGATACGTATATGAAAGAGGCTCTCAATGCCTATTTGCCTCGTATTAATTACATGTTATGGTGCAGAAACCTTAAAACGAGAAACGGGACCAAAGCGACCTATGCAACCATGTAGCAGAGACCAAGTCCAAGGTGATAGTACATATTAATAACGTATGATTTTAGGCAGGCTATGCGAGAAAGTGACATGGAAAAGGCTCCCAGTGTATATTTGCCTCATATGTTATGGTGCAGAAACGTTCAAACGAGCAAGGGGACCATCGCGCCCTAAGTCAGCGTGTAGCTTACACCTAGTCCTAGGTGATAGTACATATGAATTACCTAGGATTTTAGGTAGGCTATGAGTGATAGGGACATGATAAAGGCTCCCAATGCATATTTGCCTCATATTCATTACATGCTATGGTGCAAAAACCTTAAAACGAGCAAGGGGACCAAAGCGACCTGTGTCAGCTCGTTGCTCAGACCTAGTCCTAGATGATAGTACATATAAATTATCTAGGATTGTAGGCAGGCTATGCGATATAGGGACATGGAAAATGGCCTCTTATGCCTATTTGCCTTATTTTCATTACATGTTATGGTGAAGAAAACTTAAAACGAGCAAGGGGACCATATAGACCTATGACAGTTTGTTGCTTAGACCTAGTCCTAGGTGATAGTACATATGGATTACCTAGGATTTTAGGCAGATTGTACGAGAAAGTGACATGGAAAAGGCTCCAAATGACTATTTTTACCTCATATTTATTAAATGTTATGGTGTAGAACCCATAAAAAAACAAGGGGACCATAGCGACCTATGTCAGCTTGTTGCTTGAACCTAGTCCTAGATGATAGTACATATGAATTACCTAGGATTTTAGGCAGGCTATGCGAGATAGGGACACGAAAAATGCTGCCAATGCCAATTTGCCTCACATTTATTACATGTTATTGTGCAAAAACCTTAAAACAATTAAGGGGACCAAAGTGACCTATGTCAAGATGTAGCTTAGACCTAGTCCTATGTGATAGTACATATGAATCACCTAGGATTTTAGGCAGGCTATGCGAGATATGGACATGGAAAAGGCTCGCGGTGCCTATTTTTACCTCATATTCACTAAATGTTACGGTGCAGAAGCCTTTAAACGAGCAAGGAGACCATACCGACCTATGTCAGCTTGTTTCTCACACCTAGTCCTAGGTGATAGTACATATGAATAACCTAAGATTTTTGGCAGGCTACGCGAGATAGGGACATTGAAAAGGCTCCCAATGTATAATTGTCTAATATTCATTACATGTTATGGTGCGGAAACCTTAAAACGAGCATCGGGACCATATCGACCTTTGTCATCATGCAGCCGAGACCTAGTCCTAGGTGATAGTACATATGAATAACCTAGGATTTTAGGCATGCTTTGCGAGATAGGGACATGGAAAAGGCTCCCAATGCCTATTTCCCTCATATTCATTACATGTTATGGTGCAAAAACCTTAAAACGAGCAAAGGGACCATAGCGACCTATGGCAGGTCGTTGCTTAAACCTTGTCCTAGGTGATAGTACATATGAATTACATAGGATTTAATGCAGATTGTGCGAGAAAGTGATATGGAAAAGGCCCCAAATGCCTATTTTTAACTCATATTCATTAAATGTTACGGTGCAGAAACCTTAAAACGTGCAAAGGGACAATAGCGACCTATGTCAGCTCGTGTATTAAACCTAGTCCTATGTGATAGTATATATGTATTACCAGGATTTTAGGCAGGCTATGCGAGATAGGGACATGGAAAGGCTCCAAATCCCTATTTGCCTCATATTATTACATGTTATGATGCATTAACCTTAAAACAAGCAAGGGGGCCATAGCGAACTATGTCAGCGTGTAGCCGAGACCTAGTCCTAGGTGATAGTACATATGAATTATCTAGGATTTAAGGCAGGCTATACGAGATAGGGACAAGGAAAAGGGTCCCAATCCCTATTTGCCTCATATTCATTAAATGTTATGGTGCAGAAACCTTAAAACCAGCAAGGGGACCACAGCAACCTATATCAGCGTGTATAGACCTTATCCTAGGTGAAAGTACATATGAACTACCTAGGATTTTAGGCAGAGTGTGCGAGATAAGGACATGATAAAGGCTCACGATGCCTATTTTTACCTCATATTCATTAAATGTTATGTTGCAAAAACCTTCAAACGAGCAAGGAGACCATACCGACCTATGTCAGCGTGTATCTTAAACCTAGTCCTAGGTGATAGTACATATAAATATTTAAGATTTTGCGCAGACTATGCGAGATAGGGACATGGAAAATGCTCCCAATGCCTATTTGTCTCATATTCATTGCATGTTATGGTGCGGAAACCTTAAAAGAGCATGGGGATCATATCGCCCTTTGTCATCATGTAGCCAAGACCTAGTCCTAGGTGATAGTACATATGAATAACCTAGGATTTTAGGTATGCTATGCGAGATAGGAACGTGGAAAAGGCTACCAATGTATATTTGATTCATATTCTATACATGTTTTGGTGCAGAAACCTTAAAACAAGCAAGGGGACAATAGCGACCTATGTCACCATGTAGCAGAGACTGAGTCCTAGATGATAGTACATATGAATAACGTAAGATTTTCGGCAGGCTATGCGTGATAGGGACATGGTCAATGCTCTCAATGCCAATTTCATTAAATGTTATTGTGCAAAAACCTCAAAACGAGCTAGGGAACCAAAGCGACCTTTGTCAGCTTGTTGATTAGACCTAGTCCTAGGTGATAGTACATATGAATTACCTATAATTTTAAGCAGGCTATGCGATATAGGGACATGGAAAATGGCCCCTTATGCCTATTTGCCTCATATTTATTAAATGTTATGGTGAAAAAACCTTAAAACGATCAAGTGGACCATAGCGCCCTATGACAGTTCGTTGCGTAGACCTAGTCCTAGGTGATAGTATATATTAATTACCTAGGATTTTAGGCAGACTATGCAAGATAGGGACATGGAAAAGGCTCCCATTTTCAATTTGTCTAATATTCATTACATGTTATGGTGCAGAAACTTTAAAACGAGCAAGGGGACCATAGCGACCTATATCAGCTTGTATCTTAGACCTAGTCCTAGGTGATAGTATTTATGAATTACCTAGGATTTTAGGCAGATTGTGCGAGATAGAGACATGGAAAAGGCTCCCAATGCCTATTTTTACCTCATATTCATTAAAGGTTATGGTGCTGAAACCTTAAAACGAGCCAGGGGACCACAGCGACTGATGTCAGCTCGTTGCTTAGACCTAATCCAATATGTTAGTACAGATGAATTACACAGAATTTTAGGCAGGCCATGCGATATTGGGACATGGAAAGGCTCACAATGCCTATTTTACCTCATACTCATTAAAGGTTATGGTGCAGAAACCTTGAAACAGACAAGGAGACCATAGCGACCTATGTCAGCGTGTATCTTAGACCTAGTCCTAGGTGAAAATGCATTTAAATTACCTAGGATTTTAGGCAGGCTATGCGAGATGGGGATATGGAAAAAGGGTCCCAATGCTCATTTGCTTCATATTCATTACATGTTATGATGCAGAAAACTTAAAACAAGAAACGGGACCAAAGCGACCTATGTCATTGTTTAGCAGAAACCTAATCTTAGATATGAATAACCTAGGATTTTAGGCAGGCTATGTGGGATGGTGACGCGGAAAAGGCTCCCAATGTCTATTTGACTCATATTCATTATATGCTATGGTGCAGAAACCTTAAAACGAGAAACGGGACCATATCGACCTATTTCACCTTATAGACGAGACCTAGTCGTAGGTGATAGAACATATGAGTAACCTATGATTTTAGGCAGACTATGCGTGATAGGGACATGGAAAAGGCTCCATATTCCTATTTGCGGCATAGTCATTAACTGGTAATGGCGCGGAAAAATTAAAACGATCAAGGGTACCATATCGACCTATGCCATAATGTAGTCGAGACCTAGTCCTAGGACATAGTGCATATGAATAACCTAGGATATTAGGCATGCTATGCAAGTTGGGGACTAGGAAAATGCTCCCAATGGCTTTTGACCTATATTCATTACATATTATGGTGCAGAAAACTTAAAACAAACGAGAAACGGGACCAAAGCGACCTATGTCATCGTTTAGCCGAAACCTAGTCTTAGGTGATATAACAGGATTTTAGGCATGCTATGTGTGATGGGGACATGGAAAAGGCTCCCAATGTCTATTTGACACATATTCGTTACATGTTATGGTTCAGAAACCTTAAAACGACAAACGGGACCATAGCAACCTATGTCACCTTATAGACGAGATCTTGTCCTATGTGAACTTCATATGAATAACCTCGTATTGTAGGCATGCTATGCGAGATAGAGACATGGAAAATGCTCCCAATGCCTATTTGCCACATATTCATTACAAGTTATGGTGCGGAAACATTACAACGAGCAAGTGGACCATAACGACCTATGTCAGCGTTTAGCTAAGACCTAGTCCTAGGCAGGCTATGCAGGAAAGGGACATGGAAAGGCTACCAATGTCTATTTCCCTCATAATCTGGCATTGCGCGGAAACCTTAAAACGAGTAAGGGGACATAGTGACTTACGTTACTAAGTAGACTTGACCTTTCCCAGATGATGGTTTATGTGAATATATAGGCAGGTTATGCGGGATAGGGAAATGAAAATGACTCCCAATTCCTATTTACCCAATATGCAACTAAAACGGTGCGAAACCCTTAACACGAGCAAGCGCACGAATGGACCTATGGCACTTTGTAGCCCAGGCCTCGCTTTAAGTGATAACATCGCTGAATTACCAAGAATTTTAGGCAGGCTTCGAGGGAAAGGGGCATGAAATAAGCTCCAAATGCCTTTATTGCATTAATAACAAACAGCGAAAACATGAACACGAACACATATACCATAGCGTCCCAAATCGCGACCTGGCCATACACGGTGAGTGATCATATGAATATCATAGGAATTTATGCAGGCTATGCGGGATAGGGACATGAAATTTGCTCCTAATGGATATTTAGTTATTTATATTCTGGCATTGTTATGGTGCGGAAACCTTACAACACTCAAAGAGATCATAGCGACCTTAGTCACTGTGTAGCCGAGACTTTACCTCAGATGATTCCATATGTGAATTAGTTAGGATTTAAGGCAGATTTTGCGGGAAAGGGGCATTTAAAAGAATCTACTATTTAGCCAATATACAACTTTTATGGTGCGATAACATTACAATGAGTAGTAACCTATGACACTTTGTAGCCAATATTTGGCTTGAAGTGATGGTATATGGATCAACCTAGGCAACTTATGCTAGGCTAGATAGGGACATGAAACATACTTCCAATGCCTACCTGGCATTACTAACATGTTATGGTGCGGAAACCTTTAAACGAGAAAGCAGACCATAGCGACCTATGTCACCGTTTAGCCGAGACCTGGTCATACTCGGTGCTGAAACATAAAAATATCCTATGCTATGCGGGATAGGGACATAAAATATGCCCATTATGCATATTAGTAATTTACCCGATATTCTTGCAGCGTTATTGTTTGTTATTGTGTGGAAACATTAAAACGTGCACTGCGACAATATGGACATATGTCACGGTTCAGCCGAGACCTTGCACCAAATGATGGCATATATTTGAATAACCTAGGATTTTAGGCAAGTTATGCAGGATAGGACATGATAAGACTCCCAATACCTAATATCCAATATACAACTGTTATGGTGCGATAACCTTAAAATAAGCAAGCGAACCATAGGGACCATTGCCACTGTATAGCCGAGACTGGTTTAAGTTTATGGCATATGTGAATCACTTAGGATTGTAGGGTGATAATGCGGGATAGGGACATGAAATAAGCTCCCAACACCTACCTGACCCACATACTTACCGTTTATGTTGCGGAATCCTTACAACGAACAAGGGTACCATATCGATCAATATCACAGTGTAACTGAGACCTGGCCCTTGGTGAGGCCTTATGTGAATAACTTCGGATTTTCGAAAGGCTATTCGAGATAGGGACATACATTTGGTTCTTAATGCGTGTTTAATGTGTGTATATAAATGTGCCTGTCATAGGCAATTAAATAAATAAATAGGTCCAGCTTTTATTTGTATTTAGAGTTACTACGGTGTTAACACCTAATTGTGTGATGGCCGTAAACGACAGTGCACTTTAGTATTTACTTAAGAAATGAATTGCAGGGTTCGGACTCCACACACTTTGACAAGCCCAATTGCGTTCATACCCCGATAATGATATCAACCCCGCAATTAATTCCTTATATTTACACCAATAGTTCATTATTTCATTCAAGAATCGTTAAAAAAATACTTCATTTCATTTAAGAAATCCTTCAGTAATGCTTCCTTACACATTCTGTATGTGAATCACTTAGGATTTTAGGGTGATAATGCGGGATAGGGACATGAAATAAGCTCCCAACACCTACCTGACCCACATACTTACCCTTTATGTTGCGGAATCCTTACAATGACCAAGGGTACCATATCGACCAATATCACAGTGTAACTGAGACCTGGCTCTTGGTGAGGCCTTATGTGAATAACTTTTTCGAAAGGCTATTCGAGATAGGGACATACATTTGGTTCTTAATGCGTGTTTAATGTGTGTATATAAATGTGCCTGTCATAGGCAATTAAATAAATAAATAGGTCCAGCTTTTATTTGTATTTAGGGTTATTACGATGTCTACACCTTATTGTGTGATGGCCGTAAACAACAGTGGACTTTAGTTTTTACTTAAGGAATGAATTGCTGGGTTGATGTCATTATCGGGGTATGAACGCAATTGGGCTTGTCAAAGTGTGTGAAGCCCTTAACTGTGGACTCTGCTGTATAATTAACATAAATACACTGTCATATCGATCATAACATTGACATAACACCTTTGGGTGTGCACCGTCTTCCATGGAATCCCAAAGTATGTTGTTAAACTTATATAGCCAAACGTGGGTTGAGGCCTAGGGTACCCTTATAAGATTTGCTATTGCAGTAAGGGGCGGTCCACGATTTGATATTTCCTAGGGATCACAACTTAGTCTTGATCCGTCTTCCTCTTGAAGCATAGAATATGCGGCATAAATAAATAAGGAGATTTGAGGGTTCTTACGCTATAATATCGCTATGTCTAAATTCAGTCTTGAACTGTGCACTTTGGTGTAATATTTGTTTATTTATATGGACATAAAACATTAATTTTATGGCGTCACATTGGGAATGTGACGTCTTCCATGTTAGCCGAAAATATGTTAACACCTAAACAAATGCGCGGCTAAAATAATTCTAAAACTGTGCATTTTGTAATACATACACATGACAGAGGCTTGGAACTATCCCGGAATACGGTGAAGATGTTTGCCGTTACATAATGTCGTATCCCGGAGAGCAATGCTGATTTGTGATAAATGCATATTTATATACTTGATGTATGCTTATTAATGACAGGCTTTGATAAATTACCGCTTCAAATGGCCACATTCAGGAAAGTATACTAACACATTCATAAGTTTACAAAATGTTACCATATTTTTAAATATAATTCATTCAAGAAATATATTGTATATATGTAGCATACGTTTATAGACCTAAACATAAAGATAATGCTACTTATCTTTATCTAAAAGTAAACATATTGGATACTCAACAACACTGCTAAACAAAAAGCCCTCTTTTCCCCTGTAAGTAATCATTGTTTTCTCTCCTGCACCTCTTATACCATCCAAAATGTTACCCCTGTGTACCCTCCGTTAATACGGATGTTCGGTAGCAGTCAATCGTTTAGTCATCATTCGATTGTTCATCGTAAGATGCGAATCGGGGATCCCAAATTTCTATCTATAAGGCATTGAAGGTAAATTTCGGCAATATCTGTCTCTAAAAAATATAAAGCTATTGTTTTTGTTAAACAGGTACTATGTTACGACTGTTTCTTATATAGGGCCAATTTAAATTCGAAACTGTGCTAGAAACACCCTACATTTCAAATCTGAAGCTAAGCTTTAAAGCTGTACTCTCACAGATTGAACGTTTTGACAACTTTTTTTTGTCTTGAAACGAGAATATTTTTGCGTAAATATCTGCAAACCAATGGTAAAAGACTGCTGACTAAAGATCAGATCGCAGCTTTACATATTTCCGTCCCAAAATTTATGTTTTATGCATTTTTCTTAAACCGTTAGTAACGGTTTAAGCCATAAATCATTAAATTTGGAATGGAAATATGAAGATCTGCGATCTGATTTTTTGTCAACAGTCTTTAATCACTGGTAAGCAGATATTTACGCAATATTTTCCAATTCCATGACAAAAAAGAAAAGAAAGGGAAAACGGTAAATCTGTGAGAGGGCAGCTTTAAACCTGATGTCTGCAACCCGGTGTTAATCAATCTCCAACGCAGTGTTCTCAATAATTTACATTTCATTTACCAAAATAACGTTTTTTTTTCTATTGACACGGGATTTTCATGTTGTGTGCTCAAACACCTTAGCAATGTATATTCATGTGTTCGTTCATTATGCTCAGACCAGAGTTTCCCCAGATCAATGGCCTATGTGAGGTTGAAGTGATTCCAAATTCCTACCACTCTGGCAATATTCATGTTAATTGAACATAAACTCGTGAATGCCTCGAACATGAGCCATCACAGCATATTGAGGCATAAGGCAATGCTCACATGTTAATGTGCTCAAACCAGACTTTTCCGAATACAATGGTATATTTGAGGTTGAAGAGATTCCAAATGCCGACCACTCTAGCATAGTGGCAAAAGCCATGATAATTTTAAGCAAACGTATCAATGCCTAGAACATGAGCCATGAAAGAGTATTATTATTATCTATAGTTCACATTATAGGCCCTGAACCTAGTTATCATTACACTTTCTGTTAAGGACCTCTTAGTCGAATAATCGGGTCAGTCCGTCCCAAAAATGGCTTTTGCAGCAGCAAAGTTCAATTTTCGAGCTCTATTATCGGCTATTCAGTACAACAGCTCCAGCGAAATAAATTGATCATAAAGTAGGCATCGTGGCCTAGTTCATCCCTACACTTATCGTTATGTCCCCTAGGTAAAATTTTTGGGTCAGTTTGTCCCTATCCCGCATAGCCTGCCTAAAATCCTAGGGTATTCACATGTGCCATCACCTAGGGCCAGGTCTCGGCTACACAGTGACATAGGTCCCTATGGTCCCCTTGCTCGTTTCTGCGAGAACGAGCCTTACATGTATGGTAGGGGTCAGTAGGGCTTATATTGCCCATATACGCACAATGTTGGGCTAAGGACGGGGCCAGACTAAAATCCTCGTAGTATTAACAGTTTCCCCGAATGTATCACACCGCCAGGTAACCCTTGGATACAGTGCCATTGGTCCCCTTGCTCGTTTTTAAGGCATCCGCACCATAACAGTGTCTGAATATGGGCCAAATTGGCATGGGGGATCGAGTTCATGTCCCTATCCCGCATAGCCTGCCTAAAATCCTAGGGTATTCACATGTGCCATCACCTAGGGCCAGGTCTCGGCTACACAGTGACATAGGTCCCTATGGTCCCCTTGCTCGTTTCTGCGAGAACGAGCCTTACATGTTTCCTCGAGATTAATGCTCTTATTGTATTGATTTTGATGGTGATACGGTGCTAGCACCGCATACCCGCGGTGATATGGTGATACGGTGCTACGGTGCTAACTTCACGCACATAAGAAATACATCCGATCAATCAATCAATCAAAAATTTAAAATTGCGATGAAATAAAAACAAATTACCTTATTGTATTATTATTTCACTTATTGGCTTATGAAAAAACTCATTGGGTATACAAAAGAGAATTTCACCTCTGAGTATTAGATAACTTTAGCCTTGTAACCTTGATATTTATCTTTGTTGATAAATATGTCATACAAAGAATAGCCTAGTTGTACTTAACCTGCTATATCTCTATTTAATCTACCATATTGTCGTTACATGGAGCCATGACACTTATGATTTGGATGGTTCATGACCTCGTATATACTGCTGATTACTAAAATGTCAATTGTAAAAGATGTAAGGTAATACACTTTAAATGTACTGCAAATATAGGAAATAGGACAGCAAATGCCTTAATTGGCAAATGCTGAAGGCAAGAATTTCTCTGTTTTTTTTTTCTGTATTACTTTTACATTTGTCACCTTTGTCACCATATAGTTTTCTATATCAAATGTTACCAAAATAATATGGATTCACCGGACATCCAAAATTATCATACTATTACTTTACCTTTGAGAGTTCATGTTGTGTTGATTGTTTAGCCATAAAGCCCGTGTAGATTGGGAGGTCAAACTGAACTAAAGGTTAAGCTTTACGTATAAACTGTCAACTTATTGACAAGTAGGTGAACTATCTTACAATATAGACAGTTATGGCTTTTGCGTAGGTATCTGCTAACCAGTGATGAAAGACTGCTGAAAATAGATCAGATCGAAGCTGTTCATATTTCCATTCAAAATTTAATGTTTTATGGCTTAAAACCAACGGTTTAAGCAGAAAGCATGAACGATTAAATTTGGAGCAGAAATATGAAAATCTGCGACCTGATCTTTTGTCATTTTAAAGAAATCGAAAGTTAATAACAAAATTTCTATATATTTGCCGCACTTGCTGGACTATTTCTGTGCTTTTTTAAAGAAATATTACCCAGATTTCAAGTCGTCACAGAGGGCTGTTTCATTAAGGGTTTTAATTATCTTTATTTTGTATAAACGTCACTAACTGCAATACATCAATCTTTTATTTACTTCTTAAACTTTGTTTTCATTTACAATGTCTTTTAAAGTTCAATTACACAAATATGTAAGTTTTGAAATCATGACTCTAAATTAATTTACGATTTGAATCGACAAAGATCATTATTTAGATGGTACCCTGGAGTTGGCCGCGCATCAATCATTAATTGGTTCATTTTACGGTCAGACGGCACCCTGGAGTTGGCAGCTTATCAAGCTTCATTTCGTTCGGTTTACTGTCAGACTGTACTCTGGAGTTGGCCGCGCATCAAGCATCATTTGGTTCATTTTACCGTCAGACGGAACCCTGGAGTTGGTCGCACAACAAGCATTATTTGGCACATTTTACTGTCAGTCGGTACCCTGGAGTTGGTCGCGCATCAATCATCATTTGGCTCATTTTACTGTAAGTCGGTACCCTGGAGTTGGTCGCGCACCAATCATCATTTGGCTCATTTTACTGTCAGTCGATACCCTGGAGTTGGTCGCGCATCAAGCTTCATTTGGTTCATTTTACTGTCAGTCGGTACCCTGGAGTTGGTCGCACAACAAGCATCATTTGGCTCATTTTACTGTAAGTCGGTACCCTGGAGTTGGTCGCACAACAAGCATCATTTGGCTCATTTTACTGTCAGTCGGTACCCTGGAGTTGGTCGCGCATCAATCATCATTTGGCTCATTTTACTGTTAGTCGGTACCCTGGAGTTGGTCGCGCATCAACCTTCATTTGGTTCATTTTACTGTAAGTCGGTACCCTTGAGTTGGTCGCGCATCAATCATCATTTGGTTCGATTTACTGTCAGTCGGTGCCCTGGAGTTGGTCGCGCATCAAGCTTCATTTGGCTCATTTTACTGTCAGGCGATACCCTGGAGTTGGTCGCGCATCAAGCATCATTTGGTTCGTTTTACTGTCAGTCGGTACACTAGATTTGGTCGCGCATCAAGCTTCATTTGGTTCGGTTTATTGTCAGGCGGTGCCCTGGAGTTGGTCGCGCATCAAGCTTCATTTGGCTCATTTTACTGTCAGGCGATACCCTGGAGTTGGTCGCGCATCAAGCATCATTTGGCTCATTTTACTGTAAGTCGGTACCCTAGAGTTGGTCGCGCATCAAGCTTCATTTGGCTCATTTTACTGTCAGTCGATACCCTGGAGTTGGTCGCGCATCAATCATCATTTGGTTCGGTTTACTGTCAGGCGGTGCCCTGGAGTTGGTCGCGCATAAATCATCATTTGGCTCATTTTACTGTCAGTCGATACCCTGGAGTTGGTCGCGCATCAAGCATCATTTGGTTCGGTTTACTGTCAGGCGGTGCCCTGGAGTTGGTCGCGCATCAATCATCATTTGGCTCATTTTAATGTCAGTCGATACCCTTGAATTGGTCGCGCATCAAGCTTCATTTGGTTCTTTTTACTGTCAGTCGGTACGCTAGAGTTGGCCGCGCATCAAGCATCATTTCGTTCGGTTTACTGTCAGGCGGT
Organism: Mya arenaria; assembly: GCF_026914265.1. Lineage (NCBI taxonomy): Eukaryota > Metazoa > Mollusca > Bivalvia > Myida > Myidae > Mya > Mya arenaria. Next base: position 9,850,396 of record NC_069122.1, read on the forward strand.
ACCCTGGAGTTGGTCGCGCATCAATCATCATTTGGCTCATTTTACGGTCAGACGGCACCCTGGAGTTGGCAGCTTATCAAGCTTCATTTCGTTCGGTTTACTGTCAGACGGTACTCTGGAGTTGGCCGCGCATCAAGCATCATTTGGTTCATTTTACCGTCAGACGGAACCCTGGAGTTGGTCGCACAACAAGCATCATTTGGCTCATTTTACTGTAAGTCGGTACCCTGGAGTTGGTCGCGCATCAATCATCATTTGGCTCATTTTACTGTTAGTCGATATCCTGGAGTTGGTCGCGCATCAACCTTCATTTGGTTCATTTTACTGTAAGTCGGTACCCTTGAGTTGGTCGCGCATCAATCATCAATTGGTTCGATTTACTGTCAGTCGGTGCCCTGGAGTTGGTCGCGCATCAAGCTTCATTTGGCTCATTTTACTGTCAGGCGATACCCTGGAGTTGGTCGCGCATCAAGCATCATTTGGTTCGTTTTACTGTCAGTCGGTACACTAGATTTGGTCGCGCATCAAGCTTCATTTGGTTCGGTTTATTGTCAGGCGGTGCCCTGGAGTTGGTCGCGCATCAAGCATCATTTGGCTCATTTTACTGTCAGTCGGTACCCTGGAGTTGGTCGCGCATCAAGCATCATTTGGCTCATTTTACTGTCAGTCGGTACCCTAGAGTTGGTCGTGCATCAAGCTTCATTTGGCTCATTTTACTGTCAGTCGATACCCTGGAGTTGGTCGCGCATCAATCATCATTTGGTTCGGTTTACTGTCAGGAGGTGCCCTGGAGTTGGTCGCGCATAAATCATCATTTGGCTCATTTTACTGTCAGTCGATACCCTGGAGTTGGTCGCGCATCAAGCATCATTTGGTTCGGTTTACTGTCAGGCGGTGCCCTGGAGTTGGTCGCGCATCAATCATCATTTGGCTCATTTTAATGTCAGTCGATACCCTTGAATTGGTCGCGCATCAAGCATCATTTGGTTCTTTTTACTGTCAGTCGGTACGCTAGAGTTGGCCGCGCATCAAGCATCATTTCGTTCGGTTTACTGTCAGGCGGTACCCTGGAGTTGGTCGCGCATCAATCATCATTTGGCTCATTTTACGGTCAGACGGCACCCTGGAGTTGGCAGCTTATCAAGCTTCATTTCGTTCGGTTTACTGTCAGACGGTACTCTGGAGTTGGCCGCGCATCAAGCATCATTTGGTTCATTTTACCGTCAGACGGAACCCTGGAGTTGGTCGCACAACAAGCATCATTTGGCTCATTTTACTGTAAGTCGGTACCCTGGAGTTGGTCGCTCATCAGTCATCATTTGGTTCATTTTACTGTCAGGCGATACCCTGGAGTTGGTCGCGCATCAAGTTTCATTTAGTTTATTTTAGTGTCAGTCGATACCCTGGAGTTGGTCGCGCATCAATCATCATTTGGCTCATTTTACTGTCAGTCGATACCCTGGAGTTGGTCGCTCATCAATCATCATTTGGTTCGGTTTACTGTCAGGCGGTGCCCTGGAGTTGGTCGCGCATCAATCATCATTTGGCTCATTTTACTGTCAGTCGATACCCTGGAGTTGGTCGCGCATCAAGCATCATTTGGTTCGGTTTACTGTCAGGCGGTGCCCTGGAGTTGGTCGCGTATCAATCATCATTTGGCTCATTTTACTTTCAGTCGATACCCTGGAGTTGGCCGCGCATCAAGCTTCAGTTTTTTTTTTACTGTCAGTCGGTACGCTAGAGTTGGCCGCGCATCAAGCATCATTTGGTTCGGTTTCCTCTCAGGCGGTACCCTGGAGTTGGTCGCGCATCAATCATCATTTGGCTCATTTTACTGTCAGTCGGTACCCTGGAGTTGGTCGCGCATCAATCATCATTTGGCTTATTTTACGGTCAGACGGCACCCTGGAGTTGGCAGCTTATCAAGCTTCATTTCGTTCGGTTTACTGTCAGACGGTACTCTGGAGTTGGCCGCGCATCAAGCATCATTTGGTTCATTTTACCGTCAGACGGAACCCTGGAGTTGGTCGCACAACAAGCATCATTTGGCTCATTTTACGGTCAGTCGGTGCCCTGGAGTTGGTCGCGCATCAATCATCATTTGGCTCATTTTACTGTCAGTCGATACCCTGGAGTTGGTCGCGCATCCAGCATCATTTTGTTCGGTTTACTGTCAGGCGGTGCCCTGGAGTTGGTCGCGCATCAATCATCATTTGGCTCATTTTACTGTCAGTCGATACCCTTGCATTGGTCGCGCATCAAGCTTCATTTGTTTTTTTTACTGTCAGTCGGTTCGCTAGAGTTGGCCGCGCATCAAGCATCATTTCGTTCGGTTTACTGTCAGGCGGTACCCTGGAGTTGGTCGCGCATCAATCATCATTTGGCTCATTTTACGGTCAGACGGCACCCTGGAGTTGGCAGCTTATCAAGCTTCATTTCGTTCGGTTTACTGTCAGACGGTACTCTGGAGTTGGCCGCGCATCAAGCATCATTTGGTTCATTTAACCGTCAGACGGAACCCTGGAGTTGGACGCACAACTAGCATCATTTGGCTCATTTTACTGTCAGTCGCTACCCTGGAGTTGGTCGCTCATCAGTCATCATTTGGTTCATTTTACTGTCAGGCGATTCCCTGGAGTTGGTCGCGCATCAAGTTTCATTTGGTTTATTTTACTGTCAGTCGATACCCTGGAGTTGGTCGCGCATCAATCATCATTTGGCTCATTTTACTGTTAGTCGATACCCTGGAGTTGGTCGCTCATCAATCATCATTTGGTTCGGTTTACTGTCAGGCGGTGCCCTGGAGTTGGTCGCGCATCAATCATCATTTGGCTCATTTTACTTTCAGTCGATACCCTGGAGTTGGTCGCGCATCAAGCATCATTTGGTTCGGTTTACTGTCAGGCGGTGCCCTGGAGTTGGTCGCGTATCAATCATCATTTGGCTCATTTTACTGTAAGTCGATACCCTGGAGTTGGCCGCGCATCAAGCTTCAGTTTGTTTTTTTTACTGTCAGTCGGTACGCTAGAGTTGGCCGCGCATAAAGCATCATTTGGTTCGGTTTACTCTCAGGCGGTACCCTGGAGTTGGTCGCGCATCAATCATCATTTGGCTCATTTTACTGTCAGTCGGTACCCTGGAGTTGGTCGCGCATCAATCATCATTTGGCTCATTTTACGGTCAGACGGCACCCTGGAGTTGGCAGCTTATCAAGCTTCATTTCTTTCGGTTTACTGTCAGACGGTACTCTGGAGTTGGCCGCGCATCAAGCATCATTTGGTTCATTTTACCGTCAGACGGAACCCTGGAGTTGGTCGCACAACAAGCATCATTTGGCTCATTTTATGGTCAGTCGGTGCCCTGGAGTTGGTCGCGCATCAATCATCATTTGGCTCATTTTACTGTCAGTCGATACCCTGGAGTTGGTCGCGCATCAATCATCATTTTGTTCGGTTTACTGTCATGCGGTGCCCTGGAGTTGGTCGCGCATCAATCATCATTTGGCTCATTTTACTGTCAGTCGATACCCTTGCATTGGTCGCGCATCAAGCTTCGTTTGGTTCTTTTTACTGTCAGTCGGTTCGCTAGAGTTGGCCGCGCATCAAGCATCATTTCGTTCGGTTTACTGTCAGGCGGTACCCTGGAGTTGGTCGCGCATCAATCATCATTTGACTCATTTTACTGTCAGTCGGTACCCTGGAGTTGGTCGCGCATCAATCATCATTTGGCTCATTTAACGGTCAGACGGCACCCTGGAGTTGGCAGCTTATCAAGCTTCATTTCGTTCGGTTTTCTGTCAGACGGTACTCTGGAGTTGGCCGCGCATCAAGCATCATTTGGTTCATTTTACCGTCAGACGGAACCCTGGAGTTGGTCGCACAACAAGCATCATTTGGCTCATTTTACTGTCAGTCGCTACCCTGGAGTTGGTCGCTCATCAGTCATCATTTGGTTCATTTTACTTTCAGGCGATACCCTGGAGTTGGTCGTGCATCAAGTTTCATTTGGTTTATTTTACTATCAGTCGATACCCTGGAGTTGGTCGCGCATCAATCATCATTTGGCTCATTTTACTGTCAGTCGATACCATGGAGTTGGTCGCTCATCAATCATCATTTGGTTCGGTTTACTGTCAGGCGGTGCCCTGGAGTTGGTCGCGCATCAATCATCATTTGGCTCATTTTACTGTCAGTCGATACCCTGGAGTTGGTCGCGAATCAATCATCATTTGGTTCGGTTTACTGTCAGGCGGTGCCCTGGAGTTGGTCGCGTATCAATCATCATTTGGCTCATTTTACTGTCAGTCGATACCCTGGAGTTGGTCGCGCATCAAGCTTCATTTGTTTTGTTTTTACTATCAGTCGGTACGCTAGAGTTGGCAGCGCATCAATCATCATTTCGTTCGGTTTACTCTCAGGCGGTACCCTGGAGTTGGTCGCGCATCAATCATCATTTGGCTCATTTTACTGTCAGTCGGTACCCTGGAGTTGGTCGCGCATCAATCATCATTTGGTTCATTTTACGGTCAGACGGCACCCTGGAGTTGGCAGCGTATCAAGCTTCATTTCGTTCGGTTTACTGTCAGACGGTACTCTGGAGTTGGCCGCGCATCAAGCATCATTTGGTTCATTTTACCGTCAGACGGAACCCTGGAGTTGGTCGCACAACAAGCATCATTTGGCTCATTTTACGGTCAGTCGGTACCCTGGAGTTGGTCGCTCATCAGTCATCATTTGGTTCATTTTACAGTCAGGCGATACCCTTGAGTTGGTCGCGCATCAATCATCATTTGGCTCATTTTACTGTAAGTCGGTACCCTGGAGTTGGTCGCGCATCAAGTTTCATTTGGTTTATTTTACTGTAAGTCGGTACCCTGGAGTTGGTCGCGCATCAAGTTTCATTTGGCTCATTTTACTGTCAGTCGGTACCCTGGAGTTGGTCGCGCATCAATCATCATTTGGTTCATTTTACTGTCAGTCGGTACCCTGGAGTTGGTCGCGCATCAATCATCATTTGGTTCATTTTACTGTCAGTCGGTACCCTGTAGTTGGTCGCGCATCAATCATCATTTGGTTCATTTTACTGTCAGTCGGTACCCTGGAGTTGGTCGCGCATCAATCATCATTTGGCTCATTTTACTGTTAGTCGATATCCTGGAGTTGGTCGCGCATCAATCCTCATTTGGCTCATTTTACTGTAAGCCGGTACCCTGGAGTTGGTCGCGCATCAATCATCATTTGGCTCATTTTACTGTTAGGCGATACCCTGGAGTTGGTCGCGCATCAAGCATCATTTGGTTCATTTTACTGTCTGTCGGTACGCTAGAGTTGGTCGCGCATCAAGCATCATTTGGTTCGGTTTACTGTTAGACGGAACCTTGCAGTTGGTCGCGCATCAAGCTTCATTTGGTTCATTTTACTGTCAGGCTGTACCCTGGAGTTGGTCGCGCATCAATCATCTTTTGGCTCATTTTACTGTCAGTCGATACCCTGGAGTTGGTCGCGCATCAAGCATCATTTGGTTCGGTTTACTGTCAGGCGGAACCCTGGAGTTGGTCGCGCATCAATCATCATTTGGTTCATTTTACTGTCAGGCTGTACCCTGGAGTTGGTCGCGCATCAATCATCATTTGGCTCATTTTACTGTCAGTCGATACCCTGGAGTTGGTCGCGCATCAATCATCATTTGGCTCATTTTACTGTAAGTCGGTACCCTGGAGTTGGTCGCGCATCAAGTTTCATTTGGTTTATTTTACTGTAAGTCGGTACCCTGGAGTTGGTCGCGCATCAATCATCATTTGGTTCATTTTACTGTCAGTCGGTACCCTGGAGTTGGTCGCGCATCAATCATCATTTGGTTCATTTTACTGTCAGTCGGTACCCTGGAGTTGGTCGCGCATCAATCATCATTTGGCTCATTTTACTGTTAGTCGATATCCTGGAGTTGGTCGCGCATCAATCCTCATTTGGCTCATTTTACTGTAAGCCGGTACCCTGGAGTTGGTCGCGCATCAATCATCATTTGGCTCATTTTACTGTTAGGCGATACCCTGGAGTTGGTCGCGCATCAAGCATCATTTGGTTCATTTTACTGTCTGTCGGTACGCTAGAGTTGGTCGCGCATCAAGCATCATTTGGTTCGGTTTACTGTTAGACGGAACCTTGCAGTTGGTCGCGCATCAAGCTTCATTTGGTTCATTTTACTGTCAGGCTGTACACTGGAGTTGGTCGCGCATCAATCATCATTTGGCTCATTTTACTGTCAGTCGATACCCTGGAGTTGGTCGCGCATCAAGTATCATTTGGTTCGGTTTACTGTCAGGCGGAACCCTGGAGTTGGTCGCGCATCAATCATCATTTGGTTCATTTTACTGTCAGGCTGTACCCTGGAGTTGGTCGCGCATCAATCATCATTTGGCTCATTTTACTGTCAGTCGATACCCTGGAGTTGGTCGCGCATAAAGCATCATTTGGTTCGGTTTACTGTCAGGCGGAACCCTGGAGTTGGTCGCGCATCAAGCATCATTTGGTTCATTTTACTGTCAGGCTGTACCCTGGAGTTGGTCGCGCATCAATCATCATTTGGCTCATTTTACTGTCAGTCGATACCCTGGAGTTGGTCGCGCATCAAGCATCATTTGGTTCGGTTTACTGTCAAGCGGAACCCTGGAGTTGGTCGTGCATCAAGCTTTATCTGGTTCATTTAACGGCCAGATGGTACCCTGGATTGGTCCGCGCATCAAACTTCGTTTGGTTCATTTTACGGTCATTTTGGTTATTAATTCTGTTGAGTATGGTCGCACTACGGTCAGTTAAGGTCGGAAATCGGTAGGATCACGTCGGAAAAAATGCGTGTCCGACTTCATCTGAATGTTGAGTCAGACGTCTGTCCGAACATGAGTTCAAATTTGGAGGTTACTCGCCAAAATGTTTTGTTTTCAAACATCGTCATTTCATCAGTTTGACATCTTAATTCATAACATCCGGATCTTAAGGAGTAAATCACTGTGGTAAGCAGTTTATTTATGTGATGATTTAAACAGTAAAGTTAAACTATATATTACAGTTTTCAGGTTATAGTCAACATAATTTGACAAAAATAAATACTCAAAAAATGAGCCCGTATTAGAACATGAGGTATATATTCAACATTGCAGTAGTATCCATTTCGGTGATAAAATTGGCCACATAATTGGCCACATACAGCCATAAGTTCGCTTTCAATTAGCATCAAGTTTTTTTCCCGAGAAAAGTCAGTTTCCAGTTGTTGTTTCTGGTTTATATTTTACATAAACAATAGTTCAGAGTCAGCGTATCCCTAACGCCAGCCTAGGTGGTATTTTGTTTTTAAAGAATTATTCATACTAATTATCGAGTATTCAGTAATAGATCAGAGATTAAATATCTCCATCAAGTAGTTTTTGAATTCTTTGTTTTTAAATTGGAAGCCGGTTCGACTCTTTCGAATTGTTATATTGGCTGGAGCATAATGAGATTGTCTTTTGGCTCTTAGTTTATAAAATGCTTATGTACGTTACGAAACCGGTATGGGCACGCAGCATTTTTATTCATTGACGCATAATCGAATTGTCTAAGAATTTTTTGTCTATATATCAATGTTGAGTTACGTTCAAAAGTAGAAACCGTTTCCGGTACTCACCATTTTAAGTTACAATATTCCGGAGTAGATGATGTTCGTAACGTGTTAATAAAATATTCAAAACATCATTGAACCTGTTATTTATTTGTTAACTGATTTTAATATTCTTATACAAGTGCTCTAATAACTATGTTGAAACATCAATGATTAAAAAATAACTAATTGGATGGTTGATATATAAACAAAGCAGATACCACTAATGAACCTTCTTTCGTGCCGCGGCACGTACCCTTATATATCAGTGTGCCAAACGCCCAGCTTATAAAATCTAACATTCTCTTAACACAAGCCCCGTTCCCTCGAGTTCCTTTAACATGATGTCAATCTTCTCAACAACATCCGGGGTCAAGATATCCTTCCACACGCCTGCTTTACCTGCAACACAAATTTATAACATGGTTTCGTACTCTGCAAATATATTCCGGAGGAGAGACCCTTCGAAAACACAAACGACCTCTATCGATTGGAAATAACAGTTTCGGTATGCCTGAAAAAAGAGCAACACTGTCAATGTCCCATTGCATCGGCTTAAGTGCTTCTATGTCCAAGATCTATTATTTCATATTAGATGCAAATGGAACGGACCATTATATTATGTTACGTTTTGGAATATGGGGCAAACAAACTTAATAAAACCACACATTTAAAGTTGAACGACCAAGTACGATTAAAACCCTCAGTGGCTAGCCTGACATGGCCAAGATTCAAAACAACAAAGCGGGACTAAATATTTATGGAAGCACCAAAATGTTATGGGTTGTCGTTTTGAAACATTCCTAGTTAATTGTTTTTAATAGTTTACTGCTCACCTCTCAAACTAACCTTTATTTATGAATCCTCCATCAGCATCATCATTCAAAGGTTTAACATTCCGCCAGTAAGACATGTTCACCTTGTCGTCATTAAGCATGCGGTCTACGTGACAATGTTTGCATATCCGTTTTACGTCATCATTAGAAATCTCTCTGTTCAGGAACGCTGCGACTTTACTCACATGCTCGGGAAGATCATGTAAGAGTATGCCAAAGTGTTAATTAATTAAAATTCGTTCTTTAATACATTTTTACTGCATGAACCACACATCCTAGACGGCTGTCGCCGTTGACAAAGTTCAAGATTGATGTTGTTGAAAGTAATGTCTTTTCCCTAGTTCTTGTCGTCGTCGCCGGCGTTCTTGTTTTTGGCATTGGATATGGCCGTGCTAGCTCTTGTATTGTTTCATTTGATTTAAGTTTATTTGTACAATACATATGTCATATACAAGTTATTAAAAAGAGAGAAATATAATCGATTTTAAATATAACAGTTTAATATCTATCAAGGGTAGTTATTTAAGAGTAATTAAATAAAATATCACATAAAATATCACAAAAATATTTGTTTCCTATGGGGTCCGTTTGAATACAAATTGTCACAGGTCAAAATGTTGGCTTCATTTGAATATAACAGTTTTCAAAGATACAACGAAATGGGTTGCTAATATATTCTAATAAAATATGAGATCGAACATTATTTGCTTTCCATGTACAGTTTGAATTAATCTTTCTAGAATGTTTCTAGATTTTTGTACAAAATGGCAGATTGTTCCAGTCAAGAATAGCTTGATTATAAAATGTAGAATCAGTCAAACTATTTCCCTGAGGCACAAAAAGTTAAAATCTGAGATCCGTAGTATTATGCAAATGTATGTCAGATATTTTTGTGAAATTACTATGCACATAAGATGGACTATTTTTGTTCACAATTGTATACGCATGTTGAAATCTAAGTTGCCTTACCGTATTTTCAATATCTAATCATCGATTTGTATTAAAATCTGATGATTTCAAATGAGATCTGCTTTCATACCCATATATAAATCTAATGACTTTTTCTGAGCAATCGTTAGCTTATTTTTCAAATGTTTCAGTCAATTTACCTGTGTCATTAATGTAAGTCCTCATGTCATTGATATAATCACTCAAGTGTATAAGGCAAGTATCAATGGAGTAGTTGGTTATACACTGCTCGTTCAAGAAACTTAGAAACAATAGATAAAATGCTAACACGTCAATAGTTAGAGACATCTGATATGTCGTTCTTCTTGAAAAAAAGATTAATTTCAGCCTATCAATAGGCACTTCATTACTTGTAAATGAACTGTTGATTAAGAACGCAATATTGATCTATAGAGCAGAATTAGAGTTTTTTCCGTCGGTAAAAAATCTTTAAAATATCAGAGTCTACACAATAAGAGTGCAACGGAACAAAAACAATATCGTCAATTTTTAAAACGACGTCAGGTCTAGATTTGCTTTTGTTGCTGTATCCAAGGTTATTGATTGATCTTAAACCTTGTAGTAAACTTAAAGTTTCTTAGGGTTTAGTTATTTTTTTCTGTTCTTTAAAAAGTTGAGACTTAGCATCTTTTATCTCTCTTTGGATTAAACGCCTGTAAAACAATATAGTTTGAAGTAGTCAGTTTTATGAAGTTTGTTGTACTGAAAAAGATAAAAATTTCTTATCTTAATAGGCTTTTAAATGTTCAAGTCCAACCAAGGCTCACTTCTCTGTTTAAGACGAACTTCTTTGACACAGGGGCGACTGAGTTTATAACTGGTAAAAAAATTATTTAAAAACAAACCAAGAATCCTGCACAGAGGTGGCAGTGAACATATTAGATCAATCATATTGATTAAGCTTAAGAATTAAGTTATCTTTACTGTATGTTTCAATGAGCTTAGCGTTACAATTTTGTGTTTTTAAATGTTCCTATTTCTTGTACAAAATATAGTTAAATGGTCACTAAGACCCACTGGCAATATACCACACTGTAACACCATTTCTTGATTTTTACATATAATATGATCTAACAAAGATGTTGTTTGACTAGTTATCCTATTAGGATTGACAATGATATGCTTTAAGTTGAAAGTGCCTAAATTCTGATGAAAAGCTTTTGACTTAAACTTATTTCTTTTTAAAAAGACAAGTATTAAAATAACCAAGAATGTGTACTTCTTGGTCTGATATAAGATTGGATAGAACAGACTCAAATAATTCTAAAGTCATTTTGTTTAGGTGGTCTATACCATGAACGTATTAAAATAGTTTTAGTCTTTGGTAAGAATATTTCTGCAAAGACAGTCTCAAAATCGTCCATTTCTAAATCACTTCTTTCTCTGAAAGCCAATGGTTCATTAATGTAGAGAAACACAACACTGCTTGCCGGCTCCTGTCTTTTCTTATGATGGTGTATCCCTTAATGCTGATTTCTGTGTAAGGAATAGATTCATCGAGCCAGGTTTCTGAAAATGCTATGGCTGCATATTTAGATAAAGTTCTCAGTTATCTGGCATTTAAATGTATCAGATGAATCCCTCTTGGTTAATACAGTTAAAAGATGAACACATATCTCTAAAATGTTTCGTGTTGTTTGTTTCATAATGATCACTGTTTTGATAAAATTGTTTAAAATAATATGTATGAATTGGCATTTCCATAAATGTACACAAATAAAAGGAAATTGCTCACTGCTGCTCTTGATATTCAAATATTGACAATAAGAAATCTATCTTGAACATTGAACGTGAGTCCAGCCATCACATATATCACATATACCATGGCTTTACTTCTGGATGTCACTCCTTTCGAACAAATTACACATGGATGTTTTGGTGGTACCTTTTATTCGTGTTTACATAAGCTTTTTCATCATTTATCAAGGTAATAATAATGGGACCCGGTTGAGGTTGAACGTCGCCACTCTGTATAAGAAGCAGAAGAAAGAAGTTATTGGTGTTAAATCTTGCAAAAGTTTGGCTGGAGAAGAAATGTACTCGTCGATGGTACGAAACGTTCATTTTCACTGTTTATGTACGAACCATTTGAGTACGAATACAGCACTTGATGATAAAAATTATTGATAAAAAATATTTCTTGGGGTGTAGACGGAACTCACAATTGACAATAAGGATACTTGCAACTGTTTTGCGTCTAAATATTGTTTGTAAATTGTTTATTTCGTTTGCAACTATTAGAAATAGAAAACTGATAAATATTCCGGACACAGCCGCCATCTTGACCTTTGTCCTTGATCAAAACTTTCAAAACGAGTGTCATTTGAAAGCTGTATTTGGTAAAGTACAAAGATAAAAAGGCAAGCAGAACATGGCAATAGATTTAGACGTTTATTAAAGCCTGCAAAATCGATACCTGGACAAGGTCTTCGTATTTCAGGTACAACATGTTGTCTTGGATCCTATTTTCACAGTATCCTATAACGTGTTTTGTCCATGGACCAAAAAAACCTACATTGTAATGTTTGTTATTATTTTGCCGCAACGATTGATAAGAAGCATGTGCTCTGAAGAAATTTAGTAGCGTAATTATATGTTTTCAAATTTTGACTTTTACATGTGCTTGAGATCCATTTGTTATTACTAGGTGAAAAGAATTATAAATGATTTGCGACCCTCAGAATCAGAGTCCTACGTGATAGTTAAAAGCATTTTAAAATGATTTATACTGTGGATGAAGTACATGACAAGTTCCGTCTTCCAGATTAATTTCGTATTAGTTCTATAGAACGGAGAAGTTAATTAATTTGCTGCGTGTATGTTTACTTTCATTACTTGAGCACGTGAAACAAGACAGATAATATACTTTTGCTCTGGACAAAGAGGTTTATAAACTGTTCCCAAGTAGCGTCTTTCTCCTTCAAACTACCCAACCAGTCCATCAAATGAAAGAGTGAGGTCACGATGTCTTTCGGATTGCGAGCAATGTAGATCAGCTACAACAGGTAATTGGCGTATTAACAATACACGTCTTATATTATAGCAGTTCTCAATACATTGGAAACATCCAATATTAACAGCATGTTTGTTTGCAATACCTATAATACCACAAAGATGTATGCTACTAAAATAAATATTTTTAAGTTCATAAGAAAAGAAATAGTGAGTTCTCAAAAAAATATTACAGTTAGACTGTCTACCGCAAAGAATCTAAATAGTAAATGTAAAGGTTCCATAGAATCATCGTCAACGCCCATAGTTATTCTAGTAAGTTCAGAGTATAATCGAGTACTAACGCTGCCACAAATTAAACAAAAATATTAACTCATAAAAACAAACCCTTTTTTTTTCCCTGTCGCAGCTGTTCGGGCAGCAGGAAATATGGAAGATGACATTTGATAAACCGCGGAGAGGACATCTTCTCAATAAATTGTACTCCTTGAAAAAAGATAGAGCCCATGATATTATAGGGTTTTATTGCAACTTCTAATGCCAAACAAAAATGGTGGACTTGATTATAATTTATTGTTAATGACGACCCCGATTCAACCATTAGGTAATATTTTTCAAGGTAACAATCCTAGTCAAAATCCTCATAAAGATAACCTACCAGAAACAAGTTTTACTTTTTGGCGCTTAAGGTTCAATTCAACCCTAAGTTCATCGACATATCGAATATACTATCTTCGACTTGCGAGACATTTTGTCGATTTACATGTTTAAGTATAGATTAGATGACTTTGTCGTCTTTTTTCTGAATAGGTCGTACGCCTCACTACTGAGATTTCGCACAACTGAGATTTCGTACGCCTCACTACCGCGATTTCGCACTATCGACAATGTGTGTGCCTCACTACTTCGATAAGGCACTATCAAGAATTCGTTCGCCTAACTTCCTCGATTGCTCCATACCAAGAATTCGTACGACCTACTACCTCGATTACGCAGTATCAAGTATGCATACGCCTCACTACATCGATTACGCAGTATCAAGTATGCATACGCCTCACTATCTCGATTACGCAGTATCAAGTATGCATACGCCTCACTACATCGATTACGCAATATCAAATGTTCATACGCATCGCCGCCTCTATTACACACCATCAAAAGTTCGTACGCCTCACTGCCTCAATTACGCACTATCAAAAATTAGTATGTCTCACTACCTCGATCACGCACTATCAAATAATCATACGCCTCACTACCTCGATTACGCACTTTCAAATATTCCTACGCCTCACTACCTCGATGACTCTTTAACGAGATTTTTCATTAAAAAAAAGCAACGTATGTCGACTTTTTATACTCACGCAGTGCGGTCGTAGAAACAAAGTGAAACAGATGTGCAACCTTTCCTTGACATGCTCTTGTCGTGGAACACTAGTAATTATTTGCGTGTGGAAAAGAGACCACCTCCTCCCATTTAGCATTTTTACAATTGATCGTGAACTGTCAATATATCAATCATTGGGAATCTTTTATCGAGGTAAACACTCTTAGCCTTTTTAACGTCCAGTGTTTTTATCAGATAGGACAATTCTTGTGTCAACGTTGTTCCTGTGAATGATACAATTACATATATGCATTGTATAACATTCAAGTTCGTTTGTTTTGCATTATAATTAAAATGAATGCAAATATCGTTTGACACGGCGGCCCACTCAGGGCCACATTGTTCATAATTTGCTTACAGACACTATCTTACTATACAACACTATTTTTTTTTACTGAAAATCATCGAATATTGAACACATGCTGTTTGAGGAGCTGATGCTTCAGAGATAAAAATATTCCCTGAACTTGTGTCAGACTATCAGAAAACAGGAATTTAGCAAGCTTAAACATTTAATCCTACTGATGCGATTATCGCTTATATCAATATTCATCAATATTCTCATTGTATGTTAAATTGGCTGTGTCTGGGGGGGGGGGGGGCTTTGTGCGATTTTTGGGGCTAGCTAGAGGACTTGAACTTAAAATACGGAAGATACAGGGTATACTACACTCCTTATGAACTTGCGAACGAGTCAAAAGAGTTACTGCCACATTTGGTGACCTCATATCATGTTGGTATCATTTATAAGGATGTTTCTCTCTGATAACTAATATATTAACAGATGTCTGTGTGAGTACTCATTAACTTGTTTATACATGCAATGAACATGCAATGAACTCAGGTTTCGTTAATCGTTCAAATCTACTTTTACTTTATTAGTAAATTATGGTATAGCACCTCTGAACGGTAAACGAAATCTAAATAAATTGCCGGTTCTAATAAACATTATTTGATGTATGAGTAGCCTATGGTTGTTTTTGTAAGTGTCTGCTAATCCTTTATCTTGTGGAATTAAACATCGTACTGTTAACAAGGTTTAACAATATTATTATTTAAATCTATGTCAATCCGATTATTTCTAACACATATTTCCTCTCCCATCAGCATGAATAATCACATACCATATCCTTTGTTTATATACAACGCGAAGTATCATTTTGTAGCAATAACAAACGTTCTTTGTTGTTGGTAAATCAACAGTCTTTATCAACAATGTCCATGAAAATGTTTGTTCTTGTTGTATAAAACCATTAAGATATGCTTCAACTTGTAAAAAAGCATTTTCGTAAATACTGTATACGGGATTGTTGGGATAAGGGTGAGGTTGCGCACACAAACTGGTTGAAACCCCCAGTAAATTTACATTTTACTGACCGTTCCAAGGCAGTACCTAACCATCCTTGATAAACATACCTAGTTTTCTTTATATAGTGTATATGCACTGTGCTGTTTATGGAGTTTTGTGCTGTTCTTCCATGTCTCTTGTTTGTGATTTTTTGTTTTGTGTTCTATGTCTTTGACGTTTACCCAGTGCCATTAAACCGGGCTTTTGTTTAAACTTTTGGTTTCTGAGCTTGTTTCTGTAGTTTTTGACATAAGTATTGATATGGAAATTAATTGTGTTCTTTGGAAAACCTGCTCAATAAAAGCAAGAGTGTATCTGAAGAATTGGAAAATAACTTTGTCTTCCTTTTTGCAATAACCAGCGTATATCGGTTAAGTATATAACATGATAAACCATTCATGTGTTACTACTCATACCACGAGTGTAATTTATCACTGACTAACCTTTTACATATTCTAAGAGTTTGAAATAGCACGTTAAGACACTCACTCACGTTTTGAATTTTGGTTCTAAGCTGTGTTTAAATGTATTTGTATGAACAAAAATAAAAAATAAAAACTGCTTGCGGATGATACTCTGTTGGCTTTGAACATACATCTGTACATCCAAACCTAATTTCAATTACGTGACAAACGCTTTTCGGCAAAACAATAGCATTGTTGCTACATTGAAAGGGAACATACAAGAACAGAACACTAATTTAATCTTTTTTATTATTGAGACAGGCATTATGTTTACACTTCAGGCGTAATTAAAAGTTCGTTGTCTGACCCTATAAAACGTACAATAATCCAAAAAATTAAAGCAAAGTAAAGCAAAAGAACGCACAGGAACCCAACCAGACAAACACATGCAGCCGTGACATTATTTATAATGGTACAGTGTCATCCTTCTACAATATTCTACTCTCTCCGTGCTGTCTTTATCTGTCTTAGTGAGTTATTGCAATACATTTACCTGTCGTACATTCCACAAAATAAACGAACATAGGGTTTTAGCTGAAGGGTTATGGAAGGATGTTTTTTTTTCTGTAGAACCCTCCTGCCCTCATAAAGACCAGATATGCAACCTTCTACCTTCATATAATTAAATGCAAAAGACTGTCAAATATTTTTTTCTTTAAAACATGTATTTATATTTCAAATACATACACTCTCTACATATCTGGCAGTTGAAACCTAATATTACTTTAATTAAGCAAAACAAATCCAAATTCTTCATAGCCGGATTCAAATTGCCCTTTTTACCCTAAGCACCCTGTTTTATTTCTACAGCACCCTGACCCTTAAAACTCCTAGCTAAAACCCTAAGGAACAAGATGAGATATAAACACATATTACTTACTTTGTTCAATATGCAGATATAAATTGCCAACCACTTATCTCAAAACTACACCAACTTGAAATGATATAAAAGCAAGTTTTGCTTCTTTGATTAAGATGTGTAAAATATCGAAAGTAACAAAACGCATTATAAACCACAGGCGCTAGTCACATAATCAAATATTTTACAAAATCGGCCTATATATGTATTTTTAGATATAAGGCCCCCAATGGAACAAAAACATCATGCTGAACAAACAAGTACACTGCTGCAAGAAACGAACAGATCACGGTTATCTATTTGTGGTCGCCATTTGAAAGCATCAATCCAAGCATTAACGCTTTTTATTTCATTAAAATCTCTCAAATAGCAAAGAAATGAGGAAAAGTTTCACAAAATGCCATTATATTCAATCCATGTCGTTTTCGACGTCCATTCTATTCATGTATACAAACACGATTTCTGGTCGATTCCTACGAAATAAACAAAAAACGGCTAGAAACTCCACGTACGTTTCATAAACAAACTCTTTTCCTATCGATCTGCGACAAAAATTGTACAATATATTCAGTCAATTGTTTACCCCGTATTTTGAAAAGGCATTTGAAAAGATCTGCTAAACAAGAGATGTTTGACAAACATTATGCCCCCCCCCCCTGAGCGCCATGTTGTTAGGATTATATGGACAATTGAATGAAATATGCATGGACCGAAATGACAGCTGATTTGTTGCCGTTAAGGCAGTTTTAAGATTATGACCATTAAAGTGTGAGGATAGAGTGTGCTATGACCATGACCTTTTACTCTATGAACTCAAAATCCAGAGTCATCAGCTGGTCACCAGAAACCTAAATGTCAAGTTCGAGGGCCATGGGTGCAGGCATTGTCAAGTTATCACACAGACAAGTCTTTTTCGTTCAAGGTCACTGTGACCTTGACCTTTGACCCAATGACCCCTTAAATCATAAGGGGTCATCTACAAGTCAGATGCAACTCCAAGTCACGTTTGAAAGCCATGGGTTCAGGCATTGTTGAGTTATCACTCGGACAACCTTTTACCATTCAAGATCACTGTGACCTTGACCTTTGGCTCTATGAATCCTAAAATCAATAAGGGTGATCTACTGGTCAGGCTTAACATCCATGTCAAGTTTAATGATCATAGGTTCAGGCATTGTTGAGATATCAGTGTGAGAAGATTTGTTAACTTTTTAGCGTTAAAGGTTACTGTGACATTGACCTTGGCCTGATGACCCCAAAGTCGATAGGGGTCATCTACTGGGCAGGCCCAACCTTCATGTCAAGTTTGATGACCATAGGTCCAGGAATTGTCGAGTTCGCTTTCAAGGTCACTGTGACCTTGACCTTTGACCCCTAAAATCAATAGGGGTCATCTACTGGTCAGGCCCAACCTCCATGTCAAGTTTGAGGGCCATGGGTGTAGGCATTGTTGAGTTATCACTCGGACAACCTTTCATCATTCAAGGTCACTGTGACCTTGACCTTTGGCCCAATGACCCCTAAAATCAATAGGGACCATCTTCTGGCCAGGCCCAACCTCCAAGTCAAGTTTGAGGGCCATGGGTGCAGGCATTGTTGAGTTATCACTCGGATAACCTTTTACCATTCCAGGTCACGGTGACCTTGACCTTTAGCCCAATGACCCCTAAAATCAATAGGGACCATCTTCTGGCCAGGCCCAACCACCAAGTCAAGTTTGAGGGCCATGGGTGCAGGCATTGTCGAGTTATCACTCGGACAACCTTTTACTATTCCAGGTCACTGTGACCTTGACCTTTGGCCAGATGGCCCCCAAAAACCATTGGGGTCATCTCCTGGTCAGGCCAATTCTCCAAGTCAAGTTTGAGGGCCATGGGTGCAGGCATTGTCGAGTTATCACTCGGATAACCTTTTACCATTCAAGGTGACTCTGACCTTGACCTTTGGCCAGATGACCCCCAAAAACAAAAGGGGTCATGTACTGGTCAGGCCCAATTCCAAGTCAATTATGAGGGCCATGGGTGCAGGCATTGTCAAGTTATCACACGGAAAACCTTTAACAATTCAAGGTGACTGTGACCTTGACCTTTGGCCCGATGACCCCCAAAAACAATAGGGGTCTTCTACTGGTCAGGCCCAACCTCCAATTCAATTATGAGGGCCATGGGCGCAGGCATTGTCGAATTATCACTCGGACAACCTTTTACAATTCAAGGTCACTGTGACCTTGACCTTTGGCCCGATGACCCCCAAAATCAATAGGGGTCATCTACTGGTCAGGCCCAACCTCCAATTCAATTATGAGGGCCATGGGTGCAGGCATTGTCAAGTTATCACTCGGACGACCTTTTACCATTCAAGGTCACTGTGAACTTGACCTTTGACCCGATGAGCCCCAAAAACAATAGGGGTCAGCTACTGGTCAGGCCCAACCTCCAAGTCAAGTTTGAGGGCCATGGGTGCAGGCATTGTCAAGTTATCACTCGGACAACCTTTTACTATTCCAGGTCACTGCGACCTTGACCTTTGGCCAGATAACCCCCCAAAACCATAGGGGTCATCTCCTGGTCAGGCCAATTCTCCAAGTCAAGTTTGAGGGCCATGGGTGCAGGCATTGTCGAGTTATCACTCGGATAACCTTTTACCATTCAAGGTGACTCTGACCTTGACCTTTGGCCAGATGACCCCCAAAAACAAAAGGGTCATGTACTGGTCAGGCCCAATTCCAAGTCAAGTTTGAGGGCCATGGGTGCAGGCATTGTCAAGTTATCACACGGAAAACCTTTAACAATTCAAGGTGACTGTGACCTTGACCTTTGGCCCGATGACCCCCAAAAACAATAGGGGTCTTCTACTGGTCAGGCCCAACCTCCAATTCAATTATGAGGGCCATGGGCGCAGGCATTGTCGAATTATCACTCGGACAACCTTTTACCATTCAAGGTCACTGTGACCTTGACCTTTGGCCCGATGACCCCTAAAATCAATAGGGGTCATCTACTGGTCAGGCCCAACCTCCAATTCAATTATGAGGGCCATGGGTGCAGGCATTGTTGAGTTATCACTCGGACGACCTTTTACCATTCAAGGTCACTGTGAACTTGACCTTTGACCCGATGAGCCCCAAAAACAATAGGGGTCAGCTACTGGTCAGGCCCAACCTCCAAGTCAAGTTTGAGGGTCATGGGTGCAGGCATTGTCAAGTTATCACTCGGACAACCTTTTACTATTCCAGGTCACTGTGACCTTGACCTTTGGCCAGATGACCCCCAAAAACCATAGAGTCATCTCCTGGTCAGGCCAATTCTCCAAGTCAAGTTTGAGGGCCATGGGTGCAGGCATTGTCGAGTTATCACTCGGATAACCTTTTACCATTCAAGGTGACTCTGACCTTGACCTTTGGCCAGATGACCCCCAAAAACAAAAGGGGTCATGTACTGGTCAGGCCCAACCTTCATGTGAAGTTTGATGACCATACGGTCAGGAATTGTTGAGTTATCACTCGGACAAGCTTTGGTCTACCGACGGACCGACCGACCGACCGACTGACATACCGACATGCCTGTGCTAAGCAATATACCCCTCTTCTTCGAAGGGGGGCATAACAATCTATGAAAACATGTTCATATGTCTCACACGTGTTGCAAATATTGCAGTTTGGTGAGTTACTCATACCCCACATATGCTTTATAACGTTGCACGGAAAAATGTTGTTTAAAACTTTATATTTGAACTGTATTATTCTGTTGTCTGGTATGGCATAAATAGTTTTATAAAATGAATCCCAAGCTATTTGTTTATCAAAATAATGTTTCCAAAAGCGATGGACATGAGGTCTGATAACCATATCCTTAATCAAATACGAATATATATCCTTGTTTGTCAGTTGTATAAGTGATTTATTATTAATAGTAATATTTTTATTTATTGACACTCTTGATTTTTTTTGATATTTCGCTAGAGGTAATTCGTAACCAATTTTGGGGGAAAACATGTTTTAAAATATTTATTTCTGATATCTAATTTTGCCTATAGCGTAATTTTTGAAATATTTTTCTCCCACAAATTACACCGTCTTCATTTAATATATCATTTACATAACATATGTCAGAATTAATCCAGTTCAAAAAAATGAGTGATTTGTTGTGAAATTTAATAAATTTGTTACCCCAAAGAACTTGGTTCCTGATGTCATAAAAACTCTTTGGGGATTTAGGTTCAACATTTTTAGCCTTATCCAAAGAGTAATTAAATCTCTATAAAAGGGAGATAATTGACTGATTTCAATGTTTTAGGACTATCTAAATTCATAGAAAAAACTAGAAAATCTTTGCTAAACTTTTGCATCATATATTTAGGTATAACTTTCCAATGAGCTTTTTCTACTGAAATTAAAGATTTCACCCATTTTATTTTTATTGAGTGAATGTAAGATTCTATCATATTTAAACCACCGTTCATTTTTGCAGCAATAAGCGTCCTTCGTTTTATTTTTCATTTTTGTTATCCCACAAAAAGCTAAATATGATTTTGTTTAATAGTTTTGTCACATGATTCGGAACGACCAATGCATGAAAGGCATATGTGAATTTTGGAATAAGTAGCGTTTTTATAATTTGTATTTTTCCATAAAACGTTAATTTTCTTTTTGACCAACCTTGTACTATCTCTTTGCATTTTTCTACTTGAGAATCCCAATTTAAAGATGCGCACTCTCTCAGGTTAAGACCAAAATAAATCCCAATTGCTTTTATTGGTTTTTTTGACCAGTTGATATTGCCAGGTTAAATAGAAAACTCCTTGGCTTTTCCTATCCAAATACCTTCCGCCTTAGTTTTATTTAACCTTAGTCCGGAAAAATTACCATATTGTTCAATTATTTGTAATGCATTTTCAATATCATGTACAGAGTTTGCAAAAAGAGTCGTGTCATCTGCTAGCTGAGATATCTTGAGTGGAACTGTTACATTGTCTACTGTTACCTCAATACCTTTTACAATGCCACTAGATCTAATTCTAAGGGCCATAATTTCTGCAGCAAGAATGAAAAGTAATGAAGAGAGTGGACATCCCTGGCGTATACCTCTCTCAGGGAATACCGGATTTGATTTCCATCCATTATTGAAAATATGTAAGAAGCAATTTTTGTACAA
Organism: Mya arenaria; assembly: GCF_026914265.1. NCBI lineage: Eukaryota > Metazoa > Mollusca > Bivalvia > Myida > Myidae > Mya > Mya arenaria. The sequence goes on from NC_069122.1 coordinate 9,871,993, forward strand.
TGTTTGGATCTAAGTGATAAAGTCATCGTGGAATCCAAAATGTTATCCTTAGTGTATGAAATAGAAAATGCCATTCAATCGTATCATATGCTTTTCTAAAATCAAGAAATATTATTGCGCTTTTGGATTGCAGCTCATCCGCATAATCTATAATATCTTGTATTTGACGAAGGTTGTACCCTATAAAACGATTTTTGATATACCCTTGTTGGTATGAACTAACAATTTTGGATATAACTCTCTGTAGCCTTAGTGATAAAACCTTTGCTGCAATTTTGTAATCTACATTTAAAAGCGTAATTGGTCTCCAATTTTCCATATTTGTAGGGTCCCCCTTTTTTATAGAATAATGACAATATTCCTGATTTTTGTGTATAGCTAAGCTCTTTTTTGACGAATCCTTCATTTAAAACATCACACAATAAAGGGCCTATGAATTTCCAAAACTTTCTGTAGAATTCAACTGATAAGCCATCGGATCCAGGGCTTTTATTTATTTTCATTAACAATAAAGCATTTTCGCATTCCTCATTAGTGAAAAAACCTTCACACATTTTCGCTTCTTTTGCGCTTAGCTTGTTTTCTAAAGGAATATCGTTAATATATTTTTTAATATCGTTTTCATCTAATTTATCTTATTTAAATAGCTTGCTATACAACTTTACTTCTTCATTTAGAATATCACTTTTTTCTGAAAATAAATGGCCATCCACATTTAATTTTGTCAAATTTTTCCTCATTTGTCTTGATTTTTCAAGGGACAAAAAATAACTTAATGACTTAAGGCTTAATCCGTGGCAGTGCATTGTTTTTGAAATCAAAATTCAAGATAAAGATTGATAAGCAATTAGTATAACTAAAAAAATGTAATCTTTTTGGTATTCCATATTCCAAATGAGTAGTTCAAGTGACTGGAACTCCAGGTTTTTGATTTAATTGAGGATCAGCATAAAAAAGATCTAAAATTATTTGAGAAGGAGTTCATGAACATGCATAGGTTATATCTTCATATATTTAAGTTAATTTGTTAACAAACTACATAATTACAATAAAAAACTGGAGCATGCTCAAAGCCTTTCTACGCTTTAAGCTCTTTGATAAAGTATATAAAATACTAAGGTTAAAACAATCTAGAAACCAGTCGGTTGTTTTATTGGTTGGTGCATGACTGAGTCGCCTTTGAGGCAATTATTTATTATTATTAAGGTTCACTTTGCAAACCCGATTGGGTTCTCTTCACAAACGGATACTCTATTTGTCTTATAGTTTTTTTTGTCCGTATCTGAATTTTATTTCAGATTAGGTAACCGGTTTGGGTTCTCTTTTAAGTGTTATATTATCTGCCACATGAAAGAATTGCCTGTTTTTAATTCATTGCTTAAAGTTGATGATGCATGCTTTTGAGTCGCCTCACGACTCTTTGTTTATTAATACTGTCGTAGAGTTGTAATGATATAACAGTCGTCAAAGCCGTCTAAGCCACTGGGTTAACGAGTTCATTCACACTCAAGGCTTCGGGTTAAGTGAAAACCTAGTGAAGCTAAAGGCTTTGGACAATGTTAAAACATAAGCGACTAGTATTGCCTGAATGTGAACGAGGGGAAATACACGCTACATTTCACACACTGAGTATTCGTAAAATAGACTTGGTTCACAGCTAGTCGTTAGTAGAATAGCGCTGGTAAACAAATAAAAAAGTTTGACCTTAAAGTTTTAACCAGACGAGCTTCATTTTAACAAGAGTATCCCATCTTCCTGTCTTTGATATACTCACTTATATATAAAGTAAGGAATTCCACCAATAAACCAATGTCAGTGTCTAAGTTATATCAATATTATTAAAAGTTATATTATGCAAATATGTAAATCAACGTCTATTCGTGCTCATATAATTTGACTGTCTTTGAGATCTGTGCTTATAAAAGTTAATGAACATTCAGAAATGAAGACCGTTTTGGGCTCGCAGAAGTTAAACTTGCGCATAATTTGGAAGTGATTTCTTTATTGATTACGTTTATGTTTCAGCAAACATTCAACTATTTTCTAATGAAGAATAAAACTCTAATCATTAAAGCCTGGGTTCAACAGAATTAAATTGACAATTTACTCTATTGTGTCGTCTTTGATATGTTCTTGTGTACATAAGCTCTTCCGAGTTTTCACATATGTGTATGTACACTTAACAATGTTTCTAACTAGACTCCCGGTTTCATTGCTATTTCATGTTTGTAACACCAACGTTCTTTTGTTATAAAATATTTGTTGCCGAGGCTCGCTTTGCCTTTCATGTTCTTTTTTTTTGTTCATTAAAATGAAACGATATTTTGACATTTATTTGGTTATCTTGGTGGAAGTTTAAATGATATGTAAACGTAATAACATGTATAAAATAATTTAAAAAAACATTACCATATTCCTGAGTCAAAACCATTCACTATATTACAGTCGAATGTTTTTGGAGAATAATTAAACCTGTTATTTATTCAACAGCGCTGATAATGGTACTGACTTATCGATGTTATTGTAATAAAAGTACTGAATTGAATCATTTTGAACAAGCAGGAAAACAAAAATGAACATTATCCTGACGTTGTAAGTTCCCTGGTATTGTAATGGTCTGAACACGCGGCTTTTACAATCTAATGTTCCCTTAGCACAAGCCCCGTTCCATCGAGTTCCTTCAACATGACGTCAATCTTTTCAACTATATCCGGAGTCAGGAGGTCCTTCCACACGCCTGCTTTACCTGTAACGTAAAATTGAAACGTTGTTTCGCACCATGCAGATACATCCAGTGATTGGATAAAGCATTTTCGGTTTGCCTTAAATCGGTCATTTTAAGAAAACTGAAACACTGTCAAGCCCTTTAATATTGCCCTAAACGGCTATTTCCTAGAGTCGTTCAAGCTGATTTGATTCCTCAGCAGAGGTACTTTGTCATGGCCTATCAAACTTCTTTCTATATAGGAAATGGAATCAATGGTAGTTCTGTATCATTCCAACTTTAGTCAAAATCGAGCCAAAAGGAGGAATTCGTATAAACTGAGAATTAGGATCCCGAAAGGCAAGATGAATAACTTCAATATAGACGAAGTATGGCAACGTTGATACAGCCGTCACATGTGCAGTGAAAGGTCAATACATTCTGAAACAACATATCAAGACCATTACCCCGTTTTGTATTAGACTTTTCATTAACATGTGTTAGCATTGGATATTGGCATTGGATGTAGTGATGTGCCGTTTTATCATGGTTGGTTTTGTTTTGGCTAGAGTTGTATACCTATTCAACTCAACCATCGATCGCTATATGAATACATGTTTTGGGGTAGCGACCTAATTACGTTCAGTGAAAACCACAGGCTTGTTAAGGTATTAAATAAGTGTATACGTTCAGTTAAAAACACAGGCTAAGTAAGGTATTAAATAAGGATATGCAAAATAAAAGGTTTTTGGAAAAGAAACCATTGCCGGTTTGATAAAGACTGTTCAGTGGAGAGAACGGCGAATATCATCCCATTTGAGAAACAAAGATAACGTTGCATCTGCTGGATCACACAATAACGCCTTAATCATAGTAACGAGCAGTATTTGAATTTAGTATCAATAACACTACCATTCATAGGAGTTTAAAACATTGTTTGTTCATAAAAACATTGCAACTTCTTTGTATAAGTACTGCCTTTGAGATTTAACGGAATGCATCAGAAAATATTTCAAATATTTCGGAAGGAAAAGAAACAGGAGCTACATGTACAAAAACTAGAAGTTTACACTTTCGCAATTATACAATGTCCTAATTATACAATGGATTGTTAAGATTACATATTGCACGGATATCCTTTTTAGATGTACATATGCGAGGTGAGGGCAAAACAGAAATTAAACAAGATACACAGAAGGCCAAAGGATAGCAAAGACAGACTATAAAGACATGGATGCAATCTTTTAATACTTGGGCTGTTCGTTGTTGAAAAACAGTCAAAGAAGCAAGAGATGGAGGATGTAGTGTAGTTTATTTGTCCCAACCTCGAACTTACCCTTGTTTATGAATCCACCATCAGCATCATCATTTATCTGTTTTATGTTCCGCCAGTAAGACATGTTCACTTTGTCGTCAGTGCGCATGCGGTCCACGTGACAATGTTTGCATATCCGGTCCACGTCATCATCAGAAAGCTTCTTGTTCAGAAACGCTGCTATTTTTCGTACGTGTCCGGCTAGATCCTACAAGAATTTGCCTTAAATCATATATGGCTCTTGAAACGTACTTTCCTTGTCATTATGTTGTTAGTGCGGCCATGTACTATCTTTTAATTGTTGTTGAATATGGCCGTGCTCGTTAGTTTTTGAGTAAGTCCATTTTCAAAACATATCAAAGTTCAGACATCAATTAAAGTAAACATTGATATTCGATAATGTACGAAAAAAAACAGATCAACAGAAATATCTCCGTGCATTAAGACGTTCATTAATGTACGCAAAACGGTACCTGGACAAGGTCTTCGTATTTCAGGTACAACATGTTACCTTGGGTCCTATTTTCCCAGTATCCTAGAACGTGTTTTGTCCATGGACCGTACAAACCTAAAGTAGAAGGTATAAGAGGTAAAACCTATTTCTTTGCAGAGATGAACAAGAAGAAAACGCTCTGAAGATATTATATAGGTCATTATATACATTAAAAACTTGCAATATAATTGCACTTAAGTTCCATTTAGCATTCCTAGGAAATAACACGTATTATTCATTTACGAACAACGCATCAATGACCAACAGATCCAGAGTCTAAACAAAACCTGGTTCATAACAGAACAATTATGCAAAGCAACAAAGAGCTAAACAATGATGTATATTTGTGAGTCTTACAAATAGGTCCACTCCTAGCTCTATAACATGGAGGAAAACGTTGATTCGTTGAAATAAGATGTACTTTGATTATTTAAGGACGTAAACTAAGAAATGTATCATACTTTTTCCCTGAACAAATAGGTCTATAAACTGTTCCCATGTAGCATCCTTTTCCTGCAAACCATCCGTCCAGGCCAAAAGATGAAAAAGTGAGGTCACGACGTCTTTCGGATTTCGAGCAATGTAGATCAACTACAACAGGTAATTGCTATATCAACAATGAAAACGTTTCAATGTGGTGTCCGCAATATTTTGGAAATCTTGAATATAAACAGTAGAGCTTTTGTACAGTGATAATAATAATAATAATTAAACATTATAATGCAAAAAAGTAACAATTTTAAATGATGAAAACAGATTAAATAGATTATTCTAAAATTTAAATTGTTTTTATATAACTAGACCGTACTATGGCCAAGCATTTACATATTAAATGTACAGTTTTCAGATAAACAATTTTCATGGTTGTTGTTGGACAGTAGGACAGAATATAATCGAATACCTGGGATGTTTGACCATGTTATGAAAACAATATTCAACAGGTCATAAAACCTTACCCTGCCTTTTCCCTGACGCAGTTGTTCGGGAAGCAAGAAATATGGAAGATGGCTTTTAATAAACCGCGGAGATGACATCTCCTCAATAAACTTTACACCTGAAAAAAGCAATATTTAGTCCATAAGCTGATATTTTGTTATTCGCGTGCCAAAAAGTGATTGCCTCGAATTAATGCGTTTCAAATTGTGATAAAAACGTTATATATTCTTGATATAGTTACCTCTGTAAAAAGGGAAACGATCGTCTAAGATGTCAATCATTGGGAATCTATCATCCAGATAAACACTTTGAGCCTTTTCAAAATCCAGTGTTTCAATCAGAAAGGACAATTCCTGTGTCAACGTTGTTCCTGTAAATATCACAAAAAGTCGTGAGCATTATACATGAACATGGTAATGCGATGTTCCTTGAACCACGTAACAGTACAGATTAATTGTCTTTTGAAGCTTGTTTCATAATACGAGCATAGCCATTTCATGATAAATGAAGGCTGCTGCATGCGAAAACACATTAGCACAGATACATGTGCATGCAACTCACATGATGCTGGTTGTCAATCAACCACCCATTTGACCAATAAAGGAATTGTGTTTCCTCAAAACATAAGGAGCATTGTTGAATATTTATTATTTTGACCACATTTGGTAGTTAACAACCGATAAAGGCAGATAAATGCTGCTTGTACCGGTTGTGCAGTTTCTCTTTTTGATACTGCAAGCATACACGTTATCATTTACAAGGTATAATCCAATGATTGGTCAAATGCGTTCCTGATAACAATATGTAACCTGAGTACAATAGGAGTTAGAAGACAAATCACGATGCGCAAAAATAGCGCGGGAATCAATATCTTAATCACATGTGAAAGGTTTTTCGCGTGAAAGTTCAAGAACAACACAATGCGTGATTAATCACGTGGCCATCATTTATTACGGAAATCATAATATATCGAATACCGTACCTGAACGTGGATGGCTGCAAACCCAGATATCGTCTGTTCTGGTGCCCATAACCTCGATTTGTTCAACCTCATTTTCCAGCATCTCAACCCCTTTGTACACCCTCCTAGAAAGCACAAACCGAGGTAGCTCTGACTTCGAGGTGGTTTTAGCATCGAGGCTTACATGTAGAGTTTCTGCTCCACTTGACATGACTGTTGTATGTCACAATGTTTCTGCAAAATTCAAAACTCTTAACCCATAAACAACAACAATGGCGACATCGCCTTGATTTTCAATATGTACTAGTACCAATGTGCACTGGGATGATTAGGATGAGTATTTTAATTATTGCGTTATGTTGGACCATCTGACCGACGACTGTATTGTAAGATTGTGTTTTCGAGTGATATATGCTTGATTGCAATGAGTTCTTTTTTGAAACAAATGGTTTGGTTGAAAAAAATAACTTGCAGGATGTTTAAATTTACCAGTTAACTTTTGAATTATATTTCTTATACTCGCTTAGCATTGATTTGACCTTTGTTATCTTAAATATACTAATGGCCAAAAGTCGTGTCCGGTATGGGTTTCATTTGTGCCGTGCAAGTCCTCAATGCCAATTTTCAACACATTACTGTACCGGCAGTACTAGCTCAAATTTATGAGAGTGCGATATAAAACAAAAGAGATATTGTAGTTTTTGTAGACCGGACAAGATTTTTGGATATTGTAGTTTTTGTAGACCGGACAAAATTTTTGGATATTGTAGTTTTTGTAGACCGGACAAGACTTTTGGCCCATTAGTATAGTTTTTCCAATCCTCTTGTGTTAGAAGTTAATAGCGCAAAAGATAACCAGTCAATATTAATATGAAAAGCTACAGGAACAAGCTCAGTTGTCAAAAGTTAAAATATAAACCCCGTTTAATGGCACATGGTAAACGCCAAAGACATAGAACACAATAACAATAAATTTACTGGGGGGTTTAAACCAGTTTGGGTGCACGACCTCACACTTATCCCAACAATCATAATAATTAAACCAAATTAACCCGACAACTGCTGCCAATCACCGTAGTTATATCACCAATAAAAGGGGCTTCAGTAATTGTGATCAAATGTAAGTACATGTTCATACACTTTACCAATTACATTAATAAGTCTAAACAAATTCTGTAAGACAAAACCTAAGATACATAACCATTTAATTGATGCATAAATTAATATGTACAAAAAAACAATTATCAATTTAAAGAAAAACACATACCCTTTAACTCCGCAAAAAGTTCACTTTATGTGATTATACGAAACCTTACTATGTACTTGTCTCTTTCTTGACCTACAATCCTGATGAAAGTAATGAACTTATCAGTCACAACTTGTTTGCCCTTACGATAATATAGTTTACAAGTTAACCTATATCTCGCATTAAGTCCGGTATTTAGGTCATCAAATATAAAACAATTTCGACATTTTTTTCAAATACAGTTACAAGCTTAAAGTTCAAAATGAAATAAATTCCAAAATTCTAAAACCAACAACCAATATTGAATAATATGATATATCAAACAGTTTAATCGTCACCAAGATTCGATTGGGACACGTCTAGATTACTTAAGAACGTCTCAGACTGGTATCGATATCTTAGAAGTGTTATTAAACATTATGAACACAATTAGCAAACGTGGTAACATTGTTTCAAAAGTTGTCAACATTCAAATGTTTCACATTTAAATAGGTCATACTTTGAACAAAGTCATCTTTTACTCGATACGTTTCGCTTTAAGGAAGAATGTCAACAAGAAGCGTTCGACAGAGCTTTTGCAACAAAACAAAATGTATATTTATTAGTGAATACATGAATAATCAAACATACTTACAAAGCCGAAAAGATGGCTTTATAATTTCCGACCTTGCGTGTTGTTTGCACTTTCAGATAATCTTTCTTCTAAAACGAATTTTAAAGAACCACTTCTTTAACGTACTATATGGAATCTAAGTGTAATGATATATTTGACTTTGATATTTCTTATGTTATATTTATGTGTGGTGATTCAATTGAATAGAATCTTACTGGTGCATGTGGATAACATGAACATTTACCTAGAAGTAATGACTAGTCTCCATTGTTTAATATTGTACACTTATATCCAGACAGTTACAACGAACTTTATTCAGCTTTGTTCAAACAGTAACTGTATCGTATCTTTGTAAAGTTTTTGCATTAGGTACTCTGAATTGTATTCTTTCGTTTGCATATAGAGTTGGGATCCCTTATCATTGAAGCACTTGGGGTTTATCTTTTAGTTTATTATAAGTTACCTCAAGTTAATGCATACATTGATAAGATACACTTTAACGTTTATACTTTTTCAGGATTGTTGGGATAAGTGTGGGGTTTGTGCATGTAAACTGGTTTTAAACTCTCTGTAAATTAACCTATTACTGACTGTTCCAAGGCGGTAATTCACAATACTTGATAAAAAAACCTAGTTTTTTGTATAACATATATACACTGTGTTTTGTGGAGTTTTGTGCTGTTTTTCCATGTTTCTTGTTTGTATTTTTTGTGTTCTATGTCTTTGGCGTTTACCCTGTGTCATTAAACAAGGTTTTTGCTTAAAATTTTGTCTACTGACCTTGTTTCTGTAGTTTTCCACACGCACATTGGTCCTAAACTTATAAGGATATTATACGACCTTCATAATGGTCAGGGGTCAAGGTCACACATTTCATGTGGTGATTGAGGTGTTAAGAAACTTGCTGTAAATGTATATTATTCAAATGTCTAACTTTAAAAGGGAAGGAGGTAATATTCCGTTTCATATAAAGCTAGAAAAAAATGTGTCAGTGAAAACGTTTTTTGTTTGAACTAAAATATTTTTGTCACAAAATGCTTACAAGAAAGACTTTTACTTAGCCCTCAAACTGTTGACATAATGGCATTGAATTTTATAGAGAACCGATTCATTCCGCATAGGGTAAACAGTGAAGTTTTGTCTGTGCTTCATGTTAATATTGGAGGCTTAATCTGACAGATTCAATACACATTTACAAAAAAGGTAGAGAGCCGTGGACTGTATGAACAAATAATTTTCAAGAAAAAAATGAATGCTTTACGTAAAATAAACACTTAAGTTTTGACATTTCAGTGATGTGATCAACGAGCTAACGTATAAATTCAAGTTTTAGAGGTCGAGTCGATGAATCGTGAAAAGTACGGTTTTTAAAAAAGGTATAATCTTATTGAATTGATAATGATAATCATCGCTTTTGACCAGTAATATAGCGTATAATTATTTTCTACACCCGATCATCAATATGTTAAACATTTGTCAGGCTATTTTGAGAGCTCTTCCAACTGACATTCAATGTTTACATGCATACCATAGTTTGAAATTTATCGATACATACGGATTATGATGCGACGTCTTTCTGATGGCATATATCACGTCGATGACGATCTCAGTGTATAAACACGTACAACCAAGATCGAGTAATAGTCTAAAATGCATGGTATTCACCAATTGAGACGTGATATAGGTCGACCACAGAGAGTCTAGTGGCCGAGCAACACAATAGTGTTATGGAGATAAAGCTTGTTATATGTTTATCGATAAACAATTCAATACCTTATATAAGATATGTTGTTAAATACAATAAGTTCATTGATAAAAAGGACACATAAACTATGCGATTTCCAACATCTCTAACATTTAAAGCAGCATTTGTATTGTCATTTTGCAGGAAGCAAACGTTAATACCAAGGGACGAAGTACTCACAGCACTTTTCGGCGCACAGAAATAACTTACAGACTGGGATCCTTGGTGTGTGCTGTGACAAATGTTAACAAGACAATAATTCTGCTGCTTTTACCGTGATTACTGCTACTACGATAATGTTATGATACAATGTTCATGTTTTGCTATACCATATCGTCGTCAACCACGGTACATTTTCCGTTAAACTTCTTATATGATTAGCATGATAAGGATAGCGCAGAAGTGTATGAGAGGTATCCGACGGTGGCTCTACCCACAAAATGGATATTTATCACTATAATGAACAAGAAGAAGAACAAGAAGAAGAAGAGCAAGAACAAGAACAAGAAGAAAAAGAAGAAGAAGAAGAACAACAACAACAACAGCAACAACAAGAAGAACAAGAAGAAACAACAACAACAACGTTTAGTCATCAAAATGTAAATACAAACTATGTGTTTGAAATAGGTCAATATGACCCTTGGTCAAACAAATCAACATAATTCAATTCATGTAGCACAAAGACGAACAGACAAATACATGTACATTACATATACAAATTGGTTTGTTCATGTGACTAGTGATACATTATGGGTGCCTACCAAATAAATAAGTTACTGGTAAACAAAGCAAAATAACTTGTGGATGTTAACCTACTTTTTTCTTCCGGTCATATGATAGTGTTTACTCCCTGGTATTTAACGAACACGTGGATAACCAAACAAAGGAATGCATAGTTAACTAAAAGCGTTAATCGTTATATAACTATTCAATTTTATCAATGAGTGTCTTTGTCTTGACAATTTCACAAAATTAGATATTTTTACTTGCATTATATTTGACCAAGATACTTTTCGGGTTATTGTTTCATTTCAAAGCGATCAATGAATTACTAGAGCCCTCTGTCTAATAATTGCAATGCGTTTTGATACATATGTCGCGAATGAAAATGGTTCGTCTCTCAGGGCGACAAAAATTATCTAAATACACTTTTATAAAGTAATAAAACAATAAAGTTTTCAAATTTATCAAACGATGTTTACGTCTCCATCGACATAATATGAGCCCGCTTTGCACGAGGAAAATACCACCACCAGCAGTGAACGAGGCGAACTACTTTAATAAATATAGAAAGTGAAAGCGAAAATGAAAGTGAAATTAGTATATGAATTAGTGGATGATAGGAATGACTGAAATGCCTGAAAGGAATGAAAGAATAGGATTATCACAAGAACTTGGACTTGGAAGGTATGTGTACAGGATAAACATACATGTAGACATATGACACTAACACAAACATATAGAGCAGGGCAAATTGACCCCGCGACACATATCTTCTTAATTTAAAATCAGTTTTGACAATAGTTGTAAATCGTTGCGTGTACATATCAGGTCTGCTAACTCCCCATAAAAAAGTAATTTTGAACAGAAACGTTAACAAACAAGATACTTTTACATACAGTGTATAAATTATTTCAATGATTCTTTCTTGCGAGAAACCCCAAACGTCACAGCTTTAAATCAGTATGGGTTTAACTAACTAATCAAATGAATTAAAAAACCTGTTCAACTGATAAATTAGTAAATTAAACAAAACTCTTTAACTTCTAAATTGCTTTTTGACCAGAAAAAGTTTATAACATTCTACCCCAAAACCAACTCATTGACAGTTAACTTCCACTTTGAACAATATTCATATAAAATATTTAGATTGTGTTGCATGTCTTGACTAGTTTGAGCAAAAATATCTATATTATCTGTTTACAGTAACATGAACTATTTTATCATTGCAACATCCGTGCCTTCCAGATCATTAAGGTATAACGAAAATGAGAAAGGACTAAGACAGTCGCCTTGTCCCATGCCTAAGAAACTTTTTATAACTCCTCTTATGTTATTCAACTTGTACCATATGCTCCCCCCAACTAAATAATCGAAAGTATTAGAAAACAACCAAGCACAATAACTACTGCTTATTGATAAACACATGGCTTATCAAGCTATTCAATACAAAAAATGTTATCTATTGTGCCCATTTTGTCACAAAATCCAGCTTGGCCTTTAATATAAATACAGTTATTTTCAGCCCATTTATTTAGGCGTTCACTTATACATTAAGGACATAATTAACCCACAACACTTAATTATGTTATACCTCTAAAAATAAGCATCCTCTAAAGAACCTTTTCGTGTGTGTGAATAATATACACTTCACTCAATTTGTCTGGAAAATATCCACTTTTTATAATTTTATTAAAAAGGATCAGCAATATTTGACCTTATACATCTTACCATAAAAATCAATTCGATAATGATTTTATCTGGTCCTGAACTGCGGGCTATATTTAGATCTTTTATATTTTTTAAGTTTTATTGTATACTTCAAGGCAACTATTGTTCATAAAACATTATTTTCATTTCATTACTTAAGTTAGTTTCATTAACGTTCAAAATATCCTCACCGGGTTGAAAGAAATATATATATTCTTGGTTATTTATTGCTTTAAAAAAATAAATAAAAGAATCTAATGATGTGTTTCGATGCTGTTTAGCATTTATACCATCCTTTAACAAGTTCCAGTATATTTTAGCATCTTTAAGTTTTCAGTGTGTAATTGTATTTTTTATTGTAAAGTAATCTGACACTTTTTTGTATATCCTGCAAGCCCCAATCATTGCCTGTCTGTAAATGTCCGATTTTTCTTGCCTGATTTTTTAAAATTTATTATATAAAATGTTTTTCTGTTTTTCATGTCATGCATACATTTTCATGTATGGAAAAAGAACGTTATAATTGGACTAATCAGAAACATTATTTTGATAATCTGTGAAAGTAGCATGTTTAATTATCAAACGATTTTATAAAGTGACATGAACTCTCAAATATTTACAGCTGTTATATATTGCTTAATAAAACTGTATTAGCAAGTTCACTTCTACTGGTAAGTTCAGTCAGGTTGTTCTGTCAATTGCTATCATATAAACCTTCAGTATAATTGCCCATTCAATTTAAAGTATAAACAGTCTAAAGTATATATTGAGTATTAATTTTCGCCTGTAAAAATCACAAATTGTTTCCCTACCTAATGATAATATATCAAAATATAAGTCAGTAGGAACAGATTATGTAAACTCTCGCCCCACTCGCTCCGTTCTCTCCGCTTTTCGTAACAATGCAGATTCTGCATGATGAGCTTAAAATATTACTAGGGTGAAATTATGTAGGTCAAAATGGCAGTGTTATCAATAAGACGGATTTCGAAAATTAAACATTTTAGTTAATGTTGCCTTAAGTGCATTGTATCATTTGAAGTTGATGTGGTTTTGAGATAATCGGAACATTTTAATCTGCACATTAAACATAGTTAGTGTGTAATTTTACATATCATATCGTGTTTGACTAGTTTTCTTTTCATAATAAATACATGTTATGTATAGGTTAAAATACTTTTAGTGATTATAGACAACATCGGCATATCATCAACAGTGGCCGAAAAGATAATACAATATTGTATTATGGAATGACGGCAGTATATCTATTTTACTATAACAACTAGATTATACATGTACATTCATTGGTAACTTTGGCATCACTAAAATCAACTTTACATTTGAATGATGTAAATACATAGCTGACACAGAAATTAAGTGCATAATCGTAGTTTTGTTTACATTCGGGTTGACATGCAAATAACACATATCCGTATAAAGTATTTATATACGGAGCAGACAAATGAGTTTACACTGGCATCGTTTTGTTTACAATCGGTTGACTTTTATACACCTTATACTTTAGCATCGTTTCGTTGACATTGCAAGCATAGATTTCTATACGAGATTTTATGTATAATATTTACATACTTAAGTTGTCATCATATGTGTAAAGGAACATTTAAATCGCTTTTAAAATGGAGGATAGTTTCACAAGCAGTGTGTTTGTCAAGTTTTCATCTGGAAGAGACATATCAAAAAGAGATCTCCTCCTGGCACTAGCTAGCTTGCAAAGGGCCGTAACTGATATTAGTCAACCCAGTGGCTCAATCCCTTTGCGTTTCATTTTTATATGAACGTATACACTTGTACTGTTTCTGTTTTCTGTTGTAGTTTTATCATTTGATTAAATCAAAACAACATTCACATACAAAACGTTTCATTCATGACTTTGTCCAATACTTATTTTGAAACTTAAAAACTCCGAAATTTGTATGTTATGTTGTTTACACGGAATTCATAAAAAAAGTTTATTTAAAACCTAAATAAGAATTTAATCATTCAAGTGAAAACTATATAATCAAATGTGTCTGCGTTTAAAGCTCTTATTTGGTACTGTAATGAATATGTCGATCATGCCTAATAATCTGAAAAACACACACATTAATTTTAATAAGGTCCTGGGCCCGAGTGTTAATTATGCGACATAACAGTTTTTCCATGTATAATAATTATTTATTATATATTCTTAAAAAAGATCACAGGAAAGACATTCTAAAATGAAATGGCAGAAAAAGAGGCACAACGAGCAAGCACAGAGGTTAATTCCAAACCTCGGTTTGAGCTGCCTACGAGGGTGTACAAAGGAATTATGATGATGGTTAATGAGGTTGAGCAAATCGAGATGATGGACACAAGACCTGACGATATATGGGTTTGTACCCATCCCAGATCAGGTAATGATTTTCTATGAAGTGTTTTCTATTAAAACGGCGAACGTTCACAATTCAAGTTTTGCATGTGTTTTTGCATGTGACTTCATTTTCTTCAAATATTTTACATTTTCCAATCATTTGGAAGGAAAGATTAGCTAATACATGTCGCTTTTATTTTTAATAACGATTTCTTTATTTGTTCCCAGTTTTAGTACAATGATGCTTTTATTATGAAACTCTATGATCACACAGTTTTAAACCTTTTATTTTATAAGGCAGACTGTGTGTGATGTTTAAAGTTTCAAACAATGACTGCAACGTATCTTTGAAAAGTTTTTGCATTAGGTGCTCTGAATTGTATTCCTCCGTCTGCAGATAGACTTATCATATAAGTACTTGAGGTTTACCTATAGGTTTATTATTATTTGTTTTACTGTTCAGTTTCCTTAAGTCAATGCATACTTTGATAAGATTTACCCTTTGCGTTTTATCTTTATTTAGGATTGTTGGGATAAGTGTAAGGTTTGTGCACACGTAAACGGGTTTAAACCCCCAGTAAATTTACATTTTACTGACCGATCCAAGACGGTAGCTAACATTACTTGATAAACATTATCTAGGTTTTTATATATAGTATGATATAGTATGTATGCACTGTGCTGCTTGTGGGGTTTTGTGCTGTTCTTCCATGTTTCTTGTTTGTGATTTTATGTTATATGTCTTTGGCGGTTACCCAGTGCCATTAAACCGGGTTAATGTTTAAACTTTTACTACTGAGCTTGTTTCTGTAGCTTTTCGCATAAATATTGCACCAATGACAATTCTTTGCTGTAACAGTTAGGTTTCTGATGTCATACGTATAACGGTTGGGACATTCGCTGTTCAGTTTTGTCAATCATAACAGTGACAAACCCAAATATACCAACTATTTTGATTTCAAGGTTAATCAGTGGGGATGTAGCAAATGATACGTAAACGTCTAAGTGACAGTCCTTTTATTGCTGCAAAACTAAAATTGATTGGCAAGTAACTGTTTGCATTTATTTCGTTTTAGGGAATTTCATTCCCATATACTTCTATGAACTTGGACCTGATATTCGAATTGACCCTTAGGATTATCAAATCATTACCGATTCACGTTCATAGTAAATATTTATTACCTCAGATAACAATTCAAAATCGTTTTCTGCATATTGCCTCAGCTTAAAATTCCACACTCTCATTTAATTTGATCCACGCTTTAGCTAACAATTCCACACTCTCATGTAATTTGTTACTTTTTTCAGCTAACAATTCTACACTAGGGTGTTATTTGTCCTTTTCTTTAGCTAACCATTTCACACTCGGATGCTAATTTGTCACTTTCTTTAGCTTACAATTTCCATTTTTCATGCGGTCTGGCATTTGCTTCAGTTTACATTTCCACACTCGCATGCTATTTTTTAATTTTTCACTTGCCTTAGTAACAAATCCACACTCTCATGTTACTTTTCACTTGTTTCAGCTTTACACTCTCATATGCTTCAACTTACATGTCCACATTTTCATTTTATTTGTCACTGGCTTAATATCATAATATCCCACTCTCATGGTGTCTTTCACTTGCTTCTTCTAAAACTTTCATACTCTTATGATATATGTCAATTGCTTTACCTTACAATTAAACATTTTTATTTGTTACTTAATTCCAGCTTTTATCTTTCTAGTTATATTTTTGCATAACGATCATAAACTTAATCATGTCATGATGAAGCGATCCGCACTCTTAGACAGTCTTCTGTCATATTATTAGTTTATTGTCAGGTAATCTTATATCCTTAATAATGATGAAGCAATCCGCACTCAGACAGCCTACTGTCATATGATTATTTTATTGTCAAACGTTTACAATTAAAAGATGTTTATGTTATTTGTTACTTAATTCGTGCGTTCATGTTTTCGGTTATCTTTTTTTTAATAACGCTCATAAATTTAATCATGTCATGATGAAGCGATCCGCACTCTTAGACAGTCTTCTGTAATATTATTATTTTATTGTCATGTAATCTTATTTTGCAGCGAAAACCGCATTCAAAATGTATTTCTTAGATACCTTTGAACCCAAATGGCTAGTAAACGCGTCACTCGTTTCGGTTATAAAGAAAAAATTATGTATGGCAATTCCCTTGCAGGAACGACGTTGACACAGGAAATGTCCTATCTTATTGAGACACTGGACTTTGAAACAGCAAACAATGTTTACCTTGATGACAGATTCCCGATGATTGACATACTAGATGATCGTTTGCCATTCTACAGAAGTAATACAGAATTTGATATCACGATTTGTGTGTAATAAGCCATACTCATAAGGAACCTAAGATGTAACTGTAAATACAACTAATGCCAGCGCTATTGACTTTATATAAAACAAGTGTGAAACGCAAATTAGTTGTTATGTCCACTACTTGTCTTTGTTGAAGAAACTGTATTTTACCATGCTTCAATTCCATCGTGATATTGGTAACGTGCGAATATCGAAATATCGTGGAATATTATCCGCATGCCATGGCACGCAAAATATCCTTCAAAACACAATATTTACACCTCAACTTCCATTCCTTAAATGAACTGCCTTTCAGCGATTGCGTTCATCAATCGATGAACGCAACATCTTCGGATATGTTCGGATCGTAATTCATTGCATAACAATATACATGAAAGCTATTGATCTTGTTATTTGTTGTATTGTGTCTGCAGGTCCCGTAAAATATAGATCAGCATTTTTAAAAGTATTAGTTTATTATATTTTAAATATATTGGTACCAGAAGTGTTTCAATTTTACGTTTTAAAGTGATTTCAAGTGGTTGATCTTTTTCCGCGTTATTGTAACGTCATTTGAAAAAATGTTTCCGGTTATAGTCGAGTCGTTCTATTTACCGAATGGGTAAGAACGGGTTACTGAAAGGTTTTCTTAAATGAAATGAAGTATTTTTTAACAATTCTTGAATGAAATAATGAACTATTGGTGTCAATATAAGGAATGAATTGCGGGGTTGATGTCATTATCGGGGATATGAACGCAATTGGGTTGGTCAAAGTACGCGTGGAGTCCTTCGGACTCCACACACATTGGCCAACCCAATTGCGTTCATACCCCGATAATGACATCAAGCCCGCAATTTATTCCTTAATTAATGTCTTCAAATATGATATATATCATGTGTAAACTTAAAAATACTTACAAGAATGCAATATACACATTATAAATTGCTACTTTAGTGGGATGAAACTTTGTTTTAATAACTTCTTGTAGTGATACAACGACCCGGAAGCATTTCATTGTGGGCCGACACCATAAACGAAAATCTAAATACACTCTCCGAAAGTGCACACAATGTCTCGGTCAGCTACCAAATAGGTACCACAGGATAGTTTCCTAATGTCACCGCAATGTCCTTATGAGTAAGTAAGTAAGTAAGTAAGTAAGTAAGTAAGTAAGTAAGTAAGTAAGTAAGTAAGTAAGTAAGTAAGTAAGTAAGTAAGTAAGTAAGTAAGTAAGTAAGTAAGTAAGTAAGTAAGTAAGTAAGTAAGTAAGTAAGTAAGTAAGTAAGTAAGTAAGTAAGTAAGTAAGTAAGTAAGTAAGTAAGTAAGTAAGTAAGTAAGTAAGTAAGTAAGTAAGTAAGTAAGTAAGTAAGTAAGTAAGTAAGTAAGTAAGTAAGTAAGTAAGTAAGTAAGTAAGTAAGTAAGTAAGTAAGTAAGTAAGTAAGTAAGTAAGTAAGTAAGTAAGTAAGTAAGTAAGTAAGTAAGTAAGTAAGTAAGTAAGTAAGTAAGTAAGTAAGTAAGTAAGTAAGTAAGTAAGTAAGTAAGTAAGTAAGTAAGTAAGTAAGTAAGTAAGTAAGTAAGTAAGTAAGTAAGTAAGTAAGTTAAAGATATGATATAGTTGTCCGTATCAAAGGAACATATTGCAAACTGTACAGAAACGATTATGTGCATGGTTTATCAGCCCGCCTTATCAGAAATTTGTTTCACTTTATACGATTATTTATGTGAAAAACAACAGAAACAAATTCAGTAGCCAAAGGTTTTAGCATAAACCCCGTTTAATGACACTGGGTAAACGCCAAAGACATAGAACGCTGTCTCAGGGCAGTTAAATGTAAATTTACTGGAGGGTTTTAACCATTTTACGTGCACAAACCCCACTCTTATCAATCACTTATATGCAAAATCGCTGCCGGCGACAGTCGGTATACGGATGTGTGAATTTATTTCAAATGCTTACCATGATGCACCTGTTGAATTTTCACCTAACGGAGCAAAAACCACGATCATTTCATCAAAACAAATCCTATGTTTATTTGCAAACAGTAGTATCTTTAATGTGTTTACTTCATACTTTCATTTTTTTTGTAATGATAGAACGTTTTGTTTCAGGTGTAAAACATGCTGAGCAAATGTCATCACCGCGGTTCATTAAATGCCATCTTCCATATTTCTTGCTTCCTGAACAGCTGCGACAGGGCAAAGGCAGAGTATGTTTTCTTGGTCATGCCAGACCCAACGGCGTTGACATTGTTTCCTTACCATTGCTCTCAATAAACAGTTTCAATCAAAGTGTAGTATGTATTTTCTAGTCGTTCGTGACAATTTAATATTAGTGACATATACGACTTAGTGAATATGGGAAATACTTATTGAAATACTACAAAGCGTAAAGGGTGCTTATAATGATTTCTCAATTAGTATCGCGTACGCTTTATATTTGTTCAACCACTATCTGTTCATACACAGTTTATTTAACAGTTACGGTTTACAAAGTGCTCTCCATATTTATATCTCTTAAGACTGTTTATTGACAGTGTGATTCTCTGAAATGACGTTTTATTTAAAGTGACACTCTTATTCAAAACCAATACATACACATGTATAACAAACATTTTTTTTTACTGATAAACCTTCAACTACTTACTAAATAATGCATTTATGGAATATATTAATTTCTGACAATAAGATTGTAAACGTGTATTTAATAGCAAAAAAAAAACGCACAAGTATTAAATGACTGGGTGGTACTAAAACATTTACAGTGATCAACTATCGTCTCATAATGTAGAAATACCGTGTTTTTCTTTCAAATTAAACCCGGTAACCTTCATAAGAACCATTGTTTTCGACATTTACTCATTCTTTTTGGAATATTAAAACAATAGTTTTAATTGTGGTCAGTCTTATCCGTGAGTAAGAGTATGGATTAACTAAACATGCATAGTTATGGAGTCTCATGATTTATTGATATGGTTATATCCATGCATGTGTGGTCAGTGTGGTACGTTTTGTGTCTTTTGTTCAGTGTTTTGTGAGCCCTAACCTTTTGCCTCTTGAAAGGGGCAATACTTGAATTATTGGTTTCTAGGGTTGGCCCTTTAGGTTTCTTGATATTCATTAAACTACTTAATGATAAGTGTTTAAAAAAACAAACGTTGAATGCACCTGTTTCAGATAATCTACATTGCTCGCAACCCGAAGGACGTTGTGGCGTCATACTATCGTTTGCAGAAGTGGACGGACATTGAGGCAGAGCAGGACAGTTCTTGGGACAAGTTTATCGACCTATTTGTCCAAGGCAAAAGTAAACCATTTAGTCTTTAGTTGTTGTTTTTTTTTTCACTTTGATCAAGTCAATTCCGCTCTTGGGGTTTGAGGGGTTTTATATGTATTCGGTAAGCAAGTGGTAGATCCAAACTACGCAGCAATTATGGACAGTATTCGCTACGCATACCACTATTTGCTACACCACCCAGAGACGATTTCAAGCTGCAATATCATTATAAAGTATAGACATTACAGTATTGGTCTGTGTGATGGAATATAAGAAAAATCTCAATATATCCATAACATATATGTATGGCATGGGGTACACACATTATTATGTTTAATTGTGGTAAAATAGTGTACTGTTTCGTTTAGCTCTAAAATGAATTGACAGTTAACATCATTTATAAATATAATGCTTTACAACTGATTTAGTATTGGAATGTATTTCTACATTGTTATTTATATTAACTACGAATAAAATCATTTTGGTTTAGAATACTACTCCCCAAACAGAAAACATGACATTGGCCATATGTTTTGGCATTGTTCAAATAGACATATTAAGTAAAATGACAAATATTTACTACTGCATCAACCCGAGTGACTGGAATCATACTTGAAACGAAGCACAAGTTGAATATTAACAACCAAAAGGGGTTGTGCAATAACTGTTATGGTCCATGTCGGCAAGAATATATTCAGTAATATGGGCATATATGGGAATAGCATTATATCCTTACGCTAGGTAGTGCAGGGTTAAACTCCGCCTACGTGTTACTGTTCAGTTTTGTGAGTTAATGTATTGGCGAAAACCAAAATAAAACACGCAACGACATGGTTCAAGCAACATTAAGCATCATTCGTACATGTGTGTAAAATGTATATCTTTGCCTTCAGGTTTGTATGGTCCATGGACAAAACACGTTCTCGGGTACTGGGAAAATAGGACCAAAGACAACATGCTGTACCTGAAATACGAAGACCTTGTTCAGGTCATACTTTCCCCACTTCATTCAAATTATACTAAAATTCAAAACATTATTTTTGCATTTTGTATGAATAGAAAACACACACTCATTTTTTGCATGAACCGCAAGGGGCTATTACTTCATTGATTTTTCATTATTGCCCTTTTATTATTAGAGCGACGGCATTTAACCAGTTGAATTCGAAAATACTATGTTACATTTGAGGATCGGTGATACAATGTCGGTTGTACAAAGGTTTAACTTTGATTTGTTCATTTTATTTTTTAAAATGCTGGCACGCTTCAGTCAAGTTGGCTTCATACGCTCATACGGCATGGACAATCAATCCTTATTTACGGTTTCTTCTATACAGTTATGTGATATACCCTATATCATTTTGGTTAATTCAATGGTTGAATGTGAGGAGGAAGAATATGGCAAAATTAAACAGACATAGATATTACAAACATACATTTTTGTCGTGGTACATTACAAAATTGGTCATTCACATCTGATTTTAGTCGAAATAAGGAACACTATGATAAACTAAAATGCCTTCGCTATTGTGTATTTTCAGCCATTATTTCTTCAAATAAGAAATCAGAAAGCAATGCCCATTCAATGATACACAACTAATATGGAGTCACTAGTCATTCATATTTAACATAACCGCCACTGTCTCCGTACAATGACAAGCTCATTACTACGTTGGATACCTTGATAATAAATATATAAATTGCCCTTTCACTGTCCTTTTAGTCATCTAACTGCTGCGGCTGACTAGGCCGCAGACGAAATAGTAAGTAACAACAAATAATTAGCTCAATACCTTAAGGTAATCCATCCATCGTTTGAATACAAAGATGTGCTACTGCACTTTAGGTATTAACATCGTGATTATTTTACACTGATTATTCCATTTTATCATTTTTGCATCCATGGGTAACATTTTTGAAAAACACCATAATGTAGCTACTACTATGATATGTTATATTTAAGTGAGGTAATGAATGACTAGGATAATATAACAATCTTATTCACTTGATTCATGAATATCTATATAAAGCAAAGCTCTTAGTGAAATTTTGCTTGAAAGTTAAAAGTATTTAAACATTTTGATACATAGACAGTAGAATAGTTTGGTATTAATGTTGAATTGATTACCTTAAAGAACAGTCGCTTTTAGTAAGAAGATTGAAATGCAATGCATTTGCTAGAAAACGCAAAAAACAACAACAAAAAACAATCGTTTACTTTGCAGGACCTACCCGGACACGTGCGGACGATTGCAGCTTTTTTGAACAAAGAGCTTTCTGAAAATGACATAGATCGGATATGTAAACATTGCCATGTGGAAAGCATGCGAAGTAACGAAAAAGTGAACCTGTCTTACTACAGGGACTATAAATGGGTCAACGATAATGCATACGGAGGATTTATAAATAAGGGTAAGTCAACTTTCATGTATAAATACACTTGTGCCAACTGTGGTTGTGTTGAATTCTATTAGGATTATATTATGTATTGTAATAATGCTATTATAACTATATGTGACAGTATTTGCTTTAATGACACTGTTAATGTTATGAATAATCATTTCAACAACTTTACACGAGAACAGTGTGTGATATTCTTGTTCTTTCTTGAAAGTTTCATTTTATTTCATTTTAGTAATACAATGAAAATTTTATGCTTGCATGGTTTGTCTGTGCTGATATGCACGTTGTTTCATATCATTAAGTGTCTGTAAGACATTTACCTGTCCTTTGAAATATTAGGTTCGTCGTTAAAGGTTCGGCTACTCAGTTCTGGACTTGTCCATGTAGTTTTGGTTGAAGTATTATTACTGCTTAAGTCGGTGCCGCGGGTCGAGGATAGTAGTCAGTTAATCGTTGATGATATCGGCAAGATTATTCGTTGACGAAAATTTTAATTTGTCAAATAATTGTACCACAGTGACTTCCCCCTTAATTTAAAACAACCATTCGTTACATGCTATCTGATTGGACAACTGCATTCGCTCGGCCATTCAATGGCAACTACAAAAATTACGTTCGGTCTGCTGTACAAAATGGAAGCCACCGCAAATAATTGCACGACGGTCCCAATTCCAGGCAAAACGTCAAAAAAGCATCAACAATTTGGCGACACAATTCTGTTTGTTTAAAATATCGCCAGCTGTCAACAACATTGATTAAGCATTTGTGTATTCTGTGTATTTGTTAAAAACATAATGCGTCTATTGATGACATTTTAACAGTGTATTGTTGAAAAATAAAATGGTAAAAATGGTAGACTTAGTATTATCCATTAGTTTTGTCACATTGTCATTGTAAGCTTTGTATGAGTATTTTTCTGTAGGATGGTGGAATTTTAAAAGTTATACAGCTCTAAATAAATTACTAACAAATTGTTGGATAATAGAATTACTTAGAATCAGGTTCTATGTATATATTTCAGAAGTTCAATAAGATAAATTATATGTTATTAAGTTATTTAAAGCTGTATACAGTTATAATCTTCATGGCTAAAAACCTGATTAATCGCTATTTTAGTCAGAAATTTCGACCGATTAATCAACGAAAGATTTGGACACCGATTAACGACACTAGTGAATAGTGTTACACATGCATGTTTTTTCACTGAACAATCTCAAACAATTCGAAAATGCCTTTTTATTATTTTTTAAGATCTTCGGAATAATTTTTCTTCCAAAGAGTATGATCGCAATGCATCCCGTACGTTTATAAACCAGTTCCACTTTGAAGAAAACTTCATCAAATATTATTAGATGACTTCTTATATCTCACAAGCTTCCTTGTTTCGCTACATGTAGCAATACGATATAAAGGACTATGATTTATATTTAAGGTAAAGCAGGTGTGTGGAAGGACCTCTTGACCCCGGATGCTGTTAAGAAGATTGACCTTATGGTGCAGGAGCTCGAGGGAACCGGACTTGTGTTAAGGGACAATTAGGAACATCAATACAGTCGAAACTCGTTGGCTCGATATCCTCGTTGGCTCGAACCAAATTAAAAGGACCGATTTTTATTTACTCTTTGTTCATATAAATTTCGATCGGATGGCTCGATATCTTGAGGGTCGATATTTCTCCACGCTCGAAGTGGTTTTCGCGGTCCCAAACAAGAATTTCACACTTTGATTTGGTTGCTTGGGTCGATGTCATTTTCGCGGGTTCATTTAAGAATCTCACGTCTTGATTTGTTTGATTGGCTTCATTTAGCACAAGGCGTTAATCGATTAAAAATGCTTGACTGATATTATAATTACTGTCGAATTTAAATGGTTTGGAATTTAAAACAGTTTGAATAAACATGCCATCACTTTAAGTTATGTCTCTAATTGTTATCCATCCCTAAATTAATATGCATTTTGATATAACTTTTAAGCTATGTTTGTGTTACCCACTGTTTGCAATTGCTTGTTTTCGCATAAAAGTATTTTTATTATAAATAAA
The DNA here is from genome assembly GCF_026914265.1 of Mya arenaria. Taxonomy (NCBI): domain Eukaryota; kingdom Metazoa; phylum Mollusca; class Bivalvia; order Myida; family Myidae; genus Mya; species Mya arenaria. The sequence continues at coordinate 9,896,836 of NC_069122.1, forward strand.
AAATAAAATTGATATTTTCTAATAATCGAATAAGTCATATTACGAAATTTAGGGTGCCTAACTATGCCCAATAAATACTCTTCCTTCTCTTGCGGATATAGCGTAGCCAATAACAAACGAGGTAAATAAGACTTTATGTAACAAATGAAAAAAAAAACATTCTGTAAGCAATCCCGCTTGGCTCGATATTCTCGAGGCTCGAAGTACTTTGGCCGGTCCCTAGAATATCGAGCCATCGAGTTTCGATATCTGATATAATTGTCCGCATTTATACTTAAATGTTATAAAGTCGTACCAGATGCGATAAGATTGATACAATTGATTTTTAATCATTACGCATGTGGACAACACTCATGGGCTTGTTTGTGGACCTTTTATATTTATTTTTCTCCCTTTTAACTTTTACACTTGTTCCAACGGTGTTTAAGTTTCCTTATTCCCATGTTCGCTGTGTTCTAATACGTGTAATACTTATACTATCTAACACCCTCCCTACATTCCTGACCGTGTCCCCATGAAGTTTATTTCTTGCCCTTGTACTAATGGCCCGAAATGCCATAATGTTGGCATATTTGTTTCCAGCAAGCATTGTCTTCCTTCTAGAAACAAACATCACTGTGGGCAGGGACCTGAGGCAGGGTGTTGGAGAGTTTTCCACCTGTTGTTGTTTTGGATGACGTATGTGCTAATGATTTATCACGCATGAGGACCACGCATGAGGACTTTAATCTTCATTTCAAGTATTGGCCTCAATACACATATTTGCATTCAATTACGGCAATGCCCTTAGTAAGAATAATTTTCAGTAACAGAGTGACCGTTTGGAACAAAGTAGGTCAATAATATAATGCCTTTATAATTTCCAAAATCAATTGTTCCAGCTGAATGTCACAGTTTGAACTTCTTCGGGGAGGGAAACCAGATCACGCACGCACGCACGCACGCACGCACGCACACACAGACACACACACACACACACACTGTTATTAATCCACATTTAATTCAGTCTTATAGTGATGAATCAATGTTTCTTCCCTATTGTAACATGAAGACATCCTTCTATCCCTCTCTTATGACGAACCAGGAGGTATATACAAATGTTCTTACGCTTTAAGCTATAAACTTCAATTTTCGAACGAAAATATGAAAAACTGCAATCTGATCTTTGTCAGCAGTCTTGTATCACTGGTTTCCAGACATTTACGCAAAAATAGCTCATTTTAAGACAGAACAAAATATGTCAAAAATGGTCAATCTGTGAGAGTGCAGATTTAAGATCATACTTAATGTATATGTATACGTGACCGTGTTCAACGCATTGTCCAATTTCAAAATCATTCGTGTATTCTTACCGTCAATGTCTAACTTACCCGTTTAAGTCGATGTGATCATTCTGACTTAAAAGTATATGATATGTTTAATGGTATTAACCGTTGTCGAAATAATCAAAATTTAATTGATATATTCTAGTCTGAAATTCTAGATTTCCTTAACCTGTGTAGCTGAATAGGGCGTACTGCTCATGTTGGTTTTCGGTCAGTACTATAGGTTTATATACATACATGATAGCAAAATACATATATGTATTACTTATTATAATTTATAGATGATTAAATGTAACTATATACTTAGAATTGCTTGTAAATATTTAATTAGTATAATCTATGAATTTATTCATCTGGAAACTCTGGAATTAATTCTGTAAATAAATTGAAACTATGAATCAGTTTAAAATCTGAATTTATCGGGAAAGCATGGACAAAATTCATTGTTGGCATTATGCAAAATGAGATAGTTCTCTAAGAAATGGAATACCAGAAAACATTGTATCATCAGTTCGAGGGCTGAGTGCAAACCTTTTGTCAGGGCATTTTCAGATGTATTATTGATATAATAGACCAATGTGTGTCGTAAGATAGAGATCAAGTGTCAATATGACGAAATGTTATTGAGAAATTAACGCATTTAAATGCTGTGGTTTACAGCCAGTTTATAAACACCTCGATTATTTATGCGAGCTCGATACTGTGCAGCAAATATACTGGTTTGACCTTGACCTTTAACATTTATAAGGTTGTATACTATGTATCCTAATAGAGGTAAGACCAATTCTGTAAAGGTTCGTAGTTAATGTCCTTTTTATAAGGGTGCGATGTTGAATAAAGAATCATTTTCCATAGTTTCGTGTTTATGATATCATATCCAAATATAACGAATGTATATACTCAATTAACATTCTAGAAAATAACATAAACAATGTTAATTAAATGCAACATCACATGTAGTCATTAAAGCGACACTCTTATTCAAAATCGATATATACACATGTATAACAAACATAATATTTGCTGATAAACCTTTACTAGTTCCTTAATAATGCATTTATGGAAAATATTAATTACTGATAACAATATTGTAGCCGTGTATTTAATAGCTGGAAACTCCAAAATATTAAATGTTTGGTGAATGCTAAAAGCTTTTCTGGTCACGTCTATCGTCTCATAAGAAAATTCCGTGTTTTATGCACTTTTCTTTCAAATTAAACTCGTTATCCTTCATAAGAACCATTGTTTTAAACATTTAGTCTTCCTTTTTGGTATATTTAAACAATAGTATTAATTGGTAAATCTTACTTGGGAGTAAGAGTGCATCTTTAATTAATAGTAATATTATACTTTATATACATGTACAAATAACGTACCAGAAGGGACCATTTTTATGTGGAGTCGATCGGTCAGCATATCATCGCGTTTAACAAAAATACAATTTTATGACGTCAACGGTCCATATACACATTAGGGGACTGACTCATGCAGAAGTTGTAGCGCCAATAATGATCATTGTTGTCCGGCTTTGTTGGTATTGGAAAGTTCGGATTTTATATCATTTCACGGCGGATAGTGCCTTATATATTTTACTTTCTGCTCAATAAAATAAACTATTTTCTCGGGATAAATTGAAGCCTGCGTACTGTAGTCGTGCCATAATGATTTTATTATATGTCTAGATAGTATAAGGAGATTGCTCATGAGTATTAAGTCATCTAAGATTCGTGCAGAAGTCCCCGGAAACGTATCGACAATTACCTGAAATGTTGCAGTACTGCTTGCACAACCAAATAGAGGTTTGTTGAATTCTAAAAATCCTTTAGTTGTCTTATGGTGGTATTTTTCTACCTGAATGAGATAATACCACCTGTCCATGTGTATTGTATGGACTCATTAAAAAGTGAGTATGCTTGAGTATCATTTTAAATCCGAGTAACAAGCAATACTTTAATTAATTACTAAACAGGGCATTACCTCCCTTAACACCAAAATCTAAATTATGATCAATAACTAACATAAGGTCACTTAACGAACTAAGCGAATATAATAACCGGATATATTGATCTTGACTTGAAATCAGGAAATCCTCAAACTGACCAAAGCTGTTTGATAACCAAAGGTTGTTACATTTCAAATTTTGATTCTCAAAATGAAAACGTGGGGTGATTGAGTAAGCTGGCCCGTTGTGATTGAGGAATACATAGAGTGCTTATACTATCCTCGCTCTATCAGAAAACATGTTATTAATACTGATTTATTGTAGATGCAACACCTGCTGATGTTCTTCGGATCAGTTTAATCCGAACCGGGTAAAGTCCTAGAGAAAACTGTGCATGACGAACCCTTGTTGTAGACGAAAACATAAAAAGACCCGATTGGCACGATTCTGATAACAGACCTATTAATTCCTGAAGGGTTAATGTAACGTATTGTAGAAAAAAAGAAAGAAAAACTGTAAAAAAAGAATGTATATTAGTAATAGTTAGAAAGTATGAAGTTAAATCTTAATGATTATAAATGGGCGGAATGAGCGTAGCGAAAGTGTCCTTCTTAATCATTAAAATATTACTTCATGTCATTTAACTGTCTTAGACAACTACCTCATTGGCTGGCAAATTTTCAACGCAAACTCTGATGCAGGGAGTGCACCCGCAAAAGTTGAATATCTTAGTGATTAAGTCTAGTTCTAAATGATTGCGAATCTGCTGAAAAACACTGAATGGTTTACATCGTTAATTTACCATCGGTTTAAAACATGCGGTCGTTTCAAATAATTGCGTATCAATTGTTCGAATGCCTTTTTTCAAGTGTCCACTCTAATGACTCTTGTTATGACTAATTAAACAATATCATCGGGATAAAATATTTTCCTTAATAATCTGCGTTGTATTTTATATTCTCACAATGATATTGGTGAAAGTTGAGTTTCATACATTTGTGTCCTAAGTAAATGATTTTGGATTATATTTTTTTCGATTTATATTTTTAGCTTACTGATATAATCGTGGAACTTGTAACGTCGGTAAGATCTGACACAAATGCATTTCGATAGAGAGTCAGTAATTAAGTATTTTTAAATGAAAAGATAACAAAGTGACTTAGCAAATGGTCGCGGTTCTAACGGGATCAAAAATATTGTTCTCACATACGACGTGAAACAGATAACATATACTCCCCGTAATTAATTATCATTATTGTGTAAAGGTTATTGTTTATTTGGAGTGTTTTTATTGAAAATAAACACTCAAGCCTAGCAACACTATGCGAAAGTTTATGTTCCATTAAAGCTGCACTCTTACAGATTGAACGTTTTGACAACTGTTTTTTTTCTTTTTCTTGGAATGAGCCAAGTTGTGCAAAAATGCATGGAAACCAGTCATATAAGACTGCTGGCACAAATTTAGGTCGCAGATTGTTATAATTAAGTTCAAAAATTGATGTTTAGCATTTTTTTTAAACCGTTAGTAACGCTTTAAGCCATAAAATACTAATTTTCGAACGGAAATATGAAAATCTGCGATCTGATCTTTTGTCAGCAGTCTTATATCACTGGTTTGCAGATATTTACGCAAAATGATAAAAAAAGTTGTAAAAACGGAAAATCTGTGAGAGTGCAGCGTTACGACCTCCTAGTAATGATAAAGTAGATAATTGATTTTGGTTTTTACTGACAAGGTATGATCCTATGAAATTGAGGGTGTTTTCGCCCCTATCACTGAAATACATACGCGTAAAAATGGAGCATGTAGGTACTATTTTATTTTTTTTTTGAAATTAATATGGAATTTAAAAATTGAATAATTTGAGGGAAAAAATACTGCCATCCGATTGGTTTAAAAACGATCCAAAACTTTAGAACTTTTCTACAATATTTACCTTCTTTGCCACAACTACTCCTTTGTTGAGTCACTTATTAAAAATTGCCACGTCCTTCTAATAAATGTCCATAAATTACTATTAGTCAAAATAAAACTTCATTTTATTCAAATAAGTGCAATTCTAAGAGCATATGTTTTTTAAGTTCGAGATTGAATTCCTGATCATCCGTGTGAACATTTTGGACAGGGATACGGTTACCTAAACTGACGCCTGACTTGTCCTGCTTGTGGATTTATACCTCGAATGAAGAACACAGTACCTATGGCTCCCATCCATACGTCAACAAACAATAAGGAAGGTGATTAAACATTCTGTTTCGTTAAATTTAAGAATTCCAATCTATTTTCATTGGATTAAGTACTTTCTTTTATTTTACATTCATGTCCAACATTTATGTTTATCGACACAGAATCTGCATTAAAGTGACACTCTTATTCAAAATCAATACAAACACATATATAACAAGCATAAATTTTGACTGATAAACCTAACTACTTACTAAATTATGCATTTATGAAAAATATTAATAACTGATAACAAGATTGTAACCGTGTATTTAATAGCAATAAGCGCAAAAATATTAAATGATCGGTCAATGTTGAAAGATTTACTGTGGTCTATTATATAGTCTCATAAGGTAGAAATACCGTGTTTTATGACCATTTCTTTCAAATTAAACTCGGTATCCTTCATTAGAACAACTGTTTTTGACATTGATTCATCCTGTTTTGGAATAATAAAACAATATTATAAATTCTGGTAAATATTATTTGGGAGCGAGAGTGCATCTTTAATAATAGAAGGATAATTTCGCTTAATTTTCAATTTCTCCACAACGGTGGATTATGTCGTAATTGCTTTTACCAAGTAATACTATTTAAACGCTACATTTGCTTGTCGTTATTTATGAATATATTATAAGATATTACTTACCTTTTGTTTGAACTTGACCACCCTTGTTTCCCATTATAAGCCTGTATATATATAGCGACGAGATTTGACCAAACAGTTATTCGTATTTCACTATATAGTCCATAAAAATATCCCTTCTTTCTTTATAGTATCGGACTTTTCAAATCATTAAAAATTAATAACATTCGATGTTTCTTTTACTTACCTATTTTAGTTAAACACCCTTTAATTTTTTTGTGTTTTTTCAAATTCGGCAATTTCTGGCAATAATCGGAATCTTTAATAAAAAATACGAAATTTCCCGAATCCCAAAAACAACGAATAGTGGTTTGTTTTTTAAATCATTGGTTTTAAGATTAATATATTTTTAAAAATCAGTTTTGAACGTATGTATGAATAGTATTTTGTAAGAAGTTACGATATTGATATGCCGTTGTCTTTCATTTTGCTGTTACAAAACCATAAAAAATCGCTTATTGTTAGTTAGTCATAAGCTGCGTTTTAGTACATGTATAGTGATCGTCATTATTGTGTATTTAAGTGTAATTGACATGTTCTTTTTACAAGAAAAGATACTATAATATAATTTTAATAACTTTATTTCAGAAAATATGCTTTCGCAAATTATTGTATTAGTAGTTTTGTCATAAATATGGCATATGTGTAATGAGGTTGTTCCAAAAGAACATAATAAAAATCTTTATATCAAATTCAGAAGCTTTGTAAGGTAACTATAGTCGTCGTTATTATATATCCTAATATGTTAATGCCATTTAATGACAAGTTGTTTATACAAGAATATCCACCCTAATGATTATGACCAATCTGTGCTCATAGCACACCTTTCAACACGTTGCAATTTTCGTCACAATGCACCATGTATGATGCAAACGGAATACGCAAACTTCAGGAGACAAAATACAGTTTTCAATGGATTTGACCTTGGACCAATAACCAATTATTTCAATCACAGGCACATTACAAGAATTTTTGTTATTCGGAATCTTCTGCATATGTTATTCTTATTACATACATGGATATTATATTGGCAGCTGTGCGTACCAAGTATGTAGTTTTTCTGCAGATTGATTAAGACATTATTTTTACGGCATTTAGAAAAGGAAGAGCAAATAAAACAAAAGAGATTTTTCCAAATGTGGACTTTATAAGCCACAATCTTTAATTATAATATTTTTTTTTTAAACTGGTGAAATTTAATTCCATTTAGCCATATGCAATTGGCGCCAGATTTTTTTTTAACTTTGATTGATAAGATATTATTTCAAATAAAATTATGAATGGTAAAAGGTGACATTAAATTTAACCTTTTGTATTTTGCTCCAGTAAGAACTTTACTTTGATGGATATAAAGGTATTTTAGTATGTTCAAATACATAACGATTTAATAAGAATCAAGCGTTCAACGTTGTTTTGTGTGTACTTAAAATCCTCCAAATAATGCATCACCCAAACACAAAAATTGAAGTATAGTAAACAGGAAACCCCATGATAAATGGCCCCTGGTTGATCTCTATTCTGCATTTTTGAGCCACAAAATACATTGGCCATGTGGACCGGTTTTACCTTTGCTGAAAATTAAGTTGCACTTTGTTTCCAGTGTTGGGGCTATTAGGCTGTGGGCCGTTACACCTGCAGACTTTTAAAACCGTAAATCGAAATCATCATCGGCAGTTCGACATAACATTTTGTTACATTTAAATTAATGCGCGCAAGGGTGTATCAACTACAGCGTTGTTAGAACTGCGATGGTCAACAACCTAAATTACATTATCAGTCTTCTCTGGTCTGCTCTAATAGATACGGGGAGCTGCGTTTGTTGAAAGTAACGCTGTCATGAGTATTCATAATATGTTGCGCGTTAATACAGTGCGAATAAGCTGTGTGTTTGTATAATTTCACAGTTGAAATAAGTGTAATTATTTTAATATCTACGAGAAAGAAAATGCAATAAAAAGCAGAATATGCAATTAGTTTTAAAATGAACGCGTACTGAATCAAATAATTACATATGTTTTTACATTTTGGCCGCGGTCGGTGATCTATATACTATCTGTTAAAAATAGAATCTGGGTCATCGTATTTGAACAGGTTTATTTCCAGGAAATATAACCGAAAATCTCGGTAAAACCCGGAAAACATTTATCTTATTGAAGATGCAATAAAATGCTCAGTTTGCCGTAAGATATCGTACCAAAATGTTTTAAATGAAATTATAATATTTTATTTTATCCGATAATCTTTTTTTCTTGATTGCTATTCATATATCAATATACTAAGTTTGTATGTTTAAAATAGCCTTGCATCTGCGCTTACTTGACAGTTTTTTTTTATTAAGATTGTTCGTGTGTACTTACACAAAATAAATGGTAATGCGACAACGTGTGAAGATTTCTCAGTTTGTCTTGGTAATTTCAGCCAAGAGCCTTGAGCACGTTGCATTTTTTCAAACCATTGATATAAATTTGTTCATTTTGTCCACGAGTGGCATAGATTGAGTGCAATATTAAAGTATATCAAAACTACAGGCTAAATAGAATGGGGTGATTTGATCCAGAAAGATCCTGACATTGTAGAAAGATACCTTAAACATAAACTTCATTAACATGTCCAATACATTTAGTTGGATGCATTTGGTTTAAGCGGGCATACCCTGGTTGTGAATTCAACGACTCAGTCATGTTTGGAGAATAGAGCGTATTTTTTTTAAATGCCTCAATGCTTCATTCGTGGCAGTGCATTGTTTGTGAAACTAGAAAGTCCAGTTAAGGCTTCATATGCAATTGCAATTGCGTATTACTCCATACTTTTTAAATAAGTATTTCAAGTACTTCATGGTTTTGATTTAATTGAGTTTCAGCATGAAACCTTAAAGAATTTGCAAAAAATTCATAAGCATGCATATTTATGTTAATTTGTTTTACAATTGCATGACTATACTCACAAAACGTAGAAGTCAAAAAGCCTTTAAACGCTTTAACTGCTTTGATAAGATATGGTTATTCAACTGAGACAGGAAAAAAATGAGAATAATAATAATAATAATAATAATAATAATAATAATAATAATAATAATAATAATAATAATAATAATACTGTAATGATAATAATAATAGTACAAATGAGAACTTGACGGACTGTAACGGCTTCAATAAATAATTATCAAAATATTATAAATGATCAATGGAGACCATTTTACAAACTTCAGCGCTAATATTTATAGAAAATTAGACAGAAAGTTCAATACGAATCCTAGACGCTTTCCGTATACCATGAGAAATTAACTTCTTGTATCGGCAATAAAACTTCGGGGTGAAATGATGCGACAGTCATCGTTTATTAGACCGTGAATACATCACTGACATGTTCATACAGCTCAATATGCTATTTTTCTTTTATTTTACATTAATTATCCAATTTTAATAATTATAGATGTCCCTTTGTAATATATTGTATTTTTACGATTGAGTATCTATCGCTTTAAACCGTACCGCTTTTAACAGAGAAAGCTAGATCCCGATTTTAAAGTTTGTATCATGAAGTATTTTTATTACCGGATAATAAACCAACCCTCTTTTGTCATTCGGTACTCTTTTGTTTTGTATCGAAATAGCCGAGGAGTTCCGAATGTTTTGTTTTTGTTTTTGGAAATGCATGCCTGGGTTACCTGCCCTAACCATTTCACTACCGGTACTCTTGTTGTATAGAGTACGCTGGGAACCAGACAAATTAACTTCCAGCCTTAACAGCATTCGGAGCTCCTCGGCCATTTTTTCAAAAACAACAAGTTGTTTTTGAAAAAAATGGCCGAGGAGTTCCGAATGCCTTAACAGTAGCCGGTGGAGGTTATATGGGAGACGTTTTCTCATTATTCAATGAATGAGGGGATTCAAAAATGGATAATGTCGTAAAATGACTTATTTGCTACATAATGGTTTAAAGCTGTCTATGGGTATAAGAAAACTATATGGGAAGCAGTTTTAATATATATTGGCCGTGATTACTGTGATATGATTACTATACTGAAACGAAGAATTGACTATATGGGAGTCAGTTTTGGTAAAAAAAGAAAATCCTTACTATACGGGATCCAGTTTTGGTAACTCAACGAATATATAATCATATAACATAAGACAGTTGATTAAAAGGATTCAGTGTTTGTTAAATGCAATTTATGGGTATACAATTGCTATATGGGATCAAATTTTGGCATCTTAACTGTAGGCTAGGCATTGAAAACACGTTACAATAAACAGCTGAATCAGCTGACTATATGGGAGTCAGTTTTGGTTAACTGCAATTTATGGGTATTCAATTACTATAAGGGAGTCAGTTTTGGTTAACTGCAATTGATGGTTATACAATTACTATATGGGAGTCAGTTTTGGTTAAGTGCAATTTATGGGTATAAAATTACTATATGGGAGTCAGTTTTGGTTAAGTGCAATTTATGGGTATACAATTACTATATGGGATTCAGTTTTTGTTAAATGCAATTTATGGGTATACAATTACTATATGGGATTCAGTTTTTGTTAAATGCAACTTATGGGTATACAATTACTATATGGGATCCAGTTTTTGTTAAATGCAACTTATGGGTATACAATTACTATATGGGATTCAGTTTTTGTTAAATGCAATTTATGGGTATACAATTACTATATGGGAGTCAGTTTTTGTTAAATGCAATTTATGGGTATACAATTACTATATGGGATTCAGTTTTTGTTAAATGCAATTTATGGGTATACAATTACTATATGGGAGTCAGTTTTGGTGAAATGCAATTTATGGGTATACAATTACTATATGGGAGTCAGTTTTGGTTTAGTGCAATTTATGGGTATACAATTACTATATGGGATTCAGTTTTTGTTAAATGCAATTTATGGGTATACAATTACTATATGGGAGTCAGTTTTGGTTAAGTGCAATTTATGGGTATACAATTACTATATGGGAGTCAGTTTTGGTTAAGTGCAATTTATGGGTATACAATTACTATATGGGAGTCAGTTTTGGTTAAGTGCAATTTATGGGTATACAATTACTATATGGGATTCAGTTTTTGTTAAATGCAATTTATGGGTATACAATTACTATATGGGATCCAGTTGTGGCTTCTCTACTGTAGGCTAGGCATTGAAAACACGTTACAATGAACAGCTGAATCAGCTGACTATATGGGAGTCAGTTTTGGTTAACTGCAATTTACAGTTAAACAATTACTTTATGGGAGTCAGTTTTGATTAAATGCAATTTATGGGTCTTCAATTACTATATGGGAGTCAGTTTTGGTTAAATGCAATTTACAGGTATACAATTACTATATGGGAGTCAGTTTTGGTTAACTGCAATGTATGGGTATACAATTACTATATGGGAGTCAGTTTTGGTTAAATGCAATTTATGGGTATACAATTACTATATGGGATCCAGTTTTGGCATCTCTACTGTAGGCTAGGCAATGAACGCACATTGAAATGAACAGTTGACGCAACTGACTGTAAGGGATTCAGTTTTGGTTAATTGCATTTTTGCAACATAAATGTATGGGTATTAAACTACTAGATGGATCCAGGCTTGATATCCTTAGGCAGTGAAAACATATTGAAATACACAGTTGACTTAACTGACTAAAAGGGATTCAGTTTTGGTTAATTGCATTGTATGTGTGTAGCATTACTTTATATGGGATCCAGTTTTGATATCTCTAAACCGTGAGCATTATAATGAAACGAACAGTTGACTGTAAGGGATCCCGTTTTGGTAAAAACACATTTTCCTCTGTATATGGGATCCAGTTTTGAAAACACAACAAACGCATATTCATTTTAAATTGGACAGTAGACTTAAAAGGATCATGTTTTGGTTAAATGCAATTGCATTTCATGAGTAAAGCATCAATGCTATATGGGATCCAGTTTTGATATCTCTAGGCATTGAATGCATATTGAAATGAACAGTTGACTTCCGACTGACTAAATGGGATTCAGTTTCGGTTCATTGCATTTTGTAGATATATCATTATAGCTGTTCATTGTAACGTGCTTTCAATGCCTAGCCTACAGTAGAGATGCAAAAAACTGGATCACATATAGTAATTGTATACCCATAAATTGCATTTAACCAAAACTGAATCCCTAATCAACTGTCTGGTGTAATATGACTTTATAACATTTGTTGAGTTATCAAAACTGAATCCCATATAGTTTTGTTGACTATACGGGGGTCAGTTGAAAGTCATTTTCATTTTTTTTTTATATAAAAACTTTAGCCTTATTGAAGTGTGCGATTGACTAAAATGGATCCAGTTTCGGTTTATCGCCTTATCTGCCAAAATATATAATTGGATACAGTTTGGATAACTATAACCTTTGTTATCAAATGAAGGCATTTAGTTTAAAGTAAGAGCATATCTAATAATTATAACTCCACAACAGCCATATAATATTAACTATAGCAGTCCTATCGGAAAGTGATTGCAAATACCGGGTACCGGTAACCGTGCTTTTGCACCGCCCTTCAGAACGATTTACGTTAACCAAAATCGAATCCTCTAAATATTCGATTTCGTTTCCCATATAACACTTGCCACAGTAGCCTCCCTTTTAAAAAAAATGCCATACTACGTTGGTGTTTTCGGTTTCAGTTTAAGTGTTTAAATGCTTAATTTGTACCTTTAGCGCCTTGAAACAGATAAAAGCGTCGTGTGTAAGAGATTTTAATGATGGAGGATATATATCGAGGTAATTTAATGAATTCACTTTGCTACAAGTAACTCGAGGTATGTTTGATCAATATGCAGTGTAAGATTCAATCTTAGATTGCCGCCCTCATTTGCCAATGTCACACAGAACTTGTTCAGTTTACATGCACCAGTCAATTGTTACCATGGTTCCCACAGATTCGGGGGTATACCATGGAAAGCGGCGGAAGAGGGCCATGTTATTACCTTCTATGTGGCCCTGCAGTGCCAAGTGAATGCTGTGGTTTTGTTTTCGCACCGAAAAGAGCGGGAAATGGGATTAAATTAGGATGTCCCCGAGGTGCGGGGGCATTTGGCGGGAATTTATTAAACAGCTGTTTGTTTTAGTAGGGCAGAGATTTTACTTGGGATTGGCTGGACCTAAAGTCAAAGTAACTGCTATTCCCCCGGACCTGGGGGTTACAATTGAATGGTGCCTTAGAAGCTTAATTGTATTGTCTAAACAGCTACCTTCGCTACAGTACTGTGTCAATATAGAACACAAAGGCCTATGCTGGGTCGAATCTAAACTCAGAGCAAAATGACAAATTTTATCAATTAAGATTATTCAGGCCTTTCTTCTGCCCTTTTTTTTTTTAAAAAGACCCCTGATTTTTTTTGGAAATTTTTTTCTTGTGAAATAAGCCATTTGAGAAAAATTAATCGCTTTACACAAAAAATCAGAAGTTTTACATGTTTAAGACTAAGCATTTCTGTCTCCTGCCAATGAGAAAATTATTAAAATAAAATTGACTCATATTTCAATAATTTCCTCATATTATGAGTTTTTCCCCCTTTCAAAAGACCTGAACAGGCTGATAAAATATTCCATGTGAGTATTAATTAAGATACATATCTATTGCAATAAATCATGACAGTTAGTATTGCATACAGATCTCTGAATGTGATGAAAAGCAACATTCCCTTAATACCATTCTATAACCTCCTATCCTATAGAAAACAACAAAATCAATACTTTTCAATGGTATTATTTTGGAAGTCTCAGTGAAGCAATTTGGGAAACCGATTAACACATACAGCATGAACTTGCAACATGAGCAAAGTATGTTTTAATAACATCATGCCTGACAAAAATGGAGCTTATAGTCGGGAGTCCATCAGAGGAAAATGTGACGAGCCATGGCATCGGAGAGTAGAATGTGGCATGCGTGCTATATCATCTGAAACTGCCCCATGCCACTCGAGATTTTGCCCTATATGCTCAGAATTAGGTCAAAGGTCAACTGAGTGCACTTTATATACATGGTAATTGAAAAAACACCATATCTTTGTCAATTTTAGGTTTACAATAACCCACATGGTATCAAAATGGAGCTTAGGATTTGGCCTTCATTTACCACTTACTAAATTTTATATACCTTATTTGTATACTTATGAATATTAATGAGAATGTCTGAAAAAAGGGGGTTTTTTTAAGAAAATAATAATTTATGGACACTAGTTTGGCAATATCTTCGTTATTTATGTTATTTATATAGCCAGACTTTACCAAAATAAGGATGAGATATTCCTCTATCAGAAAACATATACTTTTTAATATTTTGATGTATCGTTTACATGCACAATTACTGCTTAAAGTGGGTGGGGTAACTTGACACCAACATCTTGAAAAATCCAAATGTTATAAAATTAAAAATTCAGATGTTGTTTTCTATTAAATATGGTTTATGTTTATAATGTGTATTAATAACCAGTATTTGTACATTGATCAATAACAATTAAATAGGTCAAAGGTCATTCAAGTGCAATAATAAGTAAATTTAAGTCATTTATTAAAGTATGCATGTATTAATGCAAAGACATACATAAAACACTAGCAGTCATAACTATTATGTTTTGCACTGTTAACCAAACTAAGTTAACAATGTTTAGTGTGTTATTAATGATTTTTCTACACAGAAATGCCCTTATCGCCACATTTGTAATGACTGTTAAAATCACAGTAGAAGATGAATCGTTTGCTTAATTGTTTCGAGCAAAATCTGTATTTGCTGAAATGATTTCAATACACTTAAAGCAGGTCTATGTTAACATATTTTTCATCAGACACTTTCCTTATCGGCAAATCTTGATTGTGTTAAAATGAACATGTTAACATTTTACAATTTTCTACGAAGGCTTTTGTAAGAATGATCCACAAGTTAAACTCAAATGAAAACTATGAATATATTGGCATTACAAATTATTTGTTTTCTTATTTATTGAAACCATTTAAGGATATAGAGCGTTTGCTCGAGCAATCATTTATGTCCTACAACAGGGGTGTAGAAATGGGCCGGGAGCCGGTAAAATAACCCGGTTACTTTAGCATCTCCACCCGGCTAATTTCCCCGCATCAACAAAAATAAAATCTGTTATTTTTTGTCATGGCTGTTCTGTTTACATCCGTTTAAAATCTTGATTGTTGGTATTGTTTATTTTGCTTTCCGCGCGTTCCGACTACAATACAGCATTAGCTCGATATGTGACGTCATTAGTCGCATCCCCCTCTGGGATGTTTTTCAAGTATTAGGTTTGGGTTTCCCAGTGTTCCGAATACAATAACATTAGCTCGATACATGACCTTATTAGTCGCATCCCCTCTGCGGATGTTTTGAAATTAATGATTTGCGAAGCAATGGAGGGTGAAATAAATATTTTTTCCCCAGACACAATAAAGCGTAGTAAGTATGCAACATGAACGTGTCTGGCCTTCTGTTAGTCCTATTACCATTTACGCAACAGTAAATTTTATATACGCATGTTAAACTTAACCAGGTGTAAACAAAATGAACAAGCTTGCGGTGATGTCACTGCTAAAAATAATCCATTATTTTGATGAATTTTACATGTACGTTGGGTGAAATTTAGTACGCTTTAAATGTCACAAAGTGTCCAGATATTTCTTTTGGTTATTAAAATGGAATAAGTTAGCTGCAGGTGAAATATCTAGAACCACAGAAAATGAAGTTAGATGTTTAATTTTCAGAGGTTTATAGTGATTCAGTGGCTGAAAGTATATAATTGGTAGAGAAGAAATTACAAATATTATTAGGAGGGAATAGCTAGCAAATGTCAAGGCATGTGGTCTGGAATGTTATAATATTATCCTGAATCTGAATTTGACAGTAGTTTGGTTCATTAGTTAGCCCTGACTGGTGGGTGGGGGGGCTAGTACTCAGTTTCAGTATCATATTATAGTACATTTATGTTAAGGTTCCCTGTTACAAAATAAACATGCACCAGAAGACTAGAATGTTTGGTTAAAAAGGCTTAAATTCATCCCACAAGGGGCGTTGCCTCTTGACCCTAACAGGGGGAGGACACCCAGACCCCCCGCCTACTTTTAGGATATTCCCTGCTACTTGAATTAATTTCTACACCCCTGCTACAATGTTTTCAATGTTATCCAATGTTGAGGCATTAATAGACGGCGCTTCTGTGTGAGAAAGCTCTATAAAATATTACTGGTACAATCTTAATGCGTCTGATATGACGCGGCATAGGATTAAACATGTAGCCACTAACATTCCCTTTTTTCATCAGATACTTTCATTGTTGGTAAGTCTGAACATAGCTCGTCGAGGAAATGTTTAGTGTTTAACCATTTACTCATCAAGCTATGCTTAGACCTATCTGTGATGAAAAACTCTAATAAAAATACTAACAGTTAGGCAACTGAAACTTCATTTCTTGTTTACTGTAATTAAATCATTTTAAGAAATGAAGCGTTTGCTCGCAACTAGCAAATGCTTCATATCATACAATGTTGTCAATACATGTAGTCTCAAATATAATGGCACTTTACAGTACTTATTTGGAAGAAATACCTATTAGATATTACTGTTAGCATATTAATGCATCTTTACTGAGATGCGGCCATTAGTTCAATACTCATCCACACTCATTATTCTTTATCAGATGATTTCCTTGTTGGTAAATCTAAACATAGCTTGCCGAGGATAGTATGAACAGTTAATGTATTGCCCACAATCTATGTAAAGAGTATCCACTAGGAAAACTTGATAAAAATCAAGGCAAAATATAATTTCCTTGTTTAATTGCATTGCAATCACTGTTGGATTGAGCATTTGCTTGTCAAGAGCAGTTGATTCATTCCCTACAATGCTGTCAATAGGCGTTGACTACAATTGCCTATGTGTAGGACATGTGTAAATTCAAATGCATATGCAGAGTTTTCCAACTTCTTACTTAAAGGTGCATAGTTAATAGACTCAAGTGTCAATTGGATTAGCGCAATTGATGCCATCACACCCACATGCTGGTGTACATTTCAATGACGCTTTAAAGCATTTGCAGCGGATAGATTTGCACTTGGTTTTACACCCACAACTTGTCAGTTCAATACAAGCATCAGGTACTGTTGGTAATCGTTTCCAGACAACTTCTAATCCATCAGGACCATCTTGCCATGCCTTAGTATCTACAGGCCTGATCTCTGTATCAACAATTGGTACATCAGCTGTGATCCAAATTGCTGCTTGATAATTTGCTCTTGCAATGTGCAATTCAAGAGCATCAGTTGTTGGTGGGAGCATTTATTGCCATGGCAACGTTCACAGTTGCAGATTTTTCCATCCTCACTAATACACTTGTGTGTACCAAACAGCATAACAAAGGCAAATAATTCTTGATAACACATAGATGTTGTTTTATTTGCTAATTTCCGTGTTTGACCTCGAAAGTACATTGACCTTGACCTTATTTGACTTTAAAAGTTGGCCTCACAAAAGCTATTTGTTCATAGAACTGATATATATTTTTAATAAAAAAACATATTTTATTAAATAAAACAGATATAAGATATGCAAAACATAAGTCATTGAATCAGCAAACCTGGGCAATGTTTTGTGCTTTGTTGGTAACCATAGTAACCGACATCATTCTAGTGCCCAATTTTGCTGAAACCAAAGATTATACAATGGGCTGTTTTGTATTACCTTTAAACACCAATATAAAGATGCATAAAGCTAAATAAAAAGAAAACATATTATGTATACTAAAATTTTCGAGTATGTTTCGCTTGTTGACCTTTAAATGACCTTAACCCTACCTTTTGGAAACATTGTTGGAGAATTTACTAGAAAGCTATATATACAATGATAATATAGAACAAAATATAAGTTGATAAATATAAGCGTTTTAAAGTTAAACGACATCGAGTAAGACAGGTAGAGTTTCAATAAATTTTGCACTTACTTGACCCTTGACCTAGTTTCTCACCTTCACATTCGATTTTGTCAGTGGCATTGTGTGGAGTCACACACAGCTGATATTGGGCAATACGATTATGGAATTGAATCAGTTTTACTCTATGATGCCATGGGCCGTCAAAAATGAGCGACTTTTCCGCTTATGGTCTCCCGACGTAACACATTGACTTGAATTGACTTATTATTGCACTTGAATGACCTTTGACCTATATAATTGTTATTGATCCATGTACAAATACTGGTAATTAATACACATTATATACATAAACCATATGTAAAAGAAAACAACATCGGATTTTTTAATTTTACAACATTTGGATTTTTCAAGATTTTGGTGTCAAGTTACCCCACCCACTTTAAGCAGTAATTGTGCATGTAAATGATGCATCAAAATATTAAAAAGTATATATTTACTGATAGAGGAATATCTCATCCTTATTTTGGTAAAGTCTGGCTGTATAAATAACATAAATAACGAAGATATTGCAAAACTATTGTCCATAAATTATTATATTTTTTAAAAAATCACCCTTTTTTGGACATTCTCATTAATATTCATGAGTATACAAATTAGGTATATAAAATTTAGTAAGTGGTAAATAAAGGCCAAAGCCTAAGCTTCATTTTGATACCAGTTGGGTTATTGTAAACCTAAAACTGACAAAGATATGATGTTTTTTCAATTACCATGTACATAAAGTGCACTCAGTTGACCTTTGACCTAATTCTGAGCATATAGGGCCAAATCTCGGATGGCATGGGGCAGTTTCAGATTACTAACATATCAAAGTTAAGATATAGCATGCATGCCAAATTCTACTCTCCGATGCCATGGACCGTCAAAAATAAGCGACTTTTCCCCTTATGGACTCCCGACTATTACAGACGTGATCGACTGGCCGAGGAAAAACTGAGATAAAACCCTCCTTCTGGGGAAAACTCAGAAACCTCTGCCTGTTTGTCATCCAGATTTACAGGATTTGTCTCGTACCACTAGATGTCGGGCCTCACCACCAAGCTCCCTAACAATTAGGTATAAAATGCATATCATTTATATGATTCATGTCACATACTAAATCAGAATATACTTATAATTTTTGTATGGGAGTAAAGTAACAATTTACATGACGCTGCCTGTCAGTCAAACTAGCGTTCAGATTAGGCAGGGCTTATCAGTATAAATTATAATTGATAACAAGGGACTGTTTAGTAGACTAATTTAATTCTCAAAATGTCTTAAGGCCTAAAAAAAATATGGTTTGTTTCTGGTTACATGCCCAAAAAATATTGGGTCGGTTGGTAGGTTTTTTTTTTGTTTTTTTTTCTGGCAGTCAACTTCAACATCTTTTCTGCCATGTAACTCATCGAAAAGGTATTTTATAGGTTGTCCTTGTTCTACACAATTGTTTGAATCCCAATGCACAATGAGTGCAAGGGTATACATTTACTGCAATCAGGCATGTTAATTTCGTTGCCATTCCGGTCTACTCAAGGGGCATTTTGTTGTCAGGAAAAAAGAACTAATGCACCGGTTGGTGCTGGAAAAATATCTAGTTGTGGAATTTAGCAAATGGCATAAATTTCGGACTATTTTTTTCCGGATACCGGATTTTTTTTGGCAAGTGATTTTTTTTTTGCAATAAAATATTTTGAGTCGGTGGCAAATAAATTGAGTCGGTCGGGTAACCAGAAACAAACCTATTTTTTGTTTAGGCCTAATGTAAACGTACATAAAATACGTATATTTCTGTTTTAATAGCCTTTATATAAGAAATATCATTATGAGAATTAGTGTACAATATTGATGATATCTTGCGATTTAGTTTGATTTTGAAATTTGTCTCCTTATTGTGCAAAAAGTTTAAAACCGAAGCATATACATTTGCTTTTAAGTTTGTTTGACATATTAGTGAAAAAGACACCTCAATTTATGTGAATTACATTTTTTATTAAATTAAATTAAATATCTGATATATAGCTTAAGGTCACAAAAAGTATATACGTAAGAATGAAACAAAATCATATTTTTAAATGACGCAAATCAAAGTAAAAACCTTTGCATTTATAATGACTATGGTCGTTTCAAAATTTCTATGCTGATTGTTAGAACAGTTTTGCATTTCATTTAATACGGAAATGTATTCATTGAGGGAAACAATAAGGTAGTTATATCAATACTGATAATAATGCATTGCACTTGTATAAAACAGGTGATTCTGAATCGAGCAAGGAAGAAAAACAGCGAAATCCATTGAGTTTTGACAATGGATCTATACAAACATCTTTTTTGTTGATTTTCGGATAGGAAATTAATACATGTTTTGTTTCCCTTTATTTGAGTTTTAAAATAGAGACTGTTATTGTACTGTAACAAAACTCCGATGTTATTTAGAAATAAACTATTTCAAAGTCTAGACATATTTCTACCTGAATAATACATTGCATACAATTAATAATAATGAACTTATTTAATGTAATACTTGCTTTTATTGCTATGTTTTACCATGTTCCATGCATTTTTTATCTGATTGTCATTGATAACTTTTGTATTATTATCGTCTGCTTCTGTGTATTTGTCGGAGGTCCCTAATTAAGAGGTCATGTGACACTAGGTGTAGCCTTATCGCTATCGGCGTGGTGTCAATTTTTATTGGCCCTTAAGCTTCAATGTATAAAATGTTGACATTTTGGCGCGAAAATTAACACACACAACTCTGTCGTCGTCTGCACTTACACTGCATAATACCTATTTTGGCAGTATGATTAATTTATCAGCTGCTCTTCTAAAAGCCAGTTTAAAAGATTTCATAAGCCAGACATACTGTTCCTTCTGTTTGCTTTATATAAACACCGACATTTGGCAATACCTTAAACCATAATAACCATAACGTATTTTCAGAAAATCTAAAAATAGTAACAACCGTCAAGTGTTTGTCTACATCGTATCTTTCATTGTTTTTGACTGAAAATGCAAGGGATTTAGAAATTCTGCCAGTTGGACCCAAATCTACCTCGCTGACATTAGCAGAGGTGCACATGTCTGACTGTTAAAACACACCATAGAGTGCGAAAATGGTTTTTCCCTTTCTAAATAAAGACATTCTACTGACTGGTTTAAACATTGATCGAAAGGCTATACGAAATGCGCGCGAAATTCGGTTAACAGTCCACGTTGTCCCGAACTGCTCGGCCATCTTCGGCAAGCTTTACAATGAGTGTTTACCGGTGATAATCGACTTCTTGACATCATGTTTTACGCAAGTTTAATCGTAATAAAGGTGTTATGCTCAATTAACTGACGTGATATTCACTTTCTTCTAGTAGTCCGACGGACTATTGACTTAAAATGTCTTGTAGTCCGACCAAAAATCTGGTAGTCTCAGACTACCGTTGGTGTCGAACCCTGTATACAGTGCCGTAGCTTCACCGAGGCAGCTGCCTCTGTGTTTTTTAGGGCCTATAACAATTTCTATAGCTCTTAAAATAACTTTTTTCAACTTACTTCAATTGCCTCAATGTACACAATCCATCGATCAAAGATACTTCAGAATGCAGGATATCGCTTCTTGCCAAAAAAAAATCCTGGGGGGGGGCATGCCCTCAGATCCTTCTAGACAAATTTGCATAGGTGTTTTTTTAAGTCTGGCTTAACGGCACTGATATATTCATTTTATTCCCAGGTACACAGATTCATACCAATGTAAAATATATTCATTAACATCGTTCAATAAACAAACAAAAGCTACACATTCACAGTCATCGAAATTAGACTTTTGGATTAACAAGCCTGAATTCTTATACTATTGCTTGGCATCAAATTTTTAGCTCAACTATTCAAAGAATAGGTGGGCTATACTACTAGCCCCATCGTCAGCGTCGGCGTCTGGTTAAAGTTTTAGGGCAAGTTGGGATTTTCACATAAGTCCAATACCCTACATTCAATTGACTTAATGCTTCACACAGTTGTTCAGGGCCATCACATGATGAGGTTAGATAACTCCATATTATTCTTTACACAGATTATGGCCCCTGATTGACTATGGAACTTAGGTTAAAGTTTTAGGGCAAGTTGGAATATTTATTAATAACTTCTATATCCTTTGTTTAATTGACTTAATACTTAACACAGTTGTTCAGGACCATCACACAATGAGGTTACATAACTCCATATTATCCTAAATACAAGTTATGGCCCCTGATTGACTTAGGTTAAAGTTTTAGGGCAGGTGAAAGTTTTAGGGCAAGTTGGGATTTTCACTTAAAACTCCAATACCATTCATTCAATTGACTTGAGACTTCACACATATGTTCAGAGCCATCACATGATGAGGTTAGATAACTCCATATTATTCTTTACACAGATTATGGCCCCTGATTGACTATGGAACTTAGGTTAAAGTTTCAGGGTTTGAATTTAGGCTCGCATACTCACAAAATGCGAGCGACATTTGGAAATTGCGAGTGACTTTTATTCAAGCTCGCAAAATTCTGCGAGTGGCTTTTTCTAGACCACAAAATGTTAAAAGGAAAGTAGAATAAACATGAACCTAATTCCGCTATGTAGTCAAGTGTAAACAGCCTATAAGTGGCATGTTTACACTACCGGTATAAAGAAGACAGTACGGAGTCACGCTCTAGTAGGTTTTCAAAAATAGAACAAATACGGAAAAGGCTGAGTTTTATCTTGAATCTTTCTGGGATGCTCCGAGGCGTGCATAATACAAAGTAAATTTATACGAATGACGTAATCACCTAGCTCAATCATTGGCTAAATTTAGCGCTTTTGCGCACTATATGTAAACCCAATCATCCTGTCAAAATGAATAGACAAGTCCAGGGAAATTGCCTCCCAAACTCCTCATTTTGAGAAAAGGGCTTATCAGTCCATGAAATTGAACCAGTCAATAAATCACCACTTAGCATGTCATCCTGCTGGGCTATTTACTGTGTGTATTCCCAGATGTTTCTTGTACTGACCAATTTCAGTATGTTAGCATTGACTTTTCATGAATGAAGTGCATGTATAATCAAAGCACTGATGGTGCTGAACGAATTGAGCGATAATGCCTTTTATGTGATAATAAGAAAAAAAACATATGAATGATAGCATGGCACTCGCTCGCTCACTCTCAGGCCTGCCCGTCAATCCATCCAACTTGCCGACACACCCACCCATCCACTCATTCACTCACCACTCAAAACCGACTCACAACCAAACCCACCCCCAATACTTATTCTTAAAACGGGCATCATAGCAAAAGGTTATAATCAGATTCAACTAAACTTTTATACTAGTGTTTTATTCTATAATGCCTATCAACTACAATTTTAAGAGAATGTGAACACAATTGTATTATATATAAAATACTATTTCCATTCAGATCACAGCTTTAAAAAGAGAGTATAACAAATTATTTACAAATGTACATATTTAAACCAATTATCCATAACAGCACTATATGGAAATAAGAGTCTTTAGAATGTTCAGAAGTATATGATTTGCAAGCGCAAGGCTAGATAGTGTTTGAACTTACACACAAAAACATACATGTACAGAGGAAAATGACCCAGTATACCAAGAAGTTGTAGTATGAACACCAATATATGTCTGCAAAATTATTAGAGTTATATATTAATGAATATGATAAAGGATAAATGTTCTTCCATCTTACATACAATGCTACTTGGTATATTTATCTTGATTCACTAGAACAGTGCAGGCAGAAGGGAGAAACCCGCACTGAATGACTTATGGATTGTACACCTGAATGTCCTTTCCTGTAGTATCTTATTTATAGAATTATTATGCAATACAGTTACAATTAGCTCAACACCAGACCTTCAAGTAGCTTTTCAGTTTATGGGAGTTTTCCCATTCATATCTGTGTGTATACATGTGTTTTACTGTTAATATACGCAAAATATTACATACTTGTACATGAACTTATTTTGTAAATCAAACATTATTTCAGGTATGTTTCAGAGAATGATTTTCATTGAAATTTGGTACTTTCGAGTATGTTTTTTTTCAACTCCACATGAACTTAGTTAAATTTTTGTGGTCTATTACAAAAGTCTTGAGCCTAAAAACGTCATTGAAAAGGAGGTACATGCAGTCGGTCCCTCCGTCCCGTTTTTGTCGATTCTATATCTTTCTCATTCATGTCCTGATGTTTTGGCAGAAAAGACCGCCATAGCATGAGGATGTGTTGCGCTCAAGATCCGTGTCCCTAACTTTAAGATCAAGGTCACAGCAACCTTTTAAACTATGTATGTGTCCGTCAGTCTGTCTCGTTTTTGTCAAGTTTAATTTTGATGGTCAGATTTGAAAAACAAAATGTTTGGCAGAAGTGACCAGCATAGTATGAGGAAGTGTCGCCATTAAAACCCTACCTATCTTTTCCAAGGTCACAGCAACCGTCTGAACTTAGTATGCTTTGCTATAAAAGCCGTACTGATATGGTGTATTAGGCACTGGGAATGCTTAATGACGGCTGCACATGAGCTTGTTTGGGTTTAAATGGGCATTATGGTTGCCAAAATGTGGTCAATGTAGCACTGATTAGGCTTAACAAGAGCAAAGCTACACATGCGTTTGTTTGGCTCTGAATGTGCTTTATTGCAGGCATAATGAAAATAATAGAGCACTGGACTAGCTTACGTTTAGACCCTCTGAAGTTTGTTTATCTATGAATATTCTTGACTGTATCCACAAAAGGAATCGTCAGACCCTGGACGGATTCGTGTAGAAGCCTTATGTAGTTAAGAATACCAATTGTTGTGCTGCATTGTTGTTTGCTTGACACATGATAGACTTAAATGTAGCTGCATTTGTGATTATTTTGAACTGAGTTGGATGTAAAAGAGCCTTACTGTGGTATGTTTGACACTAGATAAACTTCATTGCAGCAAAATTTAGATTTACAGGGTACTTCAGTGACTTGATTTCTTTACACTAAATTGTCTCAAGTACTAGTATTACAAAACTGTTGTCAATTGTGCACTTCATATATAGAGCTTTATAGAGCCCCTTTATTATTTGTTTGGCACAAATTGTTTATTGGACACACAATGGACTTAAGAACAGTCTGTCTGTGGTGACTGTATGGCAGATATGGGTTGATTGTAGCCATAACGAGGATGAATGAGCCCTGGCTTGACTTTTTTAGAGCCCCTCTGGGGCTTGTTTGATCATGAGTCGGCTTGTCTGTGACCACAATAAGGATGCCGCGGGCCACTGGAGACCTTTTTTGTCTACAATACACAATTTGAAATTGTATCATAATGGGGTTTGAGGAATTTAGTGGACTTATAGAAACACGTTTTTGCTTTCTAAATACTGCTTCGACCTGGGGAATGATGTTTATTGGGTTGTTTGGTACAAGAATATTAACACATTAGGTTGGAAAAACACAAAATGGACCTAAAAGGTCATACTTCTGGCTGGATGGGCTTACATGAGACTCATAAAAACATTTCATATGTAGGTTGTTAAGCACTCGATGCGCTTAAGTAGGGACACTGTATGGTTGACTTGACTTTTAATATGGGAAAAGAGATGAAATATATTTATTAGCTGTTTTGTGATTGTATTTATGTTATGACTTCAAACAAACCGAATATTTCATCAAAACAGCGCTGTCGATATTGGTATCATATTTGCATTTTCACATTCAAATGATTTTGACCTTCATTTTGAAATGCGTAGTATTGTATGTCCGTATGAAGTACATTATGAAACAGTTATGTCATCTAATCATTACGATCTATTGCGTTTTTATGCCAAGTATGCAAATTTGCACCTGTGGTAATTTTTGGACGCGTTTATATGGTAATAGATAACATTGACTTTTTTAATAAAATGCAATTAGTTTGTGTTGAAAAGACATAATGATGAAGCTAATTTTATTCACGTAAGATATCAATATCAATATTTATTACGTAACTCTTATTCACTAAGCGATATTATGTTGCAGTAAATTAAGTGAAATTTTAGTAATCCATGTTTATAGCATATGAGTCTCAAATAAAGTACAAATAGATAAATGATTTAAAAAAAATAAAAAAATATTGAAAACATTTAAACTGCACATATTCACGATTTGTTTTCATTCTTAAAATAATAAGAATCAAGAATGTGTTAGTATCAGCTGAAATAACAGTGTGAGAGCTTTTCATGATAATTTAATGTATTTGAAATTTTAGTAATCCATGTTTATAGCATATGAGTCTCAAATAAAGTACAAATAGATAAATGAACTTATAAAAAAAGAATAAATTTTGAAAAAAACCCAACTCTGGCCTTGAAATGATCATTCCATGTGCCTTGAAGTGTTCAATGTTGTATGTAAATTTAATTGTCTTATTATTTTAAAGAAATGCAATAAAATTATTTCTTCCACTTAAATATTTAAAGTATACTAAATCTGTTCTGAAATGTTCTGAATGACAAAAACAAGTGAAAATACTATGTACAGCTCGCTTCTCAGAAACATGTGTTAGAAATGTAATACCAGCTGGGCTGTCAGTATTTATAACTCTGGGGCTTGCTTTAGATCATTATCACAGTGGTGTTTATAAACACTGACCCTGGGTAACCTTTATCAAAATGATAAGTTTGGAGGGCAAAAACTCTGGACTGAGACTTCGTTGATCGATATATTTCATGGTCCAAAGTATCCACGCTACATTTACTGTTGCTTTTTTATTTTAAATTTATTATTTAATTGTTTTTAATACTTAAAGACTTAATGAAATCTGTAGCGTGCTTGTTGAATGGGTATTAAATTACCCGATGGCGAGGGTAAATATACATTTAGTGAACAATGTCAAATTATTGGACAGCTTTGTTATCAAAAAGCTGCCAGCATCAGACGAGTCTTTCCATACCCCCCAAATAGAATAAGCCATCAACAAGTTCTAGTAGTCGAGTCACTCAAGATTGATACTTTTTAATATTCATAATATGTCTTGGGTGTTAATTCCTACTATAATTATACAATATTATAAAGGAATAAAGCAAATGATAAAATTGCAAGTTGATTTGTCATTTTGCGAGTTGCCTCAAAATGCACTCGCAAAATTTTCCGAGTGCTCCTCAAAGTTAAATTCGAACCCTGAGTTTTAGGGCAGGTTGGGATATTGTTTGATAACTTGATAGGTTTGATACCCTTCATTCAATTGACTTAATACTTCACACAATCTTTCAGGACCATCTCCCAATTAGGTTACATAACTCCATATCCTAATACAAGTTATGGCCCCTGATTGACTTAGGTTAAAGTTTTATGCAAGTAAAAGTTAAGGGCAAGTCGGGATTTTAATAAAAAAACTTCTATACCGATCATTAAATGCACTTAATAAAATCCAAAATTATTTACGACCATCTTACCACAAGAAACATAACTCCGTTTTAAGCCTAAATACAAATTATGGCCCTTGAATTTAAATTATTTTTTTTCCTTTGAAAGGCATATTTGGAAATCATATTTGGATGACTTGCGTCATTGTTTGGGCGGGCCGGTGGGAGGGCAGCATCAAAGTCACCTTATGTATCGAATAATTTTAGTTAGGTTTGACATAAAGAGACCAAACTTGGTATTATTACATCATTATTGTATTCTAAGTCAAAGCAGCGTAGTCGAGCGCGCTGTCTTACGACAGCTCTTGTTGAACAAGCCCTACTATATAAAATTCAGAATTTGAGCAAGCCCGAAAGACATTTTACCAGTGCAGGGCTTGTTGGCTTGTGTAGATTTCGACCACTGCATTCAAGATTTAGTAGCAAAGTCTACGGTATTACTGATTACATTAGTTATGTTTCTATACATGGAAAACTTCTGTCAATTTAATCGCCATTTTGGATTGCAGTAACATAAGATATATTTCCAGTAGGTGCCAAAAAAAGACTGTGTCTCAATACCATTATCACTAAATACAGCCGCCAAAAATGGAAACCAATTCGAAAGACCAGTCTAAAAAACTATATAGTAACGAGTACCTGCCACATTATAGTAACAAGTACCTGCCTGTGTGCATTATAAATGTTAATCTACCTCATCAATTTCTGTGTGTTTATCAGAAAACGAAAGGAGGCATTTCTAAAATTAGTTTTATATCTAGTGTGCAGGAATTAATCACCAATTATGTTCATATCTATTTCAAGGATTGCATATTTTCTGCAAATTTTGTGTCTTTAAATTCAACCCGCATTTTCCAATTTTGGCTCGCATTTTGTGAGTGTGCGAGTGCTAAATTCGAGCCCTGAGCTGTTGATATGGACCAGGTAACACTCAGCATAGGCCCTTGACTCAGTAGTGACTGTTTGAACAATACTCCAGCATGTAAGTTTTTGTGGTCAGGCATGGCTGGTTGACATAACAAACTTATTGATCAGGCACATAGAATGAGCATATCTTTAACAGTTACGGATGCATGTTTTTATATTTCCTGTATTCCATAGTATATAAAATTGCAAATATTCCTAAAAGAATGATAATGAACATGTTAACATTTTTATGGTATTGCAGCTTTCCACTAACTACAGCCATGTGCAAGGAAGTTTCAGGATGTACAGAAGTTTAAACAGGTTCTTTCAATAACAGTTGACTAACTTTTAGAAGTGGTTTGATCATGTTTGATGTCTGCTCATGTTCATTTACCATTCACCAAAAAGTGATTGAAATTAGCATTATAAGCTTGTCCATTACATGCCTATTATAATAATGGCAAATAGTAAACAGTGAAAAAGGTGGGTAATCCAAACCAGTTACCTGGTAGTTTGACTGCAGTTTTGGACAGTAGAGCTTTCCGAATTGAGCAATTTGGTCCTTAGGTTAAAAGGGTTATATTACGGTATTTTAGTAGGAAATTTGCAGTTGTTTGAAATATTGAAAAGATCTTAGAAGTAAAAATAAACGAACAAAAGTGGATTATTTATTTATTTTTTGTGCATTACAGAGTACATAAGAACACTTTCTTTATGATTCGTAGACCAAGAGATCAACCTAGGGACCAAATTGCTCGTTTCGGATAATACGGAGCTCCTTTGCCATTTTCCATTGAAAACAAACTTGGATGTATATGGACAGTTTTCAATGTCAGAAATCTTAACATTTAACTATGCTGCAAGTAGATCGCGTAGTAATTTCATTTTAGCAGTTAAACTTAATGACTTTACTCTAGGGAATCTGAAGTATTTATGCAATAATTCACTAAAATATTACTGGCTATCATTTTAAACTTAGATATACAAATAAAACTTGTTAAAACACTACAATTAATTTATACTATTATTTAAAATTTTACGAACTTTTTCTACCTGCATACTTTCAAGGTTGTTTTCGATGAAAAATGGCCGAGGAGTCCCGAATGGTTTCCAAATACCAGATAACTCTGATCCAGATTACAAACCTGCAAGTTCTATACTGATAAAAGAGCTCCTGTGATTGTTTAATATTTTGATTTTGAACAAAGCATGTCACAGAGTTTGTTAATTTTTCAAAGCCAGGGAATTAATTATTGACAGGATATGGATTTAAGCTTGTTAATTTAATTTCGATCACTGAAACTCCCTTTAAATAACTCATTGCCACTTTCATTTTAAAATCATATGTTATCATTTGCCTGTAGTCTATTAAATAGAGAAACATTCATATTGTTTAAATCGCAAGGGGATATTACATCATTGTGTCATATTAGCCATATTTCTTGTAACTTACCCTGGCAATTATTTAAAAAACTTTTGACTTTAGCCAATGTTTTTTTTTGATACATCAAAAATCATGTCAAATTATGTCATATTCTTACATACCATATTTCCATGGGTGAAAGTTTTCAGTATTGATACTGAATTCAGTATTTTGGAAAATATTTATCCTATATAATGTATTGTAAAAATGGCATTTCCCTATGTAAACACCCTATTTTCAGTATTTTGAAAAATTCAAACTTTCACCCATTTATTTCAGGAAAAGCTTCCCAGAGGCTTGTGCTTAAATTTGCCTTCAACATGGGAGATTTAAATATCATCAATAATTGCTTTTGCAGTGGCATTTGTTTTTTGCGTGTTCTTATAAGCATTTTATATAAACCAGCATTTTCTTTAAACTGAAAGTCACCATGTTCTACAATTGTTCACTTACATTTGAAAACAATATATCACATATTGGGTCACAGTGGTCCAGCCAGGATTTGAAAAGGGCAGGGTGCTAGGTTAAAAAGGGCACTTTCAATGAGCCTTGATCGGGCACTTGCAAGGGCCAATGTTGAATTCTTATTGTGTATTTGTTGTAATTACTTTCTATCTTAATAGTTAGTTATGAATACCTTACTCCTTAGCTGTTTTCTTTAATTTAGTGTCAAAACTATGTATATTTATTATTTTCATACTCATTTCTGAAAATTGACTCTGTCAAACAAAAGGGCATAGCAGGGTGAAGTAAAAAGGCAGCATGGTGCTGGAAAAGGGCAGCAGGGTGCCCCACCCTGCTATTTAGGCCTAGCTGGAGCACTGGGTCACCTTCTCACCCAGTAACGCAAATTTCATGTTTCATTTACTCATCAAAATATTCATCAGAATCGGGAAATAGTATGATATAAATTTGGTGATCCAATATGGAAAAATATGGGGTCACTGGGTGACCAGTCCTGGACCAATCGTGTTGTGTCATTTATGTTGTAGGCGTGATACATATATTTTTGTTTTGTTACATTTCTAATAATTTTCTATGCTTTTGAATGATATAGTAAAGCACTACATATATATATGTGTTACCCGGCCAACCATGACAGGGCTGTCTTTCTAAACAATTTAGGGCTAAAATTCAGCCCCATTCCCCACCTCAAAAGAATAGAAAAATGTTTGAGTATTTGCATCCGGGGTCCTCCTTGTGACTATTTCGCTATAATAGTGTTATATTTGCTGAAATCTTATCCCTAAATTAGTAATATTAAGACATAATTATTCATTTTATTTTGTTTGCAGTATGTTATAGGTCCTTATTCTTGTGGCTGAAATTCGCTATATAACAGTGAAAAATAGATTTTCAAAAAGAAATTATTTTTATTTAATAATTTTGAAAAAACAGCAACTCACTTTTGCACTTGGGAAATATAGTCCAATTTAGCAAAATTTCAGCTTAGATAATTGCCAAATAATTGCCTTATAAAAAAAACCCTCAACAGAACTAAATTTTTAGTCTATGATATTTATCAAAAGTATTAAGATATTTCTAAGAAGAAAAAACTTACTTGCTCCATGTATTTACCTTTACTATTTTCAGCAAAAAAACCCAAAGCCAAATACATTGGCTTGTTGCTCTGGGCTGGTATTCAAAATTGGTCTTAATTAGATGTTTAAACGGTGTAGCTAATCAAATTACTGGTTATTTATAACTGACCAATAGATTGAATGAAGGCAATCATGTATGACCATAAGCTTAGCTGAATATTAAATACCACCCCTGGGTACTAAAATGTTGACCTTTCATTTTGCTCTTTTTTGTCATTGCTGTTTTCTACTCCTACAGATTACGTGGTACCAGCAACGTCTCCTGAGAATATGGTCAGGATTCTCTTGACCGTTGTTGCTGGAGTTACAACAATTCTAGCAGCAACAAAACTGTTTAGGTATGGCTTTCTGTTTTTTTATCGGTAACCAAAAATTGCACCTAAGCCTTAAAAAAACGGATTTTTGGCTGTCATCTGGATTTTAAACTCTAGCTTATTTTTTACCTTAAGAAGGCAATTTGCCAACTAGTAAAAAAAACCTCAGAATTGGTGATAAGTATAACCATAGAACTGTTCTCCAAACTCGTGTATAAAGTACCGGGTATATAACAAACCATAGAATATATCTTCTTTTAGATGTTTATTTCTTTGGATAAGTTCACACAGGAAATTCTAAACTAATCCGTGTTTTTATAATCAATGTAATATATTGTGTTAGCAGTGTAATTAATATACTGTTCAACAATATATTCTATACAAGTTTATTGTTTTAGCATTGTAATCGATAAACTGTTCAACATGTTAATATGAACATAATTGTTTTACATTAAAATCAATATTCTGTTCTGATATTGTAATCAATATTCTATTTCAGTATATTGTAATCAATACATTGATTAGCATTGCAATCAATATTCTGTTTTAACATTGTAATCAATATAATTGTTTAACTTTGTAATTAATAAACTGTTAAACCTTTAATTAATATTCTGTCTTAACACTGTTATCAGTATACTGTAAAACATTATAATCACTATTCTGTTTTACCATTGTAATCATTATGAATAAACATTGTAATCAATATACTGTTTAACATCATAATCAATATTCTGTTTTCAACATTGTAATCAATATGACTGTTTAACTTTGTAATTAAGATACTGTTTAACATTGTAATTAATGTACTGTTTAATATTGTGATAAATATTCTGGTTTAATATTGTAATCAATATACTGTTAAAGTGTTTTAACATTGTAATCAATATACTGATCAACATTGTAATCAATATACTGATCAACTTTGTAATCAATATACTGTTCTAACATGGAAAATCCTTATCTGGAGTGCCCAAAAATACAAGTGATTTTATGACCTTCAGATGGTACAGGATAAAAGCCAGGATATTAAATAAGCAGAAGCAGTGCAAAGATGCAATCAAACAGTTGCAGGATGACATGGATCATAATGGGGTAGGATTTACATTGTAAATTACATTTGGTTAAAATAATCATTGGGAGTCCTGCACTGGTGGAGTATTTTGCGGACTGCTATAAGTCTGAATTATAGGTGGCAATTTCATTTAGTTATAATTGAACAAACATACGGCATTTGGTCGTGGGTTCGAACCCCGACAGCTGCACATAGCAATTTGTGCAGTCTGTTACATTTGGCGTCCATGTTGCACGAAAAGCCTAAAGGTCATTGCAAATTGACCTTTGTCTCCGAAATAGGAGAACAAATTTCAAAATGGAGGGGGAATGTGTAACCAGGTATTCAATAAGTATATGCACTTATACTGTCTACTAGCTACAGAGCCAGCTTTTATAGCGACGTGGTAGAGCGTCCTCTTGCAGAACCCGAAGTTGTGGGTTTGAACCCCAACAGGTGCACATAGCAATTTGTGCAGTCTGTTAAAATGTTCTGATTTTACTCATAATGCTTTATCTTTGCCACCTTCATTAAATCAATCATTAAGCTTTAAAACATTCTTAAGGTGATCAAAAATAAATTGATATAATATGTTTTAACAAGTTAATTTTTATTTCCAAGTTGTAAAAATTCCAGATACCCAAGAAAGAAGTGGAGAGAATATTGGGCCTCAAGTTTTCCCAATTGAAAGAAAAGCTTCGGAAAGGAGAACTGAAAGCTGTCACAGTTTTGAAGGCTTACCAAACTAGGGTAGGTTTATCGGTTATGGCTGTTGTTAGCACACTCACTTCATGCCAAGGAGTCACAGGTTTTATTTTTAGCCTGAGCTTATGTGAGTTTCACTTTGTTCACGATGCCAGTCAAGTGGGTCATCTCAGTTAATTGGTTTCCCCTACAAAATTTTATCAATACAAAGACTCTTTCTAGAGGTCTCATTTGTATACCCACGGCGAAGGAAGTTTGAAGGGGGTATAAAGGAGTCACCCTGTGGTCGCTTGGTTGGTGGGTCTGTTGCAATTTCCATTTGTCTGGAGCATAACTTGAAAACTACTGGATGGAATTTATCAAACTGTATACAATTATGAAAAATTATGAGAACAAGTGTTGTATACAGGAAACATAACTCTATTATAGCTAATTACAGAGTAATCGCCCTTTGATACATTTGATTGTCCAGAGCATAAGTTGAAAACTGCAAGATTGAATCTAATAAAACCTCATACAATGATAAAGCAGAATGTGAAGAAGTGCAGTGTACAAGAACCACAACTCTATTGATGCAATATACAGAGTTATGGCCCTTTTTTGTTGTCAAACTTTTGTCCAGAAAATAACTTGAAAACTTCTGGATTGAAACTTACATACATGTTGTACTTTAGTAAAGCACTAAGAGGGAAAGTAAGTGAACAATAACCATAACTATATTTTAGCCAATTAAAATAGCCAAGATACTTGAACATTTTATACTTAAATACCAGCAGGATATTTCAAGAAATTGGGGCCTGTTTTGCTGACAGTACTAAGGTGGTAACTTCACCATTCATTAATAAAGATAATTTTGTTGCAATTGTTGTCTGCTGTTGTTGTATAATGGTATGTGTCTCTCCTTTAGTGTCAGACATGTATTAGGACTAAACACTGTGCTTCTTAAAGGTTCGTCGTTAGATTTTAGTCTACTTTGTCCCTGTTTGTGTCATTAATGAGTTATCAGAATCTGTCATAGTTTAGGGCAAACAACATTGTGTAATTGTAAACATTAGGTTTAAGATCATTCATTATCTCGTATACATATCTCTTATATCTGTGATTATTTTACAGGCATTGGAGACAAACAAGACTCTGAACTTCATGGTTGAACCAGTCAAAGAAGCAATGGTTAAACAACATTTGCGCTTGCTTTCACTTTTTTTTTTAAATAAATAATATAAAAGTTATATCGCTATAAATTTTACCTCATTAACCATTAACCATTATCTTGATATTGCCATTTATTGAGATCCAAAGAAGTTCTGTTTAATTTACAATATGTTTTGTTATAATGTAAATTTCCCCCAAAAGGTTTTCTTGAATAACTTTGTTGCATTATTTCCCATGATTTTCTGGTTTCAATCACTCCCTTTTAAAACTCATTTGCAACCTTGACCTTGTTTTTAAACTTTAGGAATATGCAAAGCAACTAGATAAAGAGTTAGAAAATGGAAAAGACCCCAGACCTCTACATGGTATTCCTGTGAGCATCAAGGAGAACTACTATCTAAAGGTATGCATTTATGCCAAATTCAATGAAGAATAACCTTTTTATTTATGGCAATTTCAGTGAAGAATAACATTTTATTTATGGCAATTTCAGTGAAGAATAACATTTTTATTTATGGCAATTTCAGTGAAGAATAACATTTTTATTTATGGCAAATTCAGTGAAGAATAACATTTTTATTTATGGCAATTTCAGTGAAGAATAACATTTTTATTTATGGCAATTTCAGTGAAGAATAACATTTTTATTCATGGCAATTTCAGTGAAGAATAACATTTTTATTCATGGCAATTTCAGTGAAGAATAACATTTTTATTTATGGCATTTTCAATGATGAATGACATCTTTATTTATGGCAATTTCAGTGAAGAATAACATTTTTATTTATGACAATTTCAGTGATGAATAACATTTTTATTTATGGCAATTTCAGTGATGAATGACATTATCATTTATATGCAACTATATTTATGTCTCATTTTTGAAAAGTTTGGGCATTGTCCTAATTGTAAACATGATTGAGTTTAGTGCTATGGTTTGATGTTTTCCTTTACAAACAAGAACAATTTCTGCATTTGAAAAAGTAAAATGGAGATGTAGCATTTGATAGGGGGGAGCCCATGGAAATATGTAACTTCTACTTCGAAAATAGGATTATTTCTCTATATATATTTGAATATGGGATTTTTCCGTGGGAGCAATATTAAAAAATTCAATCTGTAAAACACATGTGACAATTTAAATAATTTGAATTGTCCCGCTTTTTAATATGGTGCAGTTGGTTGATATAATCCTTCCCAAGTGATAATTTTTTTCTGCATGTAAAATCAGAACGCATAGGAATTTTATACCGTTTTGAAACTTTATTTCAAAATGGGAATTTTTCCCATGGAAATAGCAAAGTTAAAGATAGGATCACGGTCTGTCATATTGGGAATTCCATTCATTGGAGCCAGATATATTTCAGGGCTATGACAGTACAGGTGGAATGAGTATATTTGTGGATAAACCTGCACTTAAAGATGGGCCGATGGTTTCGGTCCTGAAGGAGCTTGGTTGTGTGCCATTTGTTCGCACAAATATACCACAGTCCATGATGACGTAAGTGTCTGTTGTTATTGACCATTATGTCTAGCTCCTTGTTGAATTATTTTTTTTATTATAAGAAGGGCAAATTAAATGAGACCAATAGAGAGATATTTTTCTCCCACCTCAGATAAGTAGATCCATTAATTTAACCATGCTAGAAATTCTTATCTTGCCCACAGGCAAAGATAAAATGCCCGTATGGAAAATCTTTTAATGGTCACCAAATTGTAATTACCTCCCTTGTTGAAGACTGTCGTCTGTAGCGCATCATGGAAACCTTGTCTGGTGGCAATATTTAGAACGCGAGTTAATTATTTCTTGCTTCAAATGTCACCAAAAAACAGTTTTCACGCACCTTTCAAGAAATAATGCTTCACTCTTCTTAGAACTATTTAAAGACCGATCAGACCATTTACATACTCTGAATCACTGCGCGAATATCCATGACAACCAGGAATTATCGCATATCCGTACGCAATTATTCTCACTAATCACAAAAGAGTTCCAGCAAAAAAATACATTTTTACTTACTTTTGTTTAACTGAGGTGGGAGAAAAAGCATCTACCATAGCTGCTCGTGTAAGATAGGTTCATCCCGACCCTACGCTCGGGTCGGAATGAACCTATCTTACACTCTCAGCCATGGAAGATACTTATAATCTTGATTTCCATTTTTATTGACTTTAATTTCTTAGAAAAAGTCATGACAATGTAATTTCATGTAGCAGTATAAACTTTATATTAGTATTAGGACATAAAAACTTTCATTAAAGGGCCTGTGGGAATATTGTGCAACAATGGCAAATGCATGGATATTTTTCCTTGTTTCCAATGGGGAAATGTTGTCTGTATGTATAAGTGATGATTCAACATGTAGTGTTTGAATGGTTATTTTCAATGCAAGATTGTTGTCTTTTAGTACTGGTTCTCTTTCATTTGTTTGCTTGTTTGTTTTTAGAAAAAATTAGACTTCGAGGTATTGTCATAGTCTTGGTGTCGTTGCTGATGGCGTTGGTGTTGTTGTTGGTTGCAATGGATTCGTCATAATGTGCAAAATATTAAATCTTGAAGTTCAAAGCAAGGCCCATAACTCTGGCTTTAATAATTGTTGAGTTACCCCCCTTTATCAACTAAAAAAGAGCAGATGAGTTTGGCGTCTGCTCTGCGGCTGTTTTTCTTGACTTGTATTTAACACGGCATGGTATGTCAAATAGGTTGAAAAGTGTTGTATGTTCGACCAAGGGAAAATAAGAGAAAATGATGTCGAGTTTGAAAATGTGAACGTTTGGCCAAGGGAAAATGATGTGAAATTTGAAAAGTGTTTTACGTTAAGCCAAGGGAAAATGATGTCATGGTACCCATTAATGTTAATATCCTAT
The DNA here is from genome assembly GCF_026914265.1 of Mya arenaria. Lineage (NCBI taxonomy): Eukaryota > Metazoa > Mollusca > Bivalvia > Myida > Myidae > Mya > Mya arenaria. The sequence continues at coordinate 9,934,342 of NC_069122.1, forward strand.
ATATCATTCTTAGATTTGAGTGCTCCAACCCCTTATATGGGACAACAGTGAACCCACACAACCACGGAAGGGGACCGGGAGGGTCATCGGGAGGAGAAGGAGCAATTCTTGGTAGGAACTTAAATCAACTTAAATGTATTGAAACAGATTTATATAGTAGGTAAGCAAGTTATATTTTCAACTTCAACTAACTTTTTCACACTTGCTTCATGGTAAGTTTACATACAACGTAATGTTTGCCTTTCAGCTCGAATCTAATTTTAGTAGAATAAAAATCTGACTACTGCTTGCAAATTAATAACTAAGTTTGTGTGCTCATAAACTTCAGAAATAAAATAAGAAAGAAGTATTATGACAAAACATATAGCTGGCACTACCCCATTAGGCGAAATAAAATAAATTGCTAGAATTTCATCCCCGCCCACCCCCTTTTTTTTCTGCCGCCACTTAAAAATTTACTCGGGTCTTTATTTGAGTATTGATCCAGTACTGCCCGGGAATAGTGTTGATTAATACCAGCTAGGGGTATGAGTTACTCCCCATCCCCATTTACAAAAAAAAATTGGATGAATATCTAGCAGTTATTTTATATTGGCCCTCAAGTGTGAAAATCCCTCCTTACTGTTAAATTTTCCCCCATGGCTGAAAACTCCTAGTAGTAGTGTTAAATTAGTGCACCAACATTGTATTTGAAATCTTGTTTTTCTCTCTTTGTATCTGTAGATATCTATAAATCATGGCAAGTACTTATTCAATCATTTCATTTTGCATCATGCATATTAATATCATACGTATTAACAACGGGGTTTGTTTCATCTACATCATTGATACTTTCATATTCAAATCTTTAATTTAAAGTTCTATGATGACATTGTTTGAAATAAATATTAGCCCACAGAGCTGGCTTGAACGGGGTTATGTTTAAGCTTTCTACTTTTAATTTAATAATTTCTTGCCACTATAGGCTTGTTCAAAATAAAGCCAGGTTTGTTAAAGAAAAGCTTTATAAGAGATTTTAAAATTCTGGCTTATTCATCTGAATTCTAAAACATAAATACTAAAGTGGCTAGTGTAAAACTTAATACATGTACACATGTGATTTAAATTGAAAGTTGCATCCAGGAAGTGTAATGAAGCAGATCCCATATATCATTATCATTGATATATTTTAGGAGCCGAGTCATCAATTCTGGGTTTTGGTAGTGACATAGGTGGCAGTCTTAGGATTCCGTCACATTTTTGTGGCGTCTTTTGTCTTAAGCCAACAGCTGGGAGACTGGGGTAGGAAGAATGTATTATTTTATATACAATGCACAATAAGATATTATAAACATTTTATTTAAGCTGCACTCTCACAGATATACCATTTTTACGCAATTTTCATTTTTTGTCTTGGAAAGAGCAAATTTTGGCATAAATGTCTGCAAACCAATGATAAAAGATTGCTGACAAAGGATCAGATCGCAGATTTGCATATTTCCATTCGAAAATTAATCTTTTACGGCTTAAACCACTGCTAACTTTTTTAACTTAAATATAAAAATCTGCGATCATATAAAAATCTGCAATCTAATTTTTTGTCAGCAGTCTTATATAACTGGTTTCCATGGATTTTCTAAAAAAATTGGCTCTTTCCATGACAAAAAAACAACAAATTAACTGTCAAAACGTACAATCTGTGAGAGTGCAGCATTAAAAAGGGACACAATATAGGATTTGATTTGTGTACAGAATAAAAAAATTAGCCTTAAAAATATTCCTTTTCAATTAAAAACTGCATGGCCACAAATTCAAGTTAAAAGAGCACCAAATTATCACTAATATTTTTTATCTGTACACAAATCATGTTTTTTCATCATCCTATACCGTGCCCCTTTAACATCTACTGTGACCCTTTAACCCATAGTGTGCCCCACTAACCGGATTTGTACCCCTTTAATCCATAGTGTTTCCCATTAACTTGAATTGTACCCCTTTAACCCATTAACACAAATTGTGCACATTTAATCCATAGTGTGCCCCATTGACACATAGTGTGCCCTGCCCCATTAACACATAGTGTGCCCCATTAACACATAGTGTACCCCATTAACCAAAATGGTGCCCCTTTAACCTAAAGTTTGCCCCTTTAGCCTAAAATGTGCCCCTTTTATTTATGTTGTGCCCCTTTAACCTATAATGTGCCCCTTTAGTCTATAATGTGCCCCTTTTATTTATGTTGTGCCCCTTTAACCTATAATGTGCCCCTTTAGTCTATAATGTGCCCCTTTTATTTATGTTGTGCCCCTTTAACATATAGTGTGCCCCTTTAACCTATAATGTGCCCCTTTAGTCTATAATGTGCCCCTTTTATTTATGTTGTGCCCCTTTAACATATAGTGTGCCCCTTTAACATATAGTGTGCCCCTTGAATCGGTAGTGTGCCCCGTTGACCTTAAGCATGCCCATGCCCATTTATTCTTGGGTTAAATGTTTTACCAAATTTTACTGTAGATAACTAGAGCTGATAATAGATAAGAGAAATATATATTGAGAAAATTATTTGGTAAAAACTTTTAATACGTTAAGTAGACAGGGAAAGATCAAAATCTAAACAAGTAGACAGTGATAAATCAAAATCTAAACAAGTAGACAGGGAAAAATGGAAATCTAAACAATGTATTCCAAGTCCAGTTCCACAGTCTAAAGTACAGGCTATAATTCTATATTTGTAAACTGTGGACAATAACTGCATGTTCGTATTATATCGTATATAGTTGTATTTTCAATACCAACTTCCATTGTGTACATAATTATATAACACTCATTTATCTGGCCAAGCTCTGATAAATATTGCCAGAACATGTACGAATGTATTGACTCATTCGCTTGAGAATCTTAGTCACTCTTTCATATAGCGCAACTCCATATTTGTAACAATGAGGAATTAATGGGCCGATTGTTCAGAACTTAAACAACATTGTTAACATCATCGTTATTAAATGTAAATCATTTGGGCAATAATAAGTAGTTTAAGTTATAAAACTAGTGGTTTTGTCATTTTCTTACCTTGATCGTAATTAACTCACCTGTACAGGTAAAACCGATTTACAATTATCTGTTTCGAGATCGGCATCATAAACCTTGGACCTTTTAACAAGGATGATCAATATAGGTTTAGATACTCTAGGTCTACAAATGAAAAAGATACAGCTATTAAAGTGACCACAGTGTATTTCAATTAATTACCCATAATTAATTCAGCAGCTATATATAAATTACTATACTAGATATATAGCGGATTAAGGGTTAAAAATCCCTACTGCTCTGGAAATTTAATGGAAACACTTAAGATCTGCAGTATATCTATCAAGATTTGAGACAACGGTAACAGATGCACTTTTTTTAAACACATGACCACATTCTGAAATATCTCACATTTAAAAATGTTCAAGTCAAGTCAGGTACCCTTGATTGGGTATCTGAGGCCACTTTATGCGGCAAAATGAACAATGCGTCGACAAAAAATAGTATACTTGTTGTACACCTTAATCATATTTAAAGGTTATCAATGATCTCATTAATCATGTTGTTAACTCCAACAAATTTCTGAACAATTGGCCAAGTATCACACCAAAAAGTCGGTTTCTAACAATTGCACATTGATATTTTAGATACAGAACTACTGAAGAGTTGGTTCATGGGCAGACATTAGGTGAGAGCAAGTTATGAGAGAGGTTTAGTATTAATGTTAAGGCTGCACTCTCACAGATTGATTGTTTTGACTACTTTTTTTTATTTTTTGTCTCAGAAATATTCAATTTTTGTGTAAATGCATGGAAACCAGTAATATTAAACTGCTGACAAAAGAGCAGATAGGAGTTTTCACATTTACCTTTGAAAAATGACGTTTTATGGCAAAGCGTTACTAACGCTTCAAGAAAAAAATATTTTTTTTGGCAGTTTACCTGTTAACAATTCAGATCTGTTATGTCTGAATTGAAAGCATTGAGCCAAAATGTGCTAATTCTGAGATAGTTTTTAAAAAATGTCAATTCTGTCAGTCTGTGAAAGTGCATTTTTAAAGAGCTAAATTTAAGTTTGAGAGAAACTTATTAATTGACAAGCTTAATCAACTACATTTTCTTATCTATAATTACTAAGTACAGTTACATCATTTGGCTTATTGAAATAATACATTTAAACCTATTACAATGAAGATTTCTGAAGAAATTTGGGCCTGAGTTCTCTGTTAAATATTGTGCACAAATTTTTACAGTCACCCCCACCATTGGTCCTATGGGTCGGGATGTAGAGACTGAGTTCTCTTGTTTAATAATGTGCCCATATTTTACAGTCACCCCCACCATTGGTCCTATGGGTCGGGATGTAGATACAATCGTCACCGCCATGAAGGATATTCTGTGTCCACGGCTTTTTACTGAAGAACCACAGATACCTCCAATGGCCTTCAATACTCAGGTTCACTGTCTTTGTACTGGAATGTAGGATTAGTTGTCAGGTAAGGGCAGGGGCTAGTGCACCGGCGTCTCGCCTAGGCGACCTGGGTGCGATTCTCGGCTTGGGCACTGTCATGTGAGTTTGGTTTATGGTCACAAAGTCTGACAAGTGGGTTTCCTCTGTGTACTCGGATTTACCCCACAACACAAGACCACACTCTCGTGTAAAATCATGCCAATGAGTGTGATTAATATATTAAGTTACAAAAACATGTTGCACTAAAGTATCTTCTAAACTAAATAATATAGGATTCATACGATAGTGCTGTTATTCATTTAAAGCTTATCCGTTTTGCAAAAAAAGTATTGTCACGTCAAGGTGTTGTTGTAAGTGCCATTGTGCAAAAACTTTCATATATATATATATATATATATATTTATATATAAATCAGCTGTACGAGTCCAAAAGACAACTGCGTATTGGCTACTACGTCAGCGATGGCTACGTTCCACCAATACCTGGTGTGGAACGCGGTTTACTGGAGGCCAAGGTTGCATTGGAGAGGTTCGGCCACACTGTAAGTATTATACTGATGGCTCAGTCGAAGGCAAGGGTAGCTACCATTTCTATAGGGAGGTACGCCCACGTTGTGCTGAGCCCTTCGATCATTAAGAGTTAGGATATACTTTCCAGTGGTTTTAATAAATTTATCAGTGAAATTAAATGATACTTCAAACAGTGAAATATCAATTTGTTATATTTCACTATTTTCAAAACTTTAAATAAGCCTGTTCTTTTATCCAAATCAAACATCAGACCACACAGGGCTAGGCTCAAAATCAAAAACGTTATATTTCATTTGCATTTTTGGCACGCTTTTTTAATGAATTTAATTTATATGTCGTTTTATACCAATTTTTAGGCAAAATTACCGGGTAAGGCATATAATTAAACTTGTGCAATATACTTTTAGTCTGGTGCACATGCAGTCAAATTTATAACGATCTCACACTGAAACAAACAGTTATCCCCTACTTCATATATTTACATTCCTCTTTTTATTTTTTGTAGAGAGGATTCTACTTTCACTTCATGTGAAGGGCATTATGGGTAATAACATATCAGTTGGTCATAAAATGAAATTATAGTTGGTTATGAAATAGAGAATACAAAGAGTAAAGTATTATCAACACTGTTTAATGACAAGCAGGCTACTGCATTTACAAGTTGTATTTGCTGTCTGAAAGACGACAGAAGCTTATTCTGTTAGTTCCTTATAGAATGCTGACCCCCAAATCAGTCAAACACTACAAAAAGGAAAGCACAGTTCACTACTAAATAAATTCATATCAAATTTCAAAGACATATAAATGCTGATTTTTCAGAACTGTGTTAAAATTACCAATTTGATTAAAAATATCTTTGTTAACTTTTGAACGTCAAAAATATGATGATGGCTGCTCACATATTTAAATTTATGTAAGGCTAAGAAATAATGTCTGAATTAGGTTTAAATGACAGCAGATTACAAGATTTAGTGTAATATTCTTTGAATTTCCAGAGCAGTAACGATTTGAAAGTTAACAATGATGATGTTTATGAGGTTCTTAAATTAATAAAAGTTCTGAACATCAGCCTATAATGTTTAAGACTTTTATAAAGACTGTTTAGTCATAAATGACTTAATAATGATCATGTTATTATATATATTGCAGGTATTCTGTTAATTTCATGTGTTGTATTTAAATATATTTTGTATGTGATTTTAGAAAAATGAATGTTAAATGCGGTCAGGTAATTCTAAAAATAAAATATAACCATGTTAGGCTATTTCCATATTAGGCTATATTTAATTCTTGCTTTGCTTCTATCATGGGTGAGATTGCAGAGCGCTCTTACGGACAGCTACCTACCCAAAGCAATGACCTGCTTTTTAAAAGCAATTTTTGGAGGGGCGCAGGGGGGGTGGGGAAGGGTTTATAAGTCCATCAATAGAAAAATAGCAAATTAAATTGAACCACACATCCATAACGGACCTTGTGGTTTTAAAGCTGCACTCTCAGATTATCAACTTTGACCACTTTCCATTTATTTGTTTCAAAATCAGCTGATGTTGGCATCAGTGTTTACAATTCATATAAGATATTAGATAACTCACATGAGAACAAATCTCAATTGTTTTGTAAACTTCTTAAATGTCATTTATCTTCAAGTCTTAGTAACACTTTTAGCTATTAAACATAAACTTTCAACTTAAATATTAAAAATTGCAAACTTAGTATACCTTTTATTGGCAGTCTTATATCAGTATTTTAAACATTTTCAAAACATATGGCTCATTCCAAGACAAAAAAAATAAAAAGTTGTCGAAACGGTCAGTCTGTGAGAGTGCAGCTTTAAATTTCATTTTTAAAGTTCAGATTTTTTTATACATCACCATCTTAATAAAAGGCTCATTTTGTGGTGAATAACAAATTCAATTCTTGCCAAAAGAAACTTTGAAGGGCTTTCTTGTAATGTACTGTTGCATAGCAGTTGCCTTATAATACAGGTCTTTGAATATAACTGTTTGACAATAGCATGTTCATACATTTTCTTAACCTTGTTTGATAATATTTTTTCTATTTGCAAAAATATATGTTTTTATGATTTTAAAAATGTTTGTTTTTGGTAAATGAGAATTGCATAATCTAAATAAACAAAGATATTGTCATAGCTTTGGTGCCGTTACCGTTGTTGTGATTTTTTTAGGCTTGCTTTTAACGACAAAACTGTTTTAGATATTAAAATGAAACTAGGTGCACTTGTTGCCAGAGGCAATATGCACATGTACAGCAGATGCATAACTCTGGTTTTATCAATTTCCTTATTTCCTTGTTCGACTGAAAAAAAAACATATGGGCATTTACATTTGAATACAGTGCTCTTGTTAAACTCACGTTACAGTTGGTGCCGTTTGAAGTGCCGGATGCAGCCCATATGTTCTCCGTTCTGTTCTCCAAGGCGGCCTTTGGGGACGGTGGTCATAATTTCCTCAGTCAGATGTAAGATATATGATGTCTTCATTTACCTTCATAATACCTTTTTCCTGAGTTAGTTTTTAATAAGAAAACAGCTGGACACAAATAAAGTACTAGAGAGCCTGTGCCAAAAAAGCTTCTCTAAGGCTTTGTTAAAGCTGTGTGAAAAAACTTGATCATACGTAGTTTAAAGGATTCCCATAAGGGTCCTTAAACTACTCTTATTAAAATATTCCCTTAACCATTTTTTCATGATTATTACTGTATTTTTGTTCAGTAGAACTTGTGTCCTTCTTGAAAGACCATCACTGTATTGACTCCTGATGGGGATCGAACCTACCTCCTCTTGACTGAGATGCAGACACTAATACTTCTAGAAGATATGCACCCTTAAATATTTCTTTGCTTTCCTTTAGTTGTTTTTTCGACCAAGAAGAGTCTACTGAGGCCTAAAAAATATATTTGGTTTGGGTTACCTGACCTCACCTACTAAATAGGCGCCCACCCTACCGCTTTTATAGTCAGTTGGTTAAAAAATGAATTTTTTTTAATATATATAATATTTTTATTCATTTTTAACAGTGTGTTTCAATATGTAGATTAAAAACTTTAAACAGAAGCTTACTTTACTTCAATTCTCCAATGATGACAATAACATTCTTAGATAAAGCCTAATAAAGAAGTAAAATAAATATAATAAAAAAGCCTTACCTTCCATACGTGTTTTAAAAAAGGATGTTTCCCAACCAAACCATTTATTTTGGGCCTGATGGTGATAGCCTTGGTATCATCATCATTGGCAGCAGCATCATGCATTGGTTATAACCATTGTCACATTTCAAAATCATTCAAAATATTTAATGAAACTTAGAACACATGTTGCCAAAAACAAAACTTACATGTACAAGCATTTCAAAGCCAATAATCCTGGCACTTAATTATAATTATTCAGCCATACTTATAGTTTAACTGAAGAAAAACAGACGAGCATTGGTATTTGCTCAGCAGAGCTCTTGTCAGGGAGTTGGATTAACTACATAGGTTGTGCATTCATTCACATGTGTAAGTGTCAATCTATGAAAAAAGTTTGTGAAATCAAACCCAGCCAGGGGAACTTTTTTAGACTTGTCAAAAATGTATTCTGGTATTGGATTCTACTGGTGAAAAAAAAATTAAGTCACGATAATGATAAAAATTATTATATTAATTTACATGATTAGCTGTCTATTGATCTAAAGTGAATAATAAGATCTATGGACTGGAATTTCCTGTGAAAGTTGCATTGCCGGAATTTCAATCCAACTTCATATTAATTGTCTGATGATCATTTTATTTCCTTACGACAACATGACATGTATTTAGCTAAAAATACAATGGAGAAATTGACCTAGTTATCTTGTCCTTAAATGTGGCAGTGGCTGCAGCATAAAAAAAACCCCATTGTACTTTGAGTTTTAACAGATGAATTATCAACATAACACTTGTCACAAGTGTTTCAATAACAGAATGTATTGCGCACTTTAACCATCCCAACTGCATTCATATCCTCGATTATGACATCAATCACGCAATTCATTACTTATACTTACCCCAATAGGTTATTATTTCTTTCAAGAATTGTTTTGAAATGAATTACCATAAAAATAATAAACCTTACAGTCATTCTTTCTCTCCATGAATTCAACAGAATGATGATTCAAAATCCAAACATATCCGAAGATGTTGCGCTAATCGGAAATGATTTACTATTGCCGAAAGGCCATTCATTGAAGAAATGGAAGTTGAAAAGTAAATAGATGACAATACTGATATTGTGTAAATCAAGGCCTTTTCCTCTTGCTAAAGGTTTATTTAGTTATTTCCCTTGCCCAAAAAGAGAGTTATGCACCTTGCCTAAAAGAGTGTTCCCTTGGTCAAAAGAGAGTTATGCCTCTTGGCCAATAGGGTAAGTTGGAATCGCTTTCCATTTCTCTTGTTACTTGCTTGTATTTTGAATCATGTGAATGTCATATTCCATTTACCATTCAGGGCAGAAGACCGGGTAGATCCATCCATATCACTGCTTGTAAAAATATATCGTCTTCCAAACTTCCTGATCCGACTTTTGTCACATGTGGTTAGCTTCTTCTCTAAGGTAAGATAAACATGTACACTTATAAAAGTAAAAATATACAAGTTTGGTATCTGTTTGTGTCATCAGCAAAGTATGGCAAACACATGGGTATTATCGATGCCGTCTGTGTTGTTGTCATCACACTTCATTCTGTCCAATAAATTTTGAACAAGATATTACAGAGTCTTCAAACTTGGAATGCATGTTAGTTGTGGTCATTATATGACCCCTATTTTTAGGGGTCATAAATCAAGGTCATTGTCACCTTCAATAGAAAAAAACAAGAGTGTTCCCTACAGGTGACCCATCAGATTTGCAGAATTCTAGTCAAATGTTAAAGATGTTCATGGAAAAGGCTAACATGCCACAATTTTTTATGAAGCTTTAAAGCAATTTTAATGGTTTGCACAAGACATGTAATTCCTTCTATTTTGTTACTTTGATATAATTTTATATGATAAACATGCAATCACATCCTATTTGCTATATTTGTGTAAATAACATTTTATTTATATTTCATTTATTGCAACTACAATTATTATGATTTGTGTAGAAATTTGGTATTTTTTGCTGCTGGCTTTTGTTTACTTTAGTAAAATCAGTTCAGTTGAATTGATTGGTTCTTGCAAAGAAATAGATACAGACATTTTAATTGGAATCAGTGAATTTGAAGTCAATAATGATGAAGATTGAAAATAAAAGGAAAATGAATATTAAATGAAGATTATTTTTTTAAAAGTATGGAAACTTGTATTCTTGTAAATTAAACGGTTTTCAAATTTGCAACATGTTTACCAGTGGTATTTTTGCCTTTTCAGGAAAAGCCAGCTGGAACAATAATGCGAAACATGCTTGGAGTAGAGTAAGGCCAAGCCAAATTGATGTTCCTTTCTTCGCATTTACAATGCCAATTTTTCCGAATATGCATGGATATTGAAACATTTTTTTAAGTGACTATTCATATATTTCGCTTAAAAATTTGGAGAAAAAATGATATAAACACTTTCTTGTGTAGTCACTTTTCATAAAGCAACATAAATCATGTTATATTGTGTCTGCGATAACTTCCGGAAGACAGAACCATGTATATAAAATAAATATTTTGTGGGGTAACTTCCTCAAACTTCCACTAAGCAGTGTGAATAATGTTGCAATTATTTTGTATTATCATTATTTATATATAGGATAAAATGTTTGCCCTTTCACTCATTCTTGTTTCCAAGCTAACAAAAAGTTGTATAATTGCTATTTTTTTTAGTGCTAGCCCTTGTTAATTTTTCTCTGCCAAAATCTCTCGAACAAAAAATTAAATTTGTGTGGCCTAAGTGATATGAAATAGTAGAGTTTTGATTTAATAAAAAAAATCATTGTCAATGTCAGACGGATACATATTAGACATGGTTACATGCTAGAACATTTTGATAGCATACATGTTGTTGAACGATATACTTGGAAATGAAATCCTATTTCTTTTAGTATAATTACAGGGATCAGTTCATAATTGAATATTATCTTCCTTATTGAGTTAAAATTAAATTTCAATAGGTTATTAATTCTGCCAATCCGGGGAAAAAACAATTTGTTTTTCTCACATTTCAGTTCTGTCTATGACTGGTGGAAGTTGGCACATGAGATCACTATCTACAAGGAGAAATTCTACAACTTGTGGCAAGAGCAAAATCTAGATGCTATCATTTGCCCTACAATGCCTTATGTAGCCCCTCCCACTGGTACCGTCAAGTATCTATTAGGTAAGTTGGCAAATGAGATCAATCGCTACTAGTTATGTCTTGCATACCAGACGTGTGTTTTTGGTCATGTGACTGGTGCTGGAAAATCTCGTCTTATACCCCCCATGTAAGATGAGTCACGCACAACAACGCGCCACTTCTTATTTCTTTTATTGTATGGTTTATGAAAAGAATTCAATAAAGCACAATCAAAAATATAATTAAAATTGAAAATAAATAATCGTAAAAGTGTGTGTTTTTTTAAGGAACTATTTGACGTCGATAGTGATTTAAAATTACTGTACTTTATGACGTCAGAACACAAAGTCACACGAGCTTTTTGGTGAAATGTGCAAAAGTGTGTTTTCTACGTCGATGTTTCCATAAATTCATAAATTTATGTATGCAAAAAATAAATCAATAATGTTTTTCTGGTCCAGATCGAAAAATTCGATCCTCGGGGGTGCTGCATGACCGGTAACTCGGCAAGCCTCGTTACCGGCTCACAGGCCTGCCCTTGGGTCAGATTTTTTTTATCCGTATCGGAAACACATGATAGATTGATACTTATATACTTGTGGCAAGACAATAAGTCAATGTGAGGATATGCCTGACAATGACTATGTTTTCCTAACCTACTGGTACTTTCAAATATCTGTCAGGTAATCTGGTTCATGAGATCACTTTCTGCAAGTTATTACTTATGGAAAGACAATAAATTAAATGCAAGAATTTGCATGACAATGCTTTATGTTTGTCCAACCTACTGGTACCGACAAATATCTGTAATGTTAGTTGAACATTAGATTACTCTCTACAAGGAGAAATTCTCCTCCTCGTCAAAATATAAAAATCTAGATGCAATGATTTGCAAATGGCATGTTGGTTTAAAAATTTCAGTTGATTGGTTGATTGGTAAACTAAGTATTATTAGTCCACACAAGTACTGCAGAATGCTTAGACCTTAGATGGTAGGTTTCCTTAGATCAGCTGAAGAGCCCAATAGATTTTGACGTCAAAAGGTGAAGGTCTATGAAGAACTATGAAACCTATTTGTGAGTTCTGAGTTTAGATCCATAGTCAAGATTGGTTAACAGTCTTGGGAAAGCCTTGACTGCGGCTCAACGCTGGAAATGTTTGACTTTACTTTCGTGAAAACTTTGTGCAACCATAACTATTGATGATTTTTTCTTTAAACACCTTGATTAAATCTTTCACATGTCTTAAAAAGGGGCACTCACGAGGCATACTGTTTGTAAAACATCTGGTTATACTTACACCATTCTTTAAATGTAATACATAAGTGTTAATCCTGTACCTTTATCTTCACAATGCTATCTCTTTCTTAGGTGGTGTAACCTATACGACCCTCTACAATGTAATCAACTACCCAGCTGGATGTGTCCCTGTAACCAAAGTCACAGCTATCGATCAGAAGAACATGGCAAACTATCCATCGAATACTCAGACACAGAAGTTTATCAAAAAGGTAAAAATTTAAAATATATTTGGGTATAAAAGTTGCTTGGTAGTGGTAGTGGTTCGAAATACAGTCGAAACCTGCTGGCTTAATATCCCATGGACAGTCCAAAAAACCTTGCGAATATCGAGCCAATCGAGAATGCTTACAAAGAGTTAAACGAATTTGGTTGGGCCACCGAGGAAATCAAGCCAAGTGGTATCGAACCAACTGGTTTCGATTGGACTAGTATTCCAAATTTGCTCCTCGGCACTGACTGATTAAACCATTTACCTTTATTGTTGCATATTTGCAATTTCAGGTAGGTCAGTCATTGTCAATATGAATAATCCATTTTTAGCACTACTTTCTGTTCTATGCAAATATTGTGTTGATAAGGTAAGTGTTGTCTAAGTATCAAAAACAATCTTTCATCATTAGCCAATAGTTTTATCTTTTGAGTAAATTAGTTGTTAACAACAGAATAGAAGTGGGGCTGTGTTCATATTTAACCAGTGTGGTTATGTTCTTATAAAATATGACAATTGTTTTCCAGTATTACAGTACAGACACGGCTGGGTTACCTGTTGCAGTTCAGTGCGTTGCCCTTCCATACAGGGAAGAAATGGCTCTCCGGGTTATGAAGGATCTAGAAAGTGGTCTTCGTCATCATTTGACACGTAGTAGTAGATAATTTACAAACTTTTGAAGGTGCCTTTAAGTAATCACCCTGTCTGTCCATCTGTCTGTACGTCCATATTTGATTATGTTTTATTCTAAGTATAATATTTAGATATATACTTACTTTAAGCTTTATTCATTTGCTCTCAGTAAGAAGGAGCTCTTTTAAGTTTTATCACATTGTCAGATTTATGACCCTTATATATGCTTGTTAACTTATTCAAATTCAGCAAATCCATTTTCTCTTTATGTTAACTTGATTTTTTTACAAGAAATTAAAGGAAACTTAAAGCATTAATATATAGCAGAGTGGTCTTGGATTTAGTACATTATTTGAAACTTTGTGGCCATTTTTTAACAAATTGCGATCTAACCTTTTGACTTGCGCCCCTGTGCCTCAGGACCAGAAATATATTTAGCTTAAGTGTTGGCAATGAGGTTTTGGGGTACTCCCTTAAGAAAATTTCAAGTCAGAAATGCATTTTTTTTTTTTAAGAACTTTTGTTTTCCTATATTGAAATAAAAAGTAAACTTGGGATGATTTGAGGTGGGACCTGCTCCGGTGCTAAAATTTTATTTCCATAGTGGTACTTATACGCATTTATTCGGGGGACTTTATCATATCATGTCATATCAATAGTAGCTGTAGTTGTTTGAAATCCATTAAAGGATAACATTTGTATGTTATGTGAGTTGCTTTTACATGTAGTTTTATTCATTTATCTTTTGTTTCTTTTATTGAATGTAGGCATTGAATGATAATAGATGTGAATTTATTTAGATTTTTTACCATACCCGGTAATTAGTATAGCTATTGATGTGTTTTCATTTTGTAATTTCCATATTTCTAAGTAAAGTAAAGAGTTTGTTTTTTATAGTGTGACCCCTCTTAGTTAAGGGCCAGCCAGTTGAGCTTATGAGACACCCACCCTTGTGAACATCTTTACCCTAATTCCTATCCCATATGCCAGGTGCCTAGCAGGAAGGCAATGGGTACCCCTCGATTTAGCTAGCTGCTCAGTCGTCAACCGGCCATATTAGAACAAGCCCTGTGCAATGCTCAAAACTTGAAGACCTCCTGCTACTTAAGCGGATTCCTTTACCACTTGGCCATGGAGACAGAGTGCATATAAAGTGATATTCACATCTATATTTGCTCAAGATGTCATTTCCTATTGTGTTTATTTAATGATGAAAAGAAAAAAATGATATACTTTTATGTATATATTTATATATACATACATGAAAACAAAGCCAATTTCTATTCAGATTGTTATACAAAATATACCATGGGAAATATGTTAGCAAACTTCAAAATACATCAATATTAGTAAATAAATGTAACTTCTCGCCTATTTAAAAAGTTCCTGAGGCGTGTCATGGGGTCCAATCAAATGTCCAGATTCATCTCGTCAATAGCTCATGAGCTCTTGCTTTCTGCAGTCATTCATTGGAGTTATACATTATGTATTTACTTGGTACCAAGGATAATTAATTGATCTAGTTATCTAGCCATTTCCACATATTACCATAAAAGCTGCCAGATACTAGAATATAAGCCACATCTTTTCTTATTCTACTGATTTTGCTGTTTTTTTATTCAGAGCTGGCAAGCGAAAAAAATCATTATTTTTCCATTTAGTTTTAAAACAGGAGCAGGTGTAGGCAATACCATTGTTATTAGAATATGTTAAATATATGCTATGGCTAACAAGATGTTAAATATGATTTGGGAGTTTTTACAGGAATGTTTGTCTTTTGGTAAACATTTCCATTGATTTGTTGTTATATAAAGGTAATAATATATTCCTGACTTGAATAGAAAATCAGAAAAACTGGCAACAGTTAAAAAGGTAAAGCTATTAAATTGATCGTGTGTAAGGTTTCATGATGTGTGTAGTGAATACAAATAAATTTTAAACATGTTTTGTTATTTTCCCTCTGATTCGTTCACAGAAGTATGATAATACTACATCTTGGCTGTCCATAAGCAGAATATAAAATTCCACCATATACTTTATGTTTACATTTTAAGCTCACCTTATCACTGAGTGCTCATCATCCAGGTGAGCTTTTAAGCTCAGTTTTTCGTCTGTTGTCCGTCCTTACGCCTGCCAACAGTTGCTTGGAAGACCTCTTCTCCAAGACAAGCAGGCCAAATTCAATGACACTTCACAGATGGCTTCCTATGGTTACCTTATACAAAAATACAAGACGTCTTGATTTACATACAACATCAAAATGGCCGACTCCGTGTTTCGGCTTGAAACAACTACGTCAAATTTATTGAAACTTTACAGAAAGCTTCGTTAGGTGCAATTATACTAGTGATAAAAAAAGTTCAAACAATGAAAAAGCTTTGATTTGATACCCGGGGCTTACAATGAGTCGTAAAATGTTCCAATTAAAGTGACACTCTAAGTCAAAATCAATACATACACATGTATATCAAAGATAAATTTTGAGCGATTCATCTTTAACCACTTACTAAATAATGCATGTGTGGAAACTATAAATTACTGATAACAAGGTGGAAACTGTGTGTTTAAAATGATAAATCTGAAAATGCAAAAATATAATGATTGGTGGGTGCAAAAAGATTTACTCTGATCTACTATGGTCTAATAATTTGAAAAACCGTGTTTTCTGCTCCTTCCTTTCAAATCAAACACAGTATCCTGCATAATAACCATCGTTTTCAACATTTACTTATTCTTGTTCAGTGTGTGTATACCACGTGATAAATAATAACGTCATAATGTTACGTCGGAAGGCAATATTTTGATTTGAAAAAAGACTTAAATCAAAGATAACTTTTTAATTACAACACCATTTTAAATGAAAAAAAGGGCAGTCTATGCCGCATAAAGAGCCCCGCATTTGTTTTATAACCAAATTTTGATGAGGTCATTAGTTTCATCAAACACTTCGACAGACCTGTTTTTGACCGTGCTTCGTCAGACGGCCGTATTGTGAAAAGGTTTGTCGAAGTGTTGTAAGAAACTAAACTCGCAATCAAATTCTGGTAAAAGAACGAAGGTGGGGCTCCGTAAGCGGCGTAGACTGCGCTATGTTTCATTTAAAATGGTGAAGAAACTTTGAAGTTATCTTTGTTTAAAATCTTTTTTCAAATCAAATATTGCTTGCCGACGTAGCATTTATGACGCAATTTATCACGTGGTATACACACACTTGTAGGTATATTAAAATAATTGTATTAATTGTGGTAAATCATATTTGGGAGTAAGAGTGAATGTTTAATATGTTTCATAAATATTTTCAGAGGAATGTCAACACTTCTACTATAAATGCATGTTCTGATTATCATATTCAGTAATGGGCGTGAACTGTAATGGAAACAGTCCATCACTTATAATACAGTCGAGTTCAGTTAATTCGCTTCTGAAAATTCCCTCATTCCAAGATGGGTGCTTTACATTCAATATATAAGGGATCATTGGGTGCGTTGTGTCCTCAGTCCTGGATAGACAGCTCTTACCTTGCCTTGGAAAAAAATCCAACAAGAGGTATTTGAATTTATGCACGGAGAAAGACATCACACAAGAGGTATGGGAATTTATGCATGGAGAAAGACATCACACAATAGGTATGGGAATTTATGCATGGGGAAAGAAATTACACAATAGGTATGGGGCATTATGCATGGAGAAAGACATCACACAAGAGGTATGGACATTATGCATGGAGAAAGACATCACACAAGAGGTATGGGACATTATGCATGGAGAAAGACATCACACAAGAGGTATGGGAATTTATTCATGGGGATAGACATTACAAATATAGGTATGGGACATTATGCACGGAGAAAGACATTGCACAATAGATATGGGACATTATGCATGGAGCCATACATCACACAATAGGTATGGGAATTTATGCATGGGGAAAGACATTACACAATAGGTATGGGACAATATCTCACCTCCTACATTATAAATATCGTTTTTACAGAAACCTTGTTCAGAAAGAAGTAATTAAGGCCAAATCAGATTATATGTCGAACAAGCTGGAAGAAAATAAAAACGATCCAAAAAAGCTGTGGTCAGATTTAAAAAATCTTGGATATAGTAGTAAAAGTAAATCTTCTCCAAATATTGTTTTGAACATTGATGATGAAAATTGTTTTGAACCATGTAAGATTGCAAATCACTTTAATAATACTTTTTTTACTACTGTAGCCTCAACTTTAGTAACAAAACTACCTTTGCCCTTCAATGTGTTTAACTATGAGTCTGACTGTTTTAAACGATTTTATAAAGATAGAAATCCTGACTCTGTTAAATTTAAACTTCACACTGTTAGTGAAGAATACATTTACAAGGAACTATGTAAACTAAATTGTTCAAAAAGCACAGGGTTAGATAACATTCCTGCACCATTTTTAAAGATACCAGTAACATTTCTGATAAACAGCTCTATCACAAGTAACATTGTACCATCTGAACTCAAAAATGCTAAAGTTAAAGCATTGTTTAAGAAAAACAACAGATCTGATGTTTCAAACTATCGACCTGTAAGCGTACTATGTATAGTTTCAAAAATCTTAGAAAGAGTTGTATACAACCAACTAGAATCTTTTCTTGTTAAACATGGATTATTATACGAACTTCAGAGTGGTTTTAGATGTAACTATTCAACTGACTCCTGCCTAATTCATTTGACCGACCATATAAAAGAACAAAATTCCAAAGGTCTATATACAGGAATGATTATGCTGGATCTTCAAAAGGCGTTTGATACCGTAGATCACAAAATTCTATGTCAGAAGTTAAAAGAAATTGGTGTGGACTCAATTGAGTGGTTTCAATCATATTTATCTGGACATAAACAAGTTGTCAATGTAAATAATACAACGTCTGAATTCATGAACATCTCTTGTGGCGTTCCTCAAGGAAGCATACTTGGACCGTTGCTGTTTTTATGCTATGTCAATGATATGAGTATAAGGATAAGTGAAAAATGTAAATTAATATTATATGCAGATGATAGTGCTATCCTTTTCTCACACAAAGATCCGTCTGTTATTAGTAATGTACTCGGCAAGGAAATTGAAAACAGTAGTAAGTGGTTAGTTGACAACAAACTATCTTTGCATCTTGGAAAAACAGAATGTATTTTATTTGGGTCTAAAAGAAAACTAACAAAAGTTGATAGCTTTAATGTTAACTGCAATGTCCATATCATAAAACCTAAACAATCTGTTAAATATCTTGTAAGTATACTGGACAATGATCCCAGTGCTGCATCTATTGTTAACAATATTGTCGGTAAAGTTAATTCAAGGCTATAAAATTTATATAGACAAAATCGTTTTTTAGATATGAATCTAAGAAGATTGTTATGTAACTCCTTAATACAATGTCATTTTGACTATGCATCGACATCTTGGTACAGTGGTATATATAAACAATTCAAGAACAGATTACAGGTCACTCAGAACAAAGTTGTCAGATTTATTTATGGCTATGATTGTAGAACTTCCCTGAAAGTCTCGGCTTTCAGTGATATTGGATGGCGTAATATAGAAAATAGGATAAAGCAACTACGACTATACCATGTACATAAAATCTTTAATAGCAAATGCCCATCATACTTACAGGAACATTTTACTTTAGTCTCGTCCACACATTCTTACAACAGTAGACATAGTGCTGGAAATTTTAAAGTGCCACAGGCTGACAGTTTTATATTAAATACTATCTTTTATCAAGCAATCCAGGACTGGAACAGTCTTCCAATAAAGTTAAAAGAATTGAAAAATAAGAATACTTTTAAAAAAGAAATGAAATCACATCTCATTGTTGGTATGAAATGTGCAGAAATGGAAGATTTCCTATTTTATTAATTGTTATTCATTTAATCTTGCATATCAGTCCAAAGATTTTTGTCATATTATGCTTAAGTGTCATATGGTTTTAACAGTCGGTTGCATTATAACTGTAAAAGTTCGATATCAAACATTTAATCATTCTTTAACTGGTCAAGAGTACATGCATGCTATTTTTGTATAAGAAAACCTACTTTAAACAGCTTACAACTGAGATCTTGGCAAATAATTATATTTGTCATAAGGACCCCATTGGAAATAAGTTGAATAACTTTAATGGGTTATCCTGTGTTATATATTTGCCACATTGAATTAAATCTTTATTAACGCACGTATGTATCCAAAGCATTCTAATGATGTTGTGCTTTAGTATAGATATCATCACTAATACTTTGTATATCAGTCTGTGTTATAACTTTATGAGATATTTGGTTTGTTACTATGACATATATATGCACGAATAAATCTATTTATCTATCTACATGAATGACGCTATCCAATTGGCCTAGAGCGGTCACGTGCACGACGTGTATAATCCATACCCTCCCCCCCCCCCGTAATTTCCAGTAGGTTTCATACCACCCCTGTAACTTTCATACTCCGCAGAATACGTAACAAAATGGCGGCCGAAAAATGTGTAACTTCTCTCTCGGCTTATCTTTTCACTGTAGGGGAGCCAACTCATGCACGTTATTGAATATCGATTTTATTCCAGCAATCTGTTGAGTGTAACCGACTGTTTACATGAGTCAATGGTTACAAAATGGCGACTAAAAAACGGTTTACAAGCACAACAACTGACGAATCTCTCAAAAAAGGTTAAAATTAAATTCAGAAGAGATGCTTTGATGCAACAAGAAATCTGCAAGTGTGCTGAGGAGTTGCCTTCAAGAAATTGTTAAAAAAAGTGTTAAAAACAGTTTACTGTTGTTGTTTTTCTTATTATTAAATTTATTGGCTGTGATACATCTTTCTTGTACAGTTATAATTTAATGTAACCTTACTGAGAAAATATATATGCTGTCAAACAATGTTATTACTATATTTACATTGTTATTGTTTTTATTCCAAATAAACTTGATAACAAACTTTTTGTATTTCTTAAAATATAATTTTGTGACAATATTTAAGCGTCACTGAATATTTTCATAACACATACATTATATCTTAATATAATCTTATTATTAAAGGTACTCGGTGAGATATATTCGTTACACTGTTAGTAGCTGGGAGGGGGGGGGTATGTGATATACACCCCCAGTGGTTTCATACCATGCGAGAGCGAAGCTCGAGCGTGGTATGAAACCACTGGGGTGTATATATCACATACCCCCCCAGCTACTAACAGTGTAACTAATATTATAAATGGAGAAAGGCACCCGATAAGAAGTATGAGAAATTGTGCATGGAGAAAGACATCACACAAGAGGTAAGGGACATTATGCATGGAGAAAGACATCACACAAGAGGTAAGGGACATTATGCATGGAGAAAGACATCACACAAGAGGTAAGGGACATTATGCATGGAGAAAGACATCACACAAGAGGTAAGGGACATTATGCATGGAGAAAGACATCACACAAGAGGTATGGGAAATTATGCATGGAGAAAGTCATCACACAAGAGGTATGGGATTTTATGCAATGAGAAAGACATCACACAAGAGGTATGGGAATTTATGCATGGAGAAAGACATCACACAAGAGGTATGGGACATTATGCATGGAGAAAGACATCACACAAGAGGTATGGACATTATGCATGGAGAAAGACATCACACAAGAGGTATGGAAATTATGCATGGAGAAAGACATCACACAAGAGGTATGGAAATTATGCATGGAGAAAGACATCACACAAGAGGTATGGAAATTATGCATGGAGAAAGACATCACACAAGAGGTATGGGACATTACACATAAATACGCATTTAAACAGACATCCCACAAGAAGTATGGGGAGTGGTGACAATATGCTTGGAGACAGACATACATCATCAAGTAAGGTGACATTAAGCCTTGCGACCGACATCCCAACTGGGTATGGAGGCAACATGCATTATGATATAGAGCATAGAGACCGACTTCACCAGGTGGAAATGGATCCCGACATTCCCCCTTGCAGATTAAGATTTCCACATCCCACCTTGGGGATATGTAGAATGATATCCCACCAGAGAAAGATGAAGACCGACATTCCATCCGGGGGGTGGGGGATGGAGACCGAGATCCAATTTGAGAGATATGGAGACCGACCTCCTATTTGACGAAGACGGTGATTCACATAAATCCTAGGAGAAATGGAGACTCACATCCAACATGGTGGAGATGGAAACCGACACTACCCTGCGGGGGGGGGAGACGGAGACCGACATGCCACCTAGGGTATCCGTCTCCAAATCCTCAAGGTGCAATGTCAGTCTCCATCTCCCCCAGGCGGGATCTTGGTCACAATGTCCCCTTGAAAAAAAAATCGGTCTCCATCTCCCCCAGATCAGATATATATCTCAATCTCCCTCAGTTGTGATGCTGTGATGTTTCCCCAAGAAGGGATATCCGTGTCCATTTCCCCAAAGTGGGATGTCCGGTGCCATGCCAATAGACCAATTATTTAAACTTGGATGTCTGTGTCTCCCCAAGGTGGTATGTCGGTCCCCATCGCCGCAAGGGTAAAGTCAATTTCCATCTCGCCAAGGTGTAATGTTAGTCTCCGTTTTCCTGAGGTGGGATGTCTGTCTCCATCTCCCTAAAATGCGACGCCCGTCTCCGTTTCTCCCAGGTGGATGTCCGTCTTCATATCTTCCCCTGTCGGTTCGACGGTCTCCATGTTTCCAGGTACGATATCAGCCTCCATCTCCCCCAGATGGGATGTTAATCTCCAATTGATAACGGTGGTTTGTCGGTCTCCAATTCTGCCAAACGGGATGTCGGTCTCCATCTCTGCCAGTAGGGATGTTGGTCCACACCTCCGCCAGGTGGGTTGTGAGTCTTTTATTCTCCCATATTGCACGCCACTGTCTATATCCTCAAGTAGAATATGTTTGTTTCTATTTAATCGAGGTGGTACGTCTGTCATCAACTCCCGTAGCCGGGAAGTTGGTTTCCGTCTCCGACAAGTGTGATGTCAGCGGCCATGTCCGCAAGGGGGGATGTCACTGTTTATCTCTGCCTGGTTTAATGTTGTCGGTTTCGATATTTCCTTGTATGGATGTTGGCTTCAATCTCCCTCAAGTATAATTTTGGTCTCCATCTATGGAAGGGGGAATATCGGCCTCCATCTTCCTCATTTGCACATAATTATATATGATGTCGGTCTTTTTCTCCTTAGTTTTGGTCGTCGCTTTTCATCTGCATCCAGGTGGGAAATCGGTCTCCATCTCCCCGTGGTGTTATGTCGGCCTACAACTCCCCAAGTTGAGAAGTTGGTCTCCATCTCCGACAAATGTAATGTCTGTCTCAATATCCACACTGTGTAATGTCAGTGTTTATCTCCGCCAGGTTGGATGTCGGTATCCATTTTCTCCAGAAAAGATGACCGTTTCCATCTCCCTTTGGTGTGAAATCGGTTACCAACTTCGGGATGTTGGATGTCGGCCTCCATTTCCCCCAATAAAGTGGGATGTTGGTCTCCATTACCGTTGTATGGAATTTCGTTCTCAATCTCCGTAGGTTAGAATGTTAGTTTCCATCTTCTCCAGGTTTGATAAAGGTCTCTATCTCCACATAGGGAATGCCAATTTACCTATCCAAACTTGGATGTTGTCTTCCATCTCACCCAGGGGGAATATGCGTCTTTCTCTATCCTCCGTTCTCAATTTCCATTAGTTGGGGTGTAAGTCTCCATCTCCCTTAGGGGTTTTTAATCTGCATCTTCCCCAGTTGGGTTGCCGGACGTCTTCCCAAGATGGGATCGTCAGTTTCCATCCCTTCCATGGGAAATGTCCTAGTGGGAGATTATAAGTATCTTCCATGGCCGAGAGTGTAAGATAGGTTCATCCCGACCCGAACGTAAGGTGTTTTGCGGTAACGAGGTTTACCGAATTTGCGCAAAACAGCCTGCGCGAGGGTTGGGATGAACATATCTTAAAAGAGTGGCCACCCACCTCAATTAAACAAAAATAAGTGAAAACGATTTTTTTGCCGGAACTCTTGTGAGTAGTGAAAATTAATGCGTATGTTTATGTGATAATTCGTGGTTGTCATGGATATGCGCGCAGTGATTCTGAGATTATGTCGAATCGGTCTTTAAGAAGTTCAGAGGAAAGTGAAGCATTATTTCTTGAAAGGTGCGTGAAAACTTGATGACAATTAAAGCGAGAAATAATTAATTAGCCCGAGTAAATATAGACAACAATCCCATGTGGGGGAGATGAAGACCGACATCACCCCTTTGGTGATAAGGAAAACGACATCCCACATGGGGGAAATCGAGACCTACATACCACACGATTCTAGTGGTCCATATGCATTGAGACTGACATCCCGCCAAGGGCAGTTGTGACTGACATCTAACCTCTGGCGATTGAGACTGACATCCTACCAAGGGGCGATTGAGACCGACATCCTATCTGGCGGAGATGGAGACCGACATTCCACTTAAGGGTGATGAAGACCGACATCCCACATTGGGAAATGCAGACTGATATTCCAACTTAGGGAAGATTGAGACTGACATCTCACCAGAGGAAGATGTAGACCGACATCCCATCTTGGGGGAGATGGCGGCCAACCTCCCATTTGAGGGATATAGAGATCGACTTTTCATGTGAAGGAGATGATGACCTACATACCACCTTGGAGAAATGTAGATTAACATCCAACCTGGAGGAGATGGAGATCGTCATACCTTCTTGGGGAAATGGCCACTGACATTCCACCAGGCGAAGATAAAGACCGAAACCTTCAGGGGGAAATGGTGATCGCCATCTCACCTGGCGGAGATAGAGACCGACATTCCAAGATGAGAAAGATGCTGACGGACATCCCACCTTAGGTTAAAGGAAACCGAACTCTCACCTGGGGGAGGTGTACACTGACATACCACCTGGGGGAGATGGTGAACGACATTCCACCTTTAGTATGGGGTCCATGCGCCTTAAGACTGACAACTGGGACATATTGACAATGCACATTCAGACCGACATCTTACCTAGAATGCGAAGCCATACGCATAGATGACGACATTCTTACTAGGGAATAAGGACCATAGTCACCGACCTCCCATCTGGGATATTGTGACCATACGCACGGAGTCTCATTCAAATACAAATATGTTACTTCTGTGTTTAATTTTACAAATAGCCTTTGTTTTATATGGTAACATACGGATGTAAATAATCTTGATACTGTACACTAGAGAAGAAAATAGAAGCGTCAAAGGATGAAATTGGATTCAATTTTTTATGATGAATTCCCCATACAAAATATAAGGTTGAATATGACGTCCTTTCATAACTAATCTTTCAGTGCTTTGATTTTATGACAATTCTGCAGATTCATGTTATCTTTAAGTCCGTCTTTTCAGCTGGCTATGGATGCTCCAGCGTGTGACGTCTCTTTCTTGTAAAATTTTACTTAGGTAATCATTTGCAAGAAAAGTTTAGCTAATACATGTCGTTTTTACTTTTAATAATGTTTTCTTTACTTATTCACCAGTTTAAGTACATGGATGCTTTTTATTAAGAAACTCTATGATCACACAGTTTTAAACCTTTTATTTGTTAAGGAAGACTATGTGTGATGCTCATTGTTTCAAACAATAAATGCATGGTATTTTTTAAAAGTTTGCATTAGGTACTCTGCATTGTATTCTTTTGTTTGCTGATAGAGTTGGGATCCTTAATCATCGAAGTACTTGGGGATGACCTATTAGTTTAAGTACTTTGTTATTATTATTAAGTTTCCTCAAGTTAATGCATGCATTGATAAGGTTTACCTTTTGTGTTTTTACTTTATTCAGGATTGTTGGGATAAGAGTGAGGTTGTGCACGCAAACTAGTTTAAATCCCCAGTAAATTTATTTTACGGACCGTTCCAAGGCGGTACCTAATAGTCCTTGATTAACACACCTACTTTTTATAAATTATATATGCACTGTGCTATTTGTGGAGTTTTGAGCTGTTGTTCCGATTTTCTTGTTTGTGATTTTTGTTTTTGTGTTTTATGTCTTTGGCGTTTACCCTGTGCCATTAAACGGGGTTTATGTTTAAACTTTTGGCTTCAGAGCTTGTTTCTGTAGCTTTTCATGTAAATATTCATGTCGGGAAAATGTGTGCTTCTAGCACAATTGTGGTTCTTTTACAGGGCGTCGCACTTAACCACTGTTTTGATGATACTCTTTTGTCAAGTCATACTTATAAACTTTTACCAATACTTGATACCATGTGTGAGTCTATATTTAAAGATCCCGTTTAAATTAATCAATGCTATAACTTGGGTTATATTCAAAACTGTTCACAAATCGATTACACATAACAACCTTTGTATGTCGATAAACAGGCCTGAGGTTGTTTTACTTCAAAATCGAATTAAAAATGACGCCTGATTTATGGGTTAGTGAACAGTTTAATAATTTCATC